>NC_065587.1:88556348-88864004 GCF_024542745.1 Macaca thibetana thibetana | reverse complement strand
ATTTTAGTCATTCTTTCATTTTAGCTATTATGGTGGCTCCCTTCTTTCAGTCCCCTGGCCTATAGCCAGGAAGGAGAACACTCCCACCTCCCTCTATCTGTTCCACATACCTTGCCTGACCTTCCCAGAAGCAAATGTGTACTCAGTAACCAGAAGAGTTTAGCGTTCTTTTCCCTAGGGTGCAAGTATGGTTCTAAAGCCACCCTGAATCAGTGAGGGAGATTAGCTATGTTTTTCATTACCCATCCACATGGCTTCTTCTATCCACAGAAAAAGCAAGGTATCTGGAGGGCTTCCCAAGGCTTTACCTCTCCAGGTCACCTCTCTCTTATGCTTTCTCTCTCTGATGTACTTAAATGCTCTAACCTGTTAGTTCTCAGGAAATGACACCTCTCCGTGAAGAAGTGATGAAGCCCCGCCCACTGGCCCCTTCTTGAGTCCTGAGAGTCTTGCAGTCTGGGTCACCTGCTTCACAAGAGGTTTGCTTCTCCCTGTTTTTGGCTGACTTTGACCTCAAGGATCAGAGTTTCCAGTATTTAATCAGATCACACACACGATAAAGTAGAATATCATATATGAAAGTGGAAGGAAAAAGATTTAACACAACTTTTCAATACCAAATTGAGTGGATGAATTGTTTTAGACACTTACAAGGTTATGCGTGTGTGTGTGTATATATATTATATATATATATGCACATAAATGTATACACATAAATGTGTGTATATGTATATATACACACACACACACATAAAAGTTATATATATATACATATAACTTTTACTTGAAGTTCAGGGGTACATGTGAAGGTTGGTTATATAGGTAAACTTGTGTCATGGGGGTTTGTTGTAGAGATTATTTATCACCCAGGTATTAAGCCTAGTTTAACCCATTAATTAGGTTTCCTGATCCTCTCCCTCCTCCCACCCTCCACCCTCTGATTTGCCCCAGTGTGTCTGTTGTTCCCCTCTAGGTGTCCATGTGTTCTCATTATTTAGCTCCCACTTATAAGTGAGAATGTGTGGTATTTGGTTTTCTCTTCCTGCATTAGTATGCTAAGGATAATGGACTCCAGCTCCATCCATGTTCCTGCAAAGGACAAGATCTCATTCTTTTTTATGGCTGCATAGTATTCCATGGTGTATATGTACCACATTTTCTTTATCCACTTTACCATTGATGGGCATTTAGATTGATTCCATGTCTTTGCTATTGGGAATAGTGCTGCAATGAACATGTGTGTGTATGTGTCCTTAGAATGATCTATATTCCTTTGGATATATACTCAGTAGTGGGACTGCTGGGTGGAATGTTATTTCTGTTTTTAGGTCTTTGAGGAGTCATCACACTGTCTTCCACAATGGTTGAGCTAATTTACACTCCCACAGAGTATAAACATTCCTGTTTCTCTGCAACCTTGCCATCTGTTATTTTTTGACTTTTTTGTAATGGTCATTTTGACTGGTGTGAGATGGTATCTCTTTGTGGTTTTGATCTGCATTTCTCTAATGATCAGTGAGGTTGAGCTTTTCTTCGTACGATTGTTGGCTGCATGTATGTATTCTCTTGAAAAGGGTCTATTCATGTCCTTTGCCCAGTATCTTTTTTTTTTTTTTTTTTTTTTTGAGACACAGTCTCACTCTGTTGCCCAGGGTAGAGTGCAGTGGCATGATCTCGGCTAACTGCAAGCTCCACTTCATGGGTTCACGCCATTCTCCTGCCTCAGCCTCCTGAGTAGCTGGGACTACAGGTGCCCAGTTTTTAATGGGGTTATTTTTTCCTTGTAAATTTGTTTAAGTTCCTTATAGATGCTGGATATTAGACTTTTGTCAGATGCATAGTTTGCAAAAATTTCCTTCCATTCTATAGGTTGTCTGTTCACTCTGTGGATGGTTTCCTTTGCTGTGCAGAAGCATTTTAATTAGATACTATGTGTCAAGTTTTTCTTTTGTTGCAATTGCTTTTGGCGTCTTCATCATGAAATCTTTGCCCATTCCTATGTCCAGAATGGTACTGCCTAGGTTGTCTTCCGGGGTTTTTATAGTTTTGTGTTTTACATTTAAGTCTTTAATCCTTGAGTTAATTTTTGCATATGGTGTAAGGTGTCCAGTTTCAGTCTTCTTCATATGGCTACCCAGTTATCCCATCACCATTTATTGAATAGAGAATCCTTTCCCCATTGCTTTTGTCAGGTTTGTTGAAGATTAGATAGTTGTAGGTGTACAGGCTTATTTCTGGGTTCTCTATTCTCTTCCATTGGTCTATGTGTCTGCTTTTGTACCAGTACCATGCTGTTTTGGTTACTGTAGCCCTGCAGTATAGTTTGAAGTCAGGTAGGGTGATGCCTCCAGCTTTGTTCTTTTTGCTTTGGATTGCCTTGGCTATTCCGGCTCTTTTTCGGGTCCATATGAATATTAAAATAGTTTTTTCTAGTTCTGTGAAAAATGTCAGTGGTAGTTTAATAGGAATAGTATTGAATCTATAAATTGCTTTGGGCAGCATGGTCATTTTAATATTGATTCTTTCTATCCATTAGCATGGAATGTTTTTCCATTTGTTTGTGTCATCTCTGATTTCTTTGAGCAGTGTCTTGTAGTTCTCCTTGTAGAGATCTTTCATCTGTCATTGGTTAGGTGTATTCCTAGGTATATTATTATTTATTTTTTTTTTGGCAATTGTGAATAGGATTGCGCTCTTGATTTGACTCTAGGCTTGACTGTGGTTGGTGTATAGGAATATCAGTGATTTTTCCACATTGATTTTGTACCCTGAGACTTTGCTGAAGTTGTTTCTCAGCTTAAGGAGCTTTGGGGCAGAGACTATGAGATTTTCAAGATACGGGATCATGTCATCTGCAAACAGGAATAGTTTGACTTCCTCTCTTCCTATCTGGATGCCCTTTATGTATTGCAGAAAATAGGGCAATTTTTTAATACCAGTAAATAAAAATGAAATGACAGGGAGAACAAAAAGTGATTTGAGTCTTTCTAAATTCCAAAGAAGTGATCATTGTAATAGAATCATGAAACAATTTGATAGTCATTAGTATTTCAGTTTAAATCAAAAATAAATAAACAAAACCCACAAAATTAAAAATGAGGTTTCTATTGGGTTCCGTTCAAGGTGGCTGATTAAAAGCAGAAGGGGCCAAGGACTGATGATGTTAAAACACTCTCCACAATAACACGGGCCTGAAATAGGTACAATGGTAACTTTCTGTGTGAGTCACCCACAGAAAAGCAAAGAAGACAGAAATGGTGAGGGGAGTAATTGCTTAAAGGACAACTAGCTAAATGCATTTTATTTACCAAGCCAAGTTGATGGCTGTATGATCTAACTCAGCAGTAAATATTTATTTACAAAAAATTATTCCTAGCACAATAAATATTGGTTAGCCAAATACATCTGAAACGTTTCCCCACATTTAAAATGTCAAATTTCAGAAAAGCATCATGTGAAAGGGTGGCAAGATGGAGTGGGTGACCAATTCACCTGAATGTGTTCTCCACTAATGAATAAACAAGAGGACAGAAAAGCCAGTGGGTAGGTCAAGAATGAGCAAGCAGCTGAAATAGAAAAGGAATCATCATCTGTAGCACACACTCACGCCGTATTAAGTTTGGAAATGTCCTAGAGGTTAATATATGAAGAAAATGTATCATAAAGAAAGCATTTAATTTATTCACAATTAAAGTGCAAGTTAACATAAACATTAGGAAATGTTCTCATCTCAAAGGCCTGTAGTCACTAAACAAAAGGAGAGGGAACCTGGGTGTGGAATGTGTTGACAGAAGAGGTAGCCATCACTAACGACTGAATGAGTAATTTGTCCCAGTGCTCACCAGCACAGCCAGAGGGCAGATGACAGACACAAATATAATTTCCCAAGGGAAGAAGAACAAAATTAGGTGGAGGACCAGAACATGAGGTCATGAAATTTAAAGTAACCAAACTTAAGAGCAGAAACAATTCATCCCAAATGTCAAGAGAAGTGAAGCAAAAAATAGAAGAACATGATACATTTTTAAAGAGTAGGTGTAGAGGACCTGAGCCCTCACCATGCCCAAGTGGCTCCTCCTCACCTCCTTCAGGTCTTTACTCATGGCCACCCTTCCTGTCACCCTAGGCAAAATGGCAGCCTCTCTCCCACTCAGCGCTTCCGATCTCCTCTCCGTACCTGCTATACTCTTCATGTTCGCCCTCAGTGCCTACATACTGTGCATTTGGATCTCTTTCCTTTACATCTTTCTCCACCATCTAGAATGCCCCCGGTGTGGGCAAGAATTTCTATCTGTTTGCATCATTTCTGTTTCCCCAGCACCTGGAATAGGACTGGCACACGTTTGCAGTCAGTGCTGTGGATTTTACTGGATGAATGAGGGGGTTTGCTGGGGTCTCTGAGAAGGAAAACAGACATCAGCCAGTACTCTCCTCCTGCACCCCAGAACCCAGTGGCCATTTTGTCAATGTGATAGACGTCAATTTCAGGATGGAGGGAGGGTGGAAGAAAGGAAATAAACCAAGGCCCTGGAGATACAAATCCTAAAGCCCTGCCTATCTCCAGACATCCTACTTATGTGAGCCAGTACATGTCCTAAAGCAGAAGCCATTCTGAGTTGGTTTTTCTTTCCAACTGAAAGCATTCTCATTGTTAATGTACATTTTGAAATGCAAAAAATGGTTTTAGGAAAACACAGGTGGAAAGTGTGTATGAAAAAAGAAGGGCCAGGAACTAGAAACAAGCAAGAGAAATTAAAGCATTATGATATAAATAGAAAAAAATATGTAAAACAGTTAGAGTCCACATATTCTTACAAATCTAACCAAAAGGTTATATTTATATATAGAAGAAACTTAGTAACTCAACAGTACCAAAAAATTACTAGATCATAAAAGGTTTAAAGTAGGTGTGGCCTTTAAACTTCTAAAATTGTCTAGAAAAAGAAATAAATATAAAATAAAAGAATAAAAAGTAAAGTAGGTATGGCTTATATGTTTTATAGAAAATCTGTATTTGGAAGACAGATAATCACAATTCTTTTTTAAAAAATTAATTTAATTCTATTTTAAGTTCCAGGATACATGTGCAGGACAAACATATGTTACATAGTGTGCCATGGTGGTTTGTTGCACCTGTCAACCCATCACCTAGGTATTAAGCCCAGCAAGCATTAGCTACTTATCCTGATGCTCTTCCTCCCCTTGGACCCCCACTGATAGGCCCCAATGTGTGTTGTTCCTCCCGGCCCCCACATGTGTTCATGTGTACTCATCATTCAGCTCCCACTTATAAGTGAGAACATGTGGTGTTTGGTTTTCTGTTTCTGTGTTAGTTTGCTGAGAATAATGGCTTCCACCTGCATCCATGTCCCTGCAAAGGACGTAGTCTTGTTTCTTTTTTATGGTTGCATAGTATTCCATGGTATCATAGTATTCTATGGTACCACATTTTCTTTATCCAGTCTATCAGTGACAGGCATTTGGGTTAATTTCGTGTCTTTGCAATTATGAATGGTGCTGCAATGAACATATGCGTGCATGTATCTTCAAAATAGAATGATTTATATTCCTTTGGGTATATACCAGAAATGGGATTGCTGAGTCAAATGGTATCTCTAGTTCTAGGTTTCTGAGGAATCAGCACACTTTCTTCCACAATGGTTGAACTAACTTACATTCCTACCAACAGTGTAAAAGTGTTCCTATTTCTCCATAGTCTTGCCGGCATCTGTTGTTTCTTGACTTTTTAATAATCGCCATTCTGACTGGCATGATATGCTAGCTCTTTGTGGTTTTGATTTGCATTTCTCTAATGATCAGTGATTTTGAGCTTGATTTTGAGCTTTTTTTCACGTTTGTTGGCTGCATGAATGTCTTCTTTTGAGAAGTGTCTGTTCATGGTCCTTTGCCCACTTTTTAATGGGGTTGTTATTTTCTTGGAAATTTGTTTAAGTTTCTTGTAGACTGTGGATGTTAGACCTTTGTCAGATGAACAGATTGCAAAAATTTTCTCGTATTCTGTAGGTTGTCTGCTCACTCTGATGATAGTTTCTTTTGTAATAAATCACAATTCTTTTCTACCAGATGATGTATTCATTAAAAAAGCAGAAGCCCTGGCCGGGCACAGTGGCTCATGCCTGTAATCCCAGCACTTTGGGAGGCCAAGGTGGGTTGATCAGGAGGTCAGGAGATTGAGACCATCCTGGCTAACACGGTGAAACCCCGTCTCTACTAAAAATAAAAAATAAAATAAAAATTAGCTGGGCATTGTGGCCGGTGCCTGTAGTCCCAGCTACTCAGGAGGCTGAGGCAGGAGAATGGCATGAAACCCGGGAGGCAGAGCTTGCAATGAGCCAAGATCACACATTGCACTCCAGCCTGGGCGACAGAGTGAGACTCCATCTCAAAAAACAACAAACAAACGAACAGAAGCCCCTACAGTGCTTCTCAAACTTTTAATGTGCATGAAAGTCAACTGGTGCACTTGTTAGCAACACAGATTCAGAAAACCTGGGGCAGGGCCTGGGATTCTGCATTTTAGCAAAGTCTCAGCAGATGCTGCTGCTGCCGATCCCTGGACCACACCTGCAGTGGAACTGAAGAGCATATGAAGAAAGAACTGTCCTTGAGTAAAATGAGGTAACCTTGAGAAGGGAAGCCAGGTGCTAAGGAGCAAGAAGGAAGAATATGCCACGGTCCATGATGGCCGTATGCCCAGCCCACCCCGATGGCCTTCTTTAAGGGACAAACAAGTTCTTATAAAGTCTCACTTTCTAAAAGCCAGGTGTGAGTCCTCACAGATACAAAGGGTGCATGTCACTGAGCATCACTGGATAGTGCCCTGACTTACAAAGGACCCTGGCTGCTGCACCTGAGCTCCTCTTGCACTCCTGGCTGACACGCAGGTGCAGGGGACTGGCTGGAAACACCTCGGCACTTAAAGACAATGCCATGGGGACGCGGGGACAGAAGGGGATGGCCCTGTGCAGGCACTGCCACTTCGGGGTAACTGATGCCAAGAACCCAGAAAGGTGATGGGAAGTCTTCTTTAAGGTCTCCCCCACTCTCACATTTCCAAACTTCGTTTTGTGTGGTATGAAATTCCATCAAATTCATTTGTTAGTAAACTCATTTTTTTTTTTAAAAATACAAACATTGCTGGGGTGTAAGGGTGGGGGTTGCTCTTCCTTCTCATTTCTGTAGGAGCCTCTTCAGGTTGGCTGCCGTCCTTTCTCTCCTCCACTCCTGCAGCCGCCATCAGATCAGCTGCCTGGAGAGGGTGCAGGAGTGTGGACTTTAAAAGAGCAAAGGGAAGAGCGATGTTGTACTCCCTATAGGAACTGAGCAATATTGACAGGCAAAGCTACCATTTTTAACATTAAATGTGTGGTTTCACTAAAAAGCTTTTTATGCTTAGAATATGGTTTAAAGAATTAAAGAGGAGATCTATGCTTTCTGTAGAAAACAACTGCCCACTGCCATGTTCACCCCTAACGATGATAAGCGTGTGGGTTTCGAGGGATGCCTTCCCCTATGGGACCGTGCATAGCTTCTTGAATGGAAAAAGGCAATGGGCACAACCATGGCACTTGGAGAAGCTACAGGAGCACACAGGCAGGGAACCTGGTGTGGGCTGGCAGGTGTGCTGGCGACAAACTGGAGGAGGCTGTGAAGGAGGGTTCCTGATGAGGGCTCAGGTGGCAACTGCGACAACACATGACTTGTGAAAGACACAAAAACTAGTTCCGCTTCTGAGTCTTTAATCAGAAAAGAACCCAGGTATACATCAGGAGCTCCAATTTTAAATGCAAGTCATTCAAGAAAAAGAAGCTGGCACTGAAAAAGGTTACAAAGAAAAGCCAGGGCTCCACTGCAACCAAACTAATTCCCGGACAAGTGTGGAAAGTCTCATCATTTAAAAGATTGAGATTTTATTTTTAAGAAAAGTAATGCATGGACATAGTAAAAGAGTGTGTAAGAAAAGAATATGAATGTAAATTATGTAATTAAAGCTACTAAGAACAAGGCCGCTACTACAGCCAGACCAATGACCCCTTCCTAGATCCGTATCATCTCATTGCTCTCCATCTCCAGTGCCTTTATTCAACTGGATTTATTCAGAGTGAAAACTCCAAGAAAAAAAGTCACCAATGCATTTAAGAATGCAGAGTATAAAGTACATTTTTAAAAATTCTACTTGAATCATAATACAATATAAAATCTCAGTGTAGAAAAAATTAACTACATTTTTCCGTCACAGAAGTACTGCACACCCACTGATTTTTAAAAATTCAAACAGAAATAACCCATTTAAAAATAGGCAAAAGACCTAAACAGACACCTCACCAAAGAAGACACACAGTTGGCAAATAAGCATATAAGACATGCTCAACACCACATGTCATTAAAACAGCGAGGTACCACTAACATACTGATTAGAATGGCCAAAATCCAAAACACTGATGACACCAAATGCTGGCAAGGGTGTGCAGCAGCGGGAACTCATTCACTGCTGGTGGGAATGCAAAATGGCTCAGCCACTCTGTCAGATAGTTTGACAGTTTCTTGTAAAACTAAGCATATTCTGGTCATAGGATCCAGCAATTGCACTCTTTGGTAGTCATCTAAAAGTTGAAAACTTACACCCACATAAAAACCTACACATGAATGTTTATAGCAGCTTTATTCATAACTGCTCAAACTTGAAAGCAACATGAGGTTTTTCAAGTAGATAAATGGGTAGACACACTGTGGAACATCCAGACAACGGAATATTATCCAGGGCTACAAAGAAATAAGCTAGCCAGTCATGAAAAGACATGGAGGAACCTTAAAAACATATTAATCAGTGAAAAAAGCCAATCTGAAAAGGCTACTAACAAGATTCCAACTTTATGACATTCTGTAAAACGTAAAATTCTGGAGACAGTAAAAAGACCAGTGGTTGACAGTGTTGTGGGAAATGAGGGATGAACAGACAGAGCACAGAGGATGTTTAGGAGAGGAAAACTATTCTGTGTGCTATCATAACAGTGGATACATGTCATTACACATTTGTCCAAAGCCATAGGATGTACAACACCAACAGTGAACCCTAATGTAAACTATGGACATTGGTTGATAATGATACGTCAGTGGTGGTTCATCGATTACAACGAATGTGCCAAACTAGTGCCGGATGTTCATGATGCAAGAGTCTGTGTATGGTGGTGGAGAAGGGACTTGTGAGAACTCTCTGCACTTTCTGCTCAATTTTGCTGTAAACCTAAAACTACTCTTTTCAAAAAAAGTTTACTGGCCAGGTGTGGTGGCTCACGCCTGTAATTGCAACACTGGGAGGCCAAGGTGGGTGAACTGCTTGAGCCCAGGAGAGTTCAAGATAAGCCTGGGGAACATGATGAAACCCCATCTCCACAAAAAATACAAAACTCAGTCAGGTGTTGTGGCACAGGTCTGTGGTCCTGGCTACTTGGGAGGCTGAGATGGGAGGATCACCTGAGCTTGGGAGGTTGAGGCTCCAGTGAGCCATGATAGTGCCACTGCACTCCAGCCTGGGCAAGAGAATGAGATGCTGTCTAAAAAAAAAAAGTTTATTAATTAAAACAAAAAAAATCAAACATAACAGATAGATGTAATGCAAAAAGTCACCATCTTCACCTACAATTCCCAGTCCTGTTTCCCAGAGGCATATAAGGTTAATGAAATCCTATGTACCTTTTTAGAACTTCTATACATACACAAGATAAAAACTAGATATAATGTTCGCATAGTATCCTTTTTCCTCTTCTTTTTAATTAAGGAATCAACTGAGTTTCTTACTGGGCACATGCCCAACCTGCCAGCAACGTATCTTGCAGGCTCCCTTGCAGCTAAGTAGGGCCATGAGACCAAGTTCCTTAGCACACAATATGAACAGAGGTGATTCATGTCCCTGAGAGGAAAGTGCTTCCCCTCCTCCACTTCTCGTTCCACCCTTCCGTGTGGGCTGCAATGTGGCTACGGCGCTTGGAGCTAGCTCTGAGCACAAGGAGGAAAAGTCCACTCTGGCCATGGGTCTGAAACTCTTGCATGCCACAGAGCCCTTTAACCCTCTGGTGATGCTGTGAACTCCTTCCCAGACAAATGTTTCTACATTCATAAAATAAAACACAGAGGATTACAAATTATCTTGAAACACAGTTAGCAAAATGTTTTAAAAAATGTGTTACAGTAATGCCTGTGCCTCTTTGTTAATGCATTAAATAACAAATTCTGGTTGAGAATAAAATCACTGAAATTTCAAAGTAGGGTAAATATATGTGATATTTTTGAGACATCTGCAACAACAAAAACATGAATGAAAATATCTGTCACTTCCACTGGCTACAAAGTCGTGGTTTCTGCTAACACTATGAGACCTGCTAGCTCCAGTCACAATGGAAGGACACACTAAACTTCACTTACAGGTTAGTGGAATAAAGATGTCGTTTTCCTTCCCATCCAGATTCACAGACCTCATGCTTCTCTCTGGATATGTTAGGTAAAGACCCTTGCTCTATGGAGTGGAGGAGCAATAAGAGAAGGAACTTCAGTTCCTGGACAGTTTCATGGGAAAAAAGCTGATAGTCTCCTTAGACCACGTGCTCATGTCTGGACTACTGCAGGACAGAGACAGAACTGGCTCAAGTGTGTTTAGGGGTCACTCTGATACAACAGTTTAGCAATAGTGCTGACTGCTACCTATGAACACTTTACAGCAATCAGATGGGATTACACCAACCACGCCATGGAAACAGTATGTAGGGTGGTCATGAGTTGGCTCCGTAAGCTAAAAGCCTAGGTTCCAATTTCAGTTCTGCCACTTTCTGCTGTGTGGACTGTAGACTAGTTACTCAACCTCTCTATGTCTCAGTCTTCTTACCTGTGAAATGAGAATAATGATACCTAACTAATTAGGTCACTGTGAGTGTTGATACATGGAAAGTGATTATTAAGAAAGCGCCTGGCACACTACAAATCCTCAATACATGTTAATTATCATTAGTATTAGTACTTGTACTATTGTTGTTTGATTGTTTTTCTCACCATCCTAGATATCTTTCCACATAGGATACAGAAATCTGGTTTTATTTCTTCAAATCTTCATCATAATGTACTAAATGAATTTGCTAAAATTCATTTAACCAGTACCTAATTATGAAGTGAACATCTAGGATGTTTCTCAAAGTTTCACTCAAATGGTTAACACAACACTTACAGAGCGAGCTCTCTGACGCTTCTCCACCAAACCTCTCGTCAGAAGATTGTGCGTCAACTTTATTGAGGTCTAATTTACATACAATAAAAGGCCCTCATTTCAAGTGTGCAGTTTGATGAGCCTCAGAATATTTTGTAAAAATAAGATAGAAGATATTAAATATACACTGATTTTTGGATTTTTTTTCCTGTACAGTCTGGTCATGCCTTTTATTAATTGTTCTATTTAGGAATTAAATGATTTTCTTATTGATTCATTAAAGCTCTTTATATATTAAATATACCTACCTTTTGTCTGCCATATTTGTTTAAAACATCCTTCTGTTGGTCAGTTACATTTTAATTAAATCAGGTGGTTCAAAAAACTTGGTATAGTATAAGAAACCTTAATTTTTTTCTTTCATGTTTTAAAAAGAACTTTCTCATTCTGAGACGTGATAGGGGTCAGTCTTTACTCGCTTTCCTAATCCAGCACTCCATATTACTTTCTCAGGAAAGCTTCATCTGGCTGGGCCAACTCTCCCAATGTTCCATGCTCAGTACCACATGTCCAACACTGGTTACTCCCATCACAGTTACAGTTTTACACAATGTGTGTCCATAAGCCTTGAAAAGGCAGGGACCATGTCTGTATGTTGTTCACCATTGTGTTCCCAGAACTTGGCACAGAATCTAGCACTGTAAATATATTTTCTAATTTTTTAATATTTACATTTAACTCTTTTAAAAATTTTTCAATATTTACATTTAACTCTTTAATCACCTGAGAATCTATTTTACGATAGAGTATCAAAAAAGTTTCTATCTTCATTTTGTCCCACCATTTATAGAAGAATCCTTCCTTTCCCCACTGTTGTGACACACACTTTGTCATGAATGTATTATATATACACACTCACATACAAAGCTCAATCTGCACACTGAGTTCCTACTATACTGGGTCTGTTTCTTGTGTTACATTGTTCTGCCTACAGAATCAGTGAACGTGGCCTTGTCTTGATTGTTGTGGAGCTCTATTATGTTTGAATATCTGACAGGACAAATCTCTTCTCAAGTGCCATTCTTTCTCTAAATGTATTAGTTAAAATCACTTAATCAAGCCCTCTTCTAATAAAAGATGATCTTTAAAATAAATTATTAAAATAGCAGGGAGCTCCTTGTTCTCTTGTCTTCTGTAATTTCATGGATTGCTGTGTGGCCAAACATGTGTCTACTCACTTGAGCAAGCCGGCCCGGTGGAAGACGTAGAGGTCCTGCTCGAGGGTGCAGGTGCTGAAAGGGACCATTTTCACGAAGTTCTGGATGAGGATGAACTCAGGGGTGAGATGGGGCAGAGAAATTATACAGAAGTTCTTATCCTAACATCATCAAAAACCAGGACACAGAGAAAGAATAAAAAACCATTAATCAAAAAACAAATTTCTCTAACAAACACCAAGAAAACTAGAAGCAAAATGTGTTCATTAAGGAGAGGATACTCAAATTACCTTTCCTGTAATTTGGAAAATAATCACATAAAATTCACGAAATAAGCAACTACAAGAGCATGGAAAAAGTATCTTTGTGTCTCACTGAAACCTGAATAAATTAATCTTATAAACAATGGCAGTCATTCAGCATAACTCTTCTGGGGAAGTAGTTTTTAAACCAAGACAATTCATACTTGCAAGTTCACTTGTGTCACAAAGTCAGTGAGGTAGCATGGTGTCCTAGCAAAGGCCTCTTGCTTCCTAAGTGACCTTATACCAGTGGCCCCTTCCTCTGAAGAGATGGGAGGATGATACTACGGCCTTTTTTGGCTCTAAAATTCTGTGATTATCCATAAACCAACGTGTATGTATTTTATCATGACATGATCCCAGTTGGATGAACAGATCCATGAGCATGACTAAACTTAGGCAGTGGGTTTAGTTAGTAGACACAAGAGGTCCTGCATGTCCTGAGGGCTGTCATTCACCTGTTCTAGGCCTGCCCTGTCAGTACAGTAGACAATGAAATGTGGCTAGTATGGCAAAAGAACTAAATTTTAAATTTTATTTCATTTAAATTCATTTAAATAAAAAAAAAACTGATACTTAATTCCATTACTGGAAAAGTTTTACGTGTGCTTGGTTTGTGTGAATCTACTTATCCAACTGTAAATTTTATAACATCTAAATACAGATGAACTATTTCTGATGAAAATTCAGTACTTGTATTGAGATGTGCTATAGATGTGAAATATATATTAGACTTCAAAGACTTAGCATGAGAAAAAGAATGTAAATAGCTCACTAATAAGTTTTCATATTGATTATATGTTGAAATGATTACATTTGCCCGGGCACAGTGGTTCACTTCTGTAACCCCAGTACTTTGGGAGGTCAAGATGGGAGGACCACTTGAGCCCAGGAGTTCGAGCCCAGCCTGGGCAAGATGGCGAAATCCCATCTCTACAATTTTTTTTTTAATTAGCTGGGCATGGTGGCATGTCCCAGTTATTTGGGAGGCTGAGGCAGGACGATCTCTCGAGCCAAGGAGTTTGAGGCAGTAGTGAGCTATGATTGCGACACTGCATGCAGCAAAGTGAGACCCTGTCTCTTTAAAAACAGGATTGGGACATATTAAGTTAAATAAAAGATATTATCATATAAACTTCATCTGTTCCTTTTTCTTTTTTTTCCTTGTGGCTCTTGGAACATTCAGAATTACCGATGTGGCCACAATCCATGTCTGGACAGTGCTGCTCTAGGCTATCTGAGCTTCACGCAGCTGCCTGATCCTCTGCCAGGTCCCTGCAGAAGCAGCCTGCTCTTCCCAAAGCTAATTTGTCCCTTTGGGATCTCGCCTCCTCTTGAACCCTGTGAAGGCATTACTTGTGCTAATCCAAAACTCTGGGGACATTTGTGCAGCTCAAAGGAGTGAATCATTGTTTGACCTTATCTTCCTTCTTTTTAGCAAATTAGCAGGACTCCTTTTGGGGAAACTGAGAGTCAAGTTGCTGAAATACTCAAGTTGAAAATAAGGACTGGGTGCCAAGTCTGGGTGGGCTTCCTCTGGGAGGGGGAGACTAACTATAATGAGTTGCTTCATCTTGGATTTGAAGGATTAAGGATGAAGCAATCAAGGTTATTTTTTTCCTGTCGTCCATGTTCCGAAGTCAAATAGAATTGAAATGTAAACAGCTCTTGTAACTTTTTAAAGCCAGCATTACTTTTATAATGTTAAAGATTTACCTTTACATGGACTTTAAAATAGGAAATAATTAAAATTAGTGAAATTTATTTGAGGAGTCTTTGAGGGAAACCAACTTTGTAAATCCTATGTTTAGGGTAATCCACGTTGTTTTGAAAGTGCCTTAATAATCAATTTATTAAAATTATGATGGAGAACGTATTGCCTTATTACATAGCTTCATCATAATAAAAATGAGGAAATAAAACTTAACATCACATAGTTTTAAGACAAAATAATTAAAGTATACTTGTTTTTGCCTCATGAGAAAGAGTATCCAGGAAATATAAAGCAATAGATATTTTTATTGAAATCAGTCAACTGAAGAAGTACAGTTGTTGACTTAATTAACAGGCCTGTCTTTATAAAAACACATTTTGTCCCTCAAAACTTTCTTCCCCATTTTCTTTCCTTCAATAAAGAAGTGTGAGAGTTCGGCTGGATCTCCATCCCTAGGGAACAATGAGACAACAATGTAGGCAGAAGCCCAGGACACCTTGACATGGAGAATCTTATTTGCACTTGGATATTAGCCTACAGGCCCATTCACCAATGTGGGTTGAGCCCCCTCTACAAGACAGGCATGAAGTCAGGCCTGAGGAACTAGTAGGGAAAGAAATACCAACCTGAAAATCAACAAGTCCCTACTTTGCTATCCTCAGAAAAGCATTATGATAGTTTCAGAACACTTACAGCCAATATAATCTATCAAATAACATAACTGTGTCATTCACTTTAATTTCTGACATTTTCATATATTACTATAAATGATTTGATTCTGATAAAACACTGGTAAGGCTATGTCTAAAAGAAATTTTGCATTTAAAGAGAACTGCTAAAATAGCATGACTTACAAATTCTTGAAAATGACAATACTTTCTATTTTTATGAGTTCATGACATGCCATTTGACCTTATTCTCAGAACACAAACCTCAACATTCATAGCATAATAAATTTATGACATTTTACTTTTATATAACTTCTCTAAGCTTACAAAATCAGTTCTCAAAATTCAGCATGTACTTACAGAAAAAAGACTGAAAACAAAATTCATAAAATCCAGCGACCTGTAAACAAGACAGTAAGCACTGTCACTGCCCTGCAAGCAAATGCAACATCAGTGGACATTTATAGAGATTTACAGCTCCCTCCCCTCGGGCAGTGATTAGCCAACCACTAGTCAGAACATGTGTCTAGCTGAACACTAATGGGGTGCATAAGTCGCAAGCTTCGTATGCCAGTAATAAAGTATTCTGCAGAACTGAAGGCACTTTCACATCAATTAATAATCTCTGTGCATTTGAAAAGCCAAAACAAAATTGGTCATTCTGTGCCTCCGATCCTTCCCACCTGTTTTGAAAGAGTTAAGAGGAGAGGTGGGAAATATTATAGGCTGCTTCTGATCTTTTTCCCTTTTATCCGTTGAAGATTTTCTGACTAGCTGCAGATGTAAGTTCATAGGCAAACTACACTGTGTCATCAAATTCCTGTTTCAAAATTCAAAAAGTATACTCTAAGCACAATCATATTTAAATGTACTGATAAAATAAATATAAAGCAACAAATATAGAAAGGCTTTACAAGTTTTTAGATGTCTACAACACAATTAGAATAAAAAGAATTTATCTTTTCAATGTCCCAGATCTCCATAGAAGCCAAAAACTCAAGATGAAAAAAGTTAAAGTACAACATGGTTCCAGGGGATGCTGGGAGATTGGGAACATGACCAAGCTATTCTTGGTCATCTAAAAGACATTCTAGAGCCTTCCATTCCATCAAAATGGGCCAATCATTTCCTCTTCGAGATGGTTCTATGAACAGATGAGGAGTCGGTGCTAAGCAGATGTGGCATCCAGGCACTGAGGGCAGCGTCCAGTGTTCAGACCACAGGAGAACAGTAAGCACTGAACATATGGGTGTTCTGGAGGGGCAGGGTGGGTAGCTATGAGGTCTGGTGGGCGCCAGGGCTTTAGACAAAGCCCAGCACCATGCATGCTTCCTCCTTGCTTGCTGGATTGCTGTTGGGTGTCAACTTATCCCTCGCTCAGATATTCCATGTAGCTGAGGCACCAGCTGCAGATTCTGGGTAGAGCACGAGCTAAGGGATGGAGTCCATCTCCTCCATCTCCTTGTGGCATGGGCTCGTCACAGCCTTTGGCTCAGGAATGAACACACAGTCCTGTCAGCCCTCATGGGACTTTGGCTGGAAAAAGCTGGGCCCATCCTGGCAAGTCCTCCTCACTGGATTTTGATGCAGACCTGAGACTGTCAGTGGTCTTAGGCCCAGGATGGGGCACTCCTCTGAGAAAGGGGCCAATAGTAGGGAAGTAGGGTGATATGGTTTGGCTGTGTCCCCACCCAAATCTCATCTTGAATTGTAGCTCCCACAATTCCCAAGTGTTGTGGGAGGGACCCTGTGGGAGATAGCTGAATCCTGGGGGCAGTTCCCCCATACCGTTCTCGTGGTAGTGAATAAGTCTCATGAGATCTCATGGTTTTATAAGAGGAAACCCCTTTCACTTGGCTCTCATTGTCTCTTTGCCTGCTGCCATGTAAGATGTGGCTTTTGTCTTCCCCCATGATCGTGAGACCTCCCCAGCCATATGCAACTGTGAGTTCATTAAACCTCTTTTTCTTTATAAATTACCTAGTCTTGAGTATGTCTTTATCACCAGCATGAAAACAGACTAATACACAGGCTGAAGAGGTAGACAGAGAAACTTGGTCCTTGATTTGGTTATCTAAATAAATCCTAGATCAAGCCATATTTAAATTAGTCTCATCACTGGAGTTATCCTTAGGTATGTGAGGCAATTATTCAATTTTTTTTTCCAAAGCCAGTTTGGTTGGATTTTCTGTTACTTGCAACCAAAGACTCTAGAAAACCAGTAACCCAAATCCAAATTCTCCAAGAAATGCAAACTTTACAGAATGGGAGCAGCATGTGGTTATGTAAGTGATAATTTTCCAGATTCCCAATTGTTACATAGGTGGGCCAGCTTTCTAGCCCACTTCTGTAGCCCTTGTTAAAATTTGATGGACCAGAATCTCTGGATGGGGCTTAGGAATTTGTGGTTTTTAAAAATTCCCCAGGAGATTAGGATGAGGGCCAGGTTTGGAAATTACTGGCTTTGTAAAGTTAAAATGTTGGGCCACCAATGCCAGAAGAGATTCTCACTGTGACAGCCAGCCAGAAGGTCAGTACTTGCCTTGCTTCATATTTCTCATCAATACAAAACAGCTGAATACAAAAAGCAGCTGAGGCTCCCCTGTAGATGGGGCGGAAGTGGACGGGCTCTTCAGGCAGTAAGAGCGATGCCAAGCTCCTACTGCTGACACGGTGATCCTGTGCATATCCAGTGGAGACATCACTGAGTTTTTCTATGTCCTAGAGCAAGGAGACAGGAGGAGCCAATGAGAATCCTGTCAATTCCCTGTAATTTACTGGGCTGGTGTTTGCATTATCTCTACATGACACCGTTCTGAGGACAGGTGTGACTGTCTCACCCGAAACAACTCATCCTGGGCCAGGCCTAGTTTTAAGGAGAGGTTCTTAATGAGATACTCAAAATTTATAAAATGTTTTTAAAAACTAGTTCTTCAATGAGGACACATGGACACAGGGAGGGGAACAACAAACACTGGGGCCTGTAGGGGGGTTGAGTGGGGAAGGGGAGGGAGAGCATTAAGAAAAATACCTAATGTAGGCAGGGCATTAGATGACAGGTTGACAGGTGCAGCAAACCACCATGGCACGAGTATACCTAGGTAACAAACCTGCACGTTCTGCACATGTATCTCAGAACTTAAAATTTAAAAAATAATAATAAAGAAAAAAAAAAACTAGTTCTCACATGAAGGTCTCACATGAGATAAATAGTTTCAGTTGGCCTTTGACATAGGGTCCATATTTTAACTGCATCCTGGGGTAGACATTAGAGCGTGGTAGTATTATATACATATTATAATAACTCAGGAAGCAAAATACTTCTCTCCCTAAAACTGTGTTCATTGTGATACAAGAATTTTTGAATCTTGGGACTGGTCAGGTGGTCCTGGGAGTAACTGTGGTGGGGAGGTGGAGCCCAGGAAGGTCAAATGGACCACAGCCACCTGGAAAGTCAGGGCTGAGGCTGTTCTGTCTTGGTTCAGATGCATCTAAAAAGGTGTCACAATTCAGAAGATGATTCCTTTTGAGATCCCTCATGGAGTTCTTTTAAATCAAAGTAATACATGCATATAGAAAAATTTAAAATAATATCAGCACCAAACATTTATTAAGAAAATCAGCAGTTCTCTGTCCTTCCAAGTCTCTACCCCCATTGAACAGAACTTTCGACCTTTTCATTTCTTTGGGTATTTACCTCTATATTTCTGAACAGTATGTTTATGGTGCTATTTCTAAATTCATTAGTTTTTAGAATTTCCTACTGGATATTGATGTAGGGGCTAGATTAATCCCTCTTATCCTACCCTCTTCCCCACATCTTATCCCCCAGGATAATTACATCACAATTCAGGGTTAAATCCATAAGTATTTACACTAATATGAATGTGTAAGTTCTGTTGTTACTGAGGAAAGTAGTGTAATATGACAATGTTTTCATTTGTGTGCTTAGTTTTTATTCACTTGGTTTCCTAAATTTTTCACTTGCTTTATCAGATTTGCCAAGTGTTGGTCACTACTATCTTCCAAACGATCAGGCATTTGAGATAATATATGAGCTTCCTTTTTTCTCCCTCTAATCTGGACTTGCAGCTCTGCCGGCTTGCCTGTATTGCAGCTCCTATTTCGTAAGTTCCAGGTCTTTTCTTTGTCTTTTCTGTGCATCATTTAGGCCCTTATATCACTAGAGCACATTTTTAGCTTCCCAAAAGCAACATGCTTGAGAGACAAAACTCCACAGACACTGGCTAACTGGGGCACTTCATGGGGTGATCAGGCAGAGATATGGCATTATTATTGGGTGGCCACCTTCAGTGACATTATCTGAAGGTATTTTCTTTGGGCCTGTCAGTTTTTGGGGGACTTAAGTTCTCCAATATCCTGCACGGGGGACTGTGGTAGATGGAACAGTGGCCCCCAAAGATGTTACAGGTCCTAGTCCCTGCAACCTGTACATATGTTATCTTTCAGGGCACAGGGATTATGCAGATGTCATCTCATGAAGGGTTCTGTGATGAGAAGATGCTCCTGGATGATCCAGGTGGGGCCCAGTGGAATCACAGGGATCTGCTAAGAGGGAGGCAGCAGGTCCGAGTCAGAGGGACGAAGATGCTGTGCTGCCAGCTCTGAAGATGGAGGAAGGGGCCACAGGGCATGGAATGCAAGTGGCTTCTAGAAGCTGGCAAAGGCAAGGGAACAGATTCTCCCCCAGAGTCTCCAGAAGGAACATGCCCCTGTCTACACCTGAAGCTCAGCACACTCAAACCCATTGTGGAATTCTAACCTCCAGAACTGCACAATAATAAATTTGTGTTGTTATAAGCCACCAACTTTGGGGTAATGTGTTACAGCAGCAATAGAAACTAATACAAGGCCTGGCTCCTGGCATCGAGAGGGTGTGGCTGGAGGAGGGACTGAGGATTCCTCTGTTGAAATGGAGAATTCCATTTGTCTGTTCTCTATCCTTCATCATTAAAATGCCCATGCAGCACAGGCTAAATCTGAATTAGCAGCAGCCTCTGTTTAATTTCTCTAGAGAATAGTCATTTTATCCTCTCACTTGGGGTGTGGCTGACAACCTAACTGGAGTCTGCAGGGATCCAGTGTTCCAGTCACTCCACACCAGACTGCCCAGCTTTTCAGCCCAGTTCCTCACCCTGCCTTCTGCAAACCTCCAGTCTTCAGCCTTGTGCAGAATTCACACACTTTTCACCAGTCTCTCCTCTCATAAAGATGCTTGAGTTTCACCTTCCTCAGCTGTGCTAAGCCAGTGTAAACTCCTCCATTGATTTTTTTATTCTCAATATTTTTAAAGTGCTTATCTTCCAATATCTCCTCTCCATCTCATCTTTGTGGATTTGTGCCCTTTTTATTCCTTTACTGTCATTTCAGTGGTTTTCTCCGGTAGGGAGAGGAGATAAAAATAGGAGATCAATCCACCTTGTTGACTCAGGTATCTTGTGGGGTTCCAACATGTTTGATGCAGTGGTGGGGGCAGGCATCCTGGCCCTCCATCCACATCCTTGCTTGGGTTCATAAGGGAACGGCTACCCTCTTAGGAGTATTAGAGAGAAAACTGCTGTCCTCTTCTACACCCCGACTTTCCTCCCTAGGGCACAGGGAGTGACCGACTGGTCAGTGAGTCTCCTAGTGCGGGCTGCCCCAGAAACACACCCTGAACTCAGAGTCTGAGAGTCAGTAGTTCATTTGGGGAGCAAAGCCAGGACATTCTGTAAGAGGAGTGGCGTGCGAGGTGAGGAAGGGGAGGCTGCCAGCATGGGGTGCTTCAAGATGTGGGTGACTACAGTGAATCAATCCCACCTGGATCTCTGGTTGCCTAGAGAACACAGTGCAGAGTGGTCCCATCTAAGAGGTGAAGGAGCTGGCGTATTGATTCTCCAATCCCTTCAGTCACTGGCTGATGGCTGCTTCCCCAAACAGCCTGCCCTGCTGCAAACACGGCATGGAAGGAAGACCAGGCACTTGCATTCCTTGTCCTCACAGGGTGCTCAGGAAGAATAAGTGCTAGAGGATATGGGTGGGGCTCCAACAGCACACGCTAATGTGAGATTCAAAAACTGGACCCTGTGCCTGCATTGTGCTGTCTCTTTCTGGCAGCACATCCTGCTTCCAGGGTGCGTGTTTTCTCCTCCCCTCCCTGTAATTAGCCGGGAGTGGGGAGACCCTGCCCCACGGGTAAGGCCTGCCTACAACCACATGGGGGCATTTAATTCAGTAAGGAGAAATGGGAAGCCCATTTGGGTTATCGGTCCAAGCTTTGTTTTCTGGTTCAGTGTTAGCCATGAGAAAGGGGTACTTCAATCCCTAGCTGACTTCTGGGTAGACTCCTTTACTGGTCAGAATTCGGAGAGGAGCAGGGCTGGAGAACCTGGCCCTCTGGCAGAACTTCAGTGTCTGGGCTTAGTGTTCAGTGAATCTGTCCCAGTGCCTCTATGAATATGTCTAAAACCCATGTTCCATTCCCTTTTCAAGGATGCTCTAGGCTTCTGTTCCTGAGTCAGTCCATCCATCACCAAGAGGCTCTCGGGAAACTACTGAAATTCCAGGACTGTGCTCATCATCAGGGAATGAAAATGCCTTATTGTACCAATCTCCCACTCAAAGGCCTACAACACCCTCCTCTGCTCCTTAGGAAAAAGTTCGAGATCCTGAGCAGGATTCACAGGAACCTGCCAATCTCTTCCGGAACCGCCAGGCTTCTGGCAGGGAACAAGAAGGGACACTCCAATGAAGTGGTCAAGGGACCACCTGCAAAGGCATGGATGGGATGAAGGGAAACCAAGAAAGGATGAGGAAGTCCCCAGGGATGGCCACTGCACTGGTGGAAGATGCTACACTCCTTGGCCTGAATTTGTAACAGGAGAGAGGACTTCCCAAATCCCGAGATGCATGTGAATGACATACATTAATAACACACCTAGATACAGACATGAGTGTATATATGTGCATATGATACAGAGAAAACCCTTACAAATGTTCTGCCTCTCCAAAATGTTTTCTTTTTGGGCAATGGGAAGGAGACATAAGCTGTATTTACTAAAATTTTTGCAAATAATTTATGTAGAAATGGCAGCTTACGGTACAGGCCGTGCAGAGAATACAGAAGAAAAGATTAATCACAGCAGGGGAAGACGTAAGGAGGTGAGGCTTGGTGCAGCACGTCCTAAAGGAGGTGGGAGGTGTGAACTGGTGACGACAGGCAGGGAGGTCAGGAGGGGTGTGAAACCCATGGGGTGGCCAGGGGGCACGCAAAGGCCCTCCTCAAACTGTACCTCTGGTTCACTAACACTTCCACTTTGGACTGCTGTTAAAGCTTCCTCGGATGCAGCTTCTTTGGCAATATTTCCCTGAAAATGATGACAGCAAGACATGAAAATTAATCAACACCTGCAGCGGTTTAGAGTCCAAGCTCTGGAGCAAGCTGCCGGGGTTCAGACCCCGGCTCTACAGCTTACCAGCCTTGTGGCATTGGGAACACTATGTAGCCTCAGTTTCCTCCTCTGTGAAAAGGGGATGACAAGAGCATCTATTTCATAAGGGTGTTATGAGGATAAAATAAAGACAGACAGACAGAGAAACAGAGGCTTAGCATAGTGCAGGCACCTCCTGGTTCTCTAGAGATGTTAGTTATTACTCCATTATTCATATTCTTCTGTTTAACTTGAAAGGTGCACTAAGTTTTTTCTAAAAAAAAAAAAAACTATTGTATTGAGGTATTATGATGGTGCAAAAGTAATTGTACCAAAAGTAATTGTATTAAAGTAATGGCAAAAACTGCAACTATTTGTGCACCAAAAGTAATTTGTGCCAACCTAACAGAATTGACATACAATAAGCTACATACAGTTGAAGTGTACTTTTTGAAAAGCGTTGATTTATGTGCACACCCATAAAAATATCACCACGATCAAGATAATGAACATGACACATCACCCCCCAAGCTTCCATGTTCCTACGTGCCTCTCACTCCCACCCTTTCTACTCTGCCAACCACAGGCAAACATTGAAAAGATTTTTGTCATTATAGAGTAGTTTGTACTTTCTGTAACTTTATATTACTGAAATCAAACAGCATTTACTCCTGATCTGGCTTCTTTCACTCAGCATATTTACTTTGAAATTCATCCATGCTGTTACACGCATCAGTGTTTTAGTCCTCTTTGTCCCTGAGTAGTACCCATGGTGTGGATGCACCATACTGCCTCTACATCCTCACCAACACTTGGAATGCTTAATCTTTCTAGTTTTGGTCATTCTAATAGATGTGCAGTTGTATTTGATTGCGGTTTTAATTTGCATTTCTCTAATGACTAATGAGATTGAGTGTCATTTCATGTGACGTCTTCTTTTGGAAACTTCAAATCTTTTACCCATTTTTAATTAGTTTTTTTATTTTGTATTATCGTGTTTTGAGAGTTTTTAAAAACATGTTGTAGAAACAAGTCCACTGTCAGATATGTAATTTGCAAATATTTTCTCCCAGTCTGTGGCTTGCCTTTTCATTCTCTTAACAGTATTTTTCAAAAAGAAAAGGTTTTAAATTTTGATGACACCTAATTGGTCAATTTGTTCTTTTATGCATTGTGCTTTTGATGTGGTTTCTAAGAAATCTTACTTAACCCAAAGTCACAAAGGTTTTCTCATATGTTATGTTTTCTCTAGAGGTTATATTGGTTTGAATTCTGCATTCAAGTCTATGATTCATTTGCAGCTAATTTTTGTATATGGTATGAGGTATGGATTGAGTTTTTTAAAAGTTTGTATGTGGATATTCAATTGTTTCAGAAAGAAAAGACTATTCTTTCTCCACTACATTGCCATGTGCCTTTGTCAAAAATCAGTTGTCTATATACATTGAGTCTATTTCTGATTTTTTTTAATTCTATTCCATTAACCTACTGTTGACCTTAGCACCAATATTATACTATCTTCATTACAATAACCTTATAATAATTAGGCCAAGCATAATGGCTCACACATGTAATCCCAGTACTTTGGGAGACCAAGGTGGGCAGATCACTTGAGGCTGAAAGTTCAAGACCAACCTGGCCAACATAGCGAAACCCCCATAAATTTTGGAATCAATTAATTAAACTTTTATAAAAATTTCCGCTGAAAATGTGATTGGGACTGAGAGATACAACTAAATTTTATCCCATATTCTCTCCATTTTTAGGTCTTATTTATTTCTTGTTTTGTAGTTTTCACCACAGAAGTCTTGAATATCTGTTTTTAATATTTGTAGATTCCATCAGATTTTTTTCATAGGTAGTCATGTTGTCTGTGAGTAAAAGATAGTTTTAATTATTCCTTTTTAATCTGGATGCCTTTCATTTCTTTTCCTCTTTCTGCACTGGTTCAAATCTCCAGTACAATTTTGATTAGAAGTGGTGAGAGCAGACATTCTTAACTTGTTCCTGACTTTAAGGGTAAAAGAATTAGTCTTTCACCATTATGTGTGATGTTTGCTGTAAGTTTTTCAAAAATAACCTTTATCAAATTGAAAGAGTGCTAAGAGTCTTTATGAGGAATTAATGTTAGATTTTCAAATGCCTTTTATACATTTATGAGATAAACATATGGGTTTTTTTTAGTTTGTTAAAATGGTGAATTACACCGATTTTCTTATGTTAAACCAAACTTGCATTCCTAGAATAAACCCTACTCAGTCATGATTATCCTTTTTGTATCTTGACTAAGTTTACTAAATTTTAAATTTTTTTATTTCAATACTTTTGGGAGAACAGTTGGTGTTTGGTTGCATGGAAAAGTTCCTTAGTGATTTCTGAGATTTTGGTGCACCCATCATCCAAACAGTGTATACTGTACCCAATGTGTAGACAAAAGACTCTATGTTGATGGGCATTTAGTCTGGTTCCGTATTTTTGCAATTGTGAATTGTGCTGTTATAAACATGCTTGTGCAAGTGTGTTTTTCATATAATGACTTCTTTTCCATTCTGTAGACATCCAGTAGTGAGACTGCTAGATTAAATGGTAGTTCTACTTTTAATTCTTTAAGGAATCTCCATACTGTTTTCGATAGTGCTTGTACTAGTTTACATTCCCACCAGCAGTGAAAAACTCTTCCCTTTTTACCACATCCAAGCCAACATCTGTTGTTTTTTAATTTTTAAATGATAGCCATTCTTGTACGAGTAAGGTGATATTCCATTGTGGTTTTGATTTGCATTTCCCTGATAATTAGTGGTGTTGAGCATCTTTTCATATGTTTGTTGGCTGTTTGTAAATCTTCTTTTGAGGATTCTCTATTCATGTCCTTTGCCTACTTTTTGATGGGATTATTTGTTTTTTTCTTGCTGATTCATTTGAGTTCCTTGTAGATTCTGGATACTAGTTCTTTGTTGGATACAGAGTTTGCAAATATTTTCTCCCACTCTGTGGGCTGTCTGTTTACTCTGCTGGTTGTTTCTTCCACTGTGCAGAAGCTTTTTAGTTTAATCAGGTCCCATTTATTTATCTTTGTTTTTGTTGCATTTACTTTTGGGTTCTTGGTCTTTGCCTAAGCCAATGTCTAGTAGAGTTTTTTCCAATGTTATCTTTTAGAATTTTTATGGCTTCACCTCTTAGATTTAAGTCTTTGATCCATCCTGAGTTGATCTTTGTATAAGGTGAGAGATGAGGATCTAGCTTCATTCTTCTATATGTGGCTTGCCAGTTTTAACAAAATCTTTTTCCACTCCCAAATTATTTTCAATGCAAAGATCATTAAGTATTTTGACTCAAATCCACAAATGGATGTAAGCAAGTTACAATATTACATAAAGCTGAAGATATAATGTTATCCTTGAAATACATAATTTTTATAGCTAATTCACCACAGAAAACTTCATGAATTCTAAATATTATAACTAGAGCCTAGTCTAAAAAGCATAGAGTATTGTGAAAAAGATGCATATTGTATTTGTCTGAAATCTTTAGAAAAAGCCTATTTTCTTCCAGCAGCAGTGTTGGGAGTAGTTTCTTTATCCACTGGTAATGCCAAAAGTTGCTATTTCATGTCATTTCTATCTATTACTTTAAGACAACTATGCTGAATTAGGTTGTTTCATTCTAGTTTATTGAGAGGTCCTATTCTCACTCTTCAATGGATTTTACATATTTCTCATACTCTTCACTCATGAGTTCATCCAGTTGTAGGGTGTTACTCAGCATCATCTTGACATTGATGCCCACTGTTCCATACCATTTTCTGTTATTATTCATTCGTGTCTATCTGTGAACTGACACACTGAGAACACAGTGGTTCCATATGCAGCATCCAGAGAGCACTTCCCTCAGTCACCACGGCTGCAGCCCACAAGCTCCACATTGTTCACAGTGTGTCACATTTGATGGGATGCTGAGGGCCATTGTGCTGCACTCCAGCTATCCAGGCCAGGAGGTGGGGCAAGGCTGGTCAATACTGTCATTAAAATCTTCTTTATCCTTACTGATTTTCTGTGTACTTATTCTATCAGTTACTGAGGGGAGCATACTGAAATCTCTAACTATAATTTTTATTAATTTATCTTTGCAGTTCTACAACTTTTTGCTCCTTATGTTTTGAAGCACTGTTATTGGGTGCATAAGTATTTAAGATTGTTACATTCTCTTGGCCTTTGTAATCTCTTATAGTATTCTCTGTTCTGGAATCTACTTTGTCTGAAATTAGTAAAGCCATTCCAGCTAACTTTTGGTTAGTGTTGGCATGGTGTATCCTTTTCCATTCTTTAAATTTAGTCTATTGTATCTTTATATTTAAATTGCATTTTTATAGTCTACATACAACTGAATTTTGCATTTTATCCACCTATATCTGCTTTATATATATGCTCTTTAATTGGGACATTTAGAACGTTTACATTTAATGTAATTATTGCATACTTAAGTTTAAGTCTGTCATCTTGTTATCTGTCCCATCTAGTCTTTGCTCCCTTTTTCCTTTTTGTCTTCTTTTGGTCTAATTTTGTATTTTTATGATGATATTTAATCTCAACTATAGGCTTATTAGATATAACTCCTTGAATCTGATTTGTAACATTAGTGGTACATCTTTAACTTATCACAGACCGTCATTAGGTTAGATATTATAGCACTTTAGTTTTAATATAAGAACCTTAAAATAGTATACTTCTCCCCTTCGGGTCTCCTCTCAAGGTCTTTGTGCTATTCTTGTTATACATTTTATTTTTACATATGTTATAAACCCCACACTATTTTTGTTTGTGAAGTCACTATCTTTTAAAAAGATAAAATCGTATACTTTTTTTCACTTTGTTACCATTTCCAGTGCTCTTCAACTCTTTGTGTAGGGCCAAATTTCCATCTGATATAATTTTCCTTCTGCCTAAAGGGCTTTCTTTAACATTTCTCATAATGTGGGTCTGCTGGTGATGCATCTTTCCACCTTTTCTGTGTAGGGCAAACTCTTTATTTCACATTTTATTTTGAATGAAAGATATTTACTGGGTATAAAATTCTAGGGTGGAGTTCATTTTCTTCTATTTCTTTAAAGATGTGATCCTACTATCTTTCTGCTTGTATTATTTCCAATAAGAAATCTGCTGTTATTCATATCTTTGTTCCTCTGTTCCTAACTTGACTTCCCCCAAACCTACTCCTGGCTGCTTTTAAGATTTTCTCTTTATCACTGGTTTTCCACTGGCTTTGGTACAGTTTTCTTTATGTTCTTGTGTTTGCTGAGCTTGTTGTATCTGTGAGTATATTGTTTTCATCAAATTTATAATTTTTTCAGTCATTATTTCTTCGAATATGTTTTTTCTGTCCTAGCGTCTCTCTCTTCATGTGGACTTCTGTTACACATATATCAGGTCTTTGTAGTTGTCCCAAAACTCACTGATATGTATTTTTTTTAAAAATCCCATTTATATTTGTTTCAAGTTCACTAATCTTTCATCTGCAATGCCTAACCTGGAGTTAATCTTTCCAGTGTATTTTTCATCTTATTTACTGTAGTTTTTAATCTCTAGAAGTTTGATTTGGAGCATTTTTATATCTTTTATGTCTCTCCTTAACCTTTGGAACATACAGTTATAATAACTGTTTCAATGTTTTTGTCCCTTAATTCTAACATGTTTTCCTATGTGTGTAGGTTTCAACTGATTGATTTATCTCCACCTTTTGCATAATACACTACCAGTTTTTTGAGTGCTGGCAATTCTTTATTGATTCCACACATTGTGAATTTTATCTTGGTGGGTGCTGAGGAATTTTGATTTCCTATAGATAGTCTTGTACTTTGTTCTAAGACTCAGTTAAGTTACTTTGATTTTTTCAGTTCTTGCTCTGAAGATTTGTTAGGCAGGACTGGGGCTGTGCCCTCTCTAGAACTAATTATTCTCCACAAGCCTCTTTTGTGCACTCTCTTGCAAGTTACAAGCTTTTCCAGTCTGACTGGTGAGAACAGGCACTATTCCTAACTTCGTACAGGCACGGGCACTATTAATCCTCATCCTTTTCAGAGGTTCTTTTCTCAGCCTGGCCTTAAGGAGTTTCCTCACGTGCCTGGGGTGATCAACACTCAGCTGACTGCCTGACTGATCTTCTTCTGATGTCTCTCTCTGCACACTCTGTCCTTTCTAGTACTCCATCCTTCAGACTTGAGTCGCTCTAGTCTGCATGCACTTAAAGACTTGGGAAGTCTTCTGGTTCCTCCTGCCCTGCATTGTGTCCTAGAAGCTCTGTCAAGGCAGTCAGCTGGGGCAGCCACAGGATTCGCTTGGATTGTCTCCCATCTCCCAGGCATCGCTGGCCTTTGTTACAGTGATGAACAGTGTTTCCTATATTTTAGCCACATTTTGGTTATTTTAGGCAGGAGAATAAATCCAGTCTCTGTTACTGCACCTTAGCATAAAAAGAATGCTGCACTTAAAAAAAAAAAACAACACACACACACACACACACACACACAACTAATTCCATTCATCAGCTTCATTTCCATCAATCTAATCCATGCATACAATCTTCTTTAAAAGATTCAGGTCTCCCCTGAGTCCCCTCTTTGCTGGGAGGAGACTTTTCTGGGCGATGGGGCAGGTGTTTCTGTGTCTGCTGGGCCCAGTCAGGGAAGGAAGGAAAATGCTGTCCCATTTGAGCATGCAGATAGTGTGTCAGTCTCTTCAGAAAGCCTGTATTTCCCAGTGAGTTTAAATGAGCAGTTTTATCTGGCTCAGCCTCCTGAAGTCAGGGAGCAAGGTAGGGAAAGGCGGACATTCTGTTCTGACCTGCGTTTTGGAGCATACCAGTGAGGCTTTGATATGTCCGTTACAAACACAGAGGCCTCTGTTGCCCCCAGCTCATGGTGTGCTTACTGCTAGTGAGGCCTTTTCTGCATCAGGCATTAGAACTTCTCAGTAGTGACCCCAGCCCCAGAGATGCCCCTGATGTCACAAGTAGCCCCCAGGCCCATCCCCCTACCCTAGGCATGGAAGGATGGTCTCTCTCACCTGGATGTTTTCCATGGTATCCGGAAAGACAGGTTCCTGCGACTCCTCGACTATTTTTTGGGAACCCTGGCTGCTACTCCTGAGCTCAGCATCTTTGAGAGAAGGGATAGAATAATGACAGAAAATAGACGATAAATATCTGCAGAACCACAGGAAATTAGACAGCATGGTCACATGTTTTTAAGCTACAATAGATCTGAAGAATTTTATTCTAGAGAGCAGTACCTTGAGGTAGGAAGAGCAGGTCTCTGCAGCCCACCCGGATTTTGACACTGAGGAGGGATCCTGGGCTAGTTCCTCCCTCCCTCCACCTCTCTGTGCCCTTATCTGCATGATGCTGCCCAGGGGAGTTGTGAAGATGGGAAGATGGGCAATGGACCTGGCCCAGGCCTGGGCAGCAGGAGGCCCTCAACCTCTGCCAGCCCTGGGCAATGGGATCCTTTGATAGCAGCCCCTTTTGAAGTTTACAAACAATGGGTTATCAGCTTCCTCGATGGTGGGCTTTGAAATGATCTGCAGGCAGAAGGTGGAAAAGGCCACAGTGAGTTACATCAGTGTTAGCTGAATGCCAAGGTTTAGCACAAGGGCTGCTTTCTCTTTGTTTGGAAAGACTGTGAACTCATGTTCTGCCAGCGGTCACAATGCTCACTTTTTATTTTGTAATAGAAATTATTTTCAAGAAGAACTGGAGCTGAGCATTGGTGTTTCAGTAAGTTCTGGAAAGTCAATAATCAGGGTAGCTTAGGCTTCATGTATTTAACCTTTACTAAAAATTACAGAAGAAAAAAAATTTCCCATTTTGTCTAAAAAGGTCTTTCTCCCTCCTCCTCCCCTCCTTTCTTTCTCTTTTGAAATCTCTCCGTGCCTAAAGAGGGCGACCTGGGAGAAGATAACATCATTGGAGGATGTCCTCTCTTTTGTGCCTCACCTAGTGTCTGCCCTGGTGGGGGTTCTCAGCCATGACATTTGCTCTCAGCCTTTGGGCCTCAGCTCAGAGCAGCCCTAGGATGCCCTGCTCATAGCTGCCCCTCCCCAGAAGTGCTGCCATAGATGCAGGAGGGACCCTGGGCCCGCTGAAGGCTCCAGAGACTGCTGCTGCCACCGCGAGTGTGGGCATGCTGCTCTGCCTTCTTGTTTTCAAGCATCACATCAGACACTGCAGGGCCAGAGCAGCCAGGATCCTCTCTGCTTCCTCCTCTCCCATGGTGTTCTTCTAGTGCCAGCTACGACAATGGCCCCTGCAGATGCCTCTCAACCCCAAATATCTGGGTCGCTAATATGTTACGCCTACTTTGGCAAAGATATAGGTAAGTGAATGAAATTCTAAGAGACAAATGAGATGCCCAGGGAAGTGTAAATGGCATAGTTGGAGAGGTACATAATGTTGAAGGCACAATGAGACAGAGAGTCACATCCTAGCATGAAAAAGCAGCTCTTTTGGCATGAAGAGAAAATGTCCTGAGAAGAGAGGGTAAAGCACTTAGAATCCCTCTTCTGAAGAAAGATGCTTTGAGGAAAACAAAAACTGTCGTATCTCTAGCTCGTGATATGTCCTGCACCCTGCAGAATTTTCCAAATAAGACTATCTGGGGTTTCTAGCATTCTCATCATGACAAGAGCAGCATATTTTTTAGCTAATTAACTTTGTTGTTGAGATTAACATACATATGAAAAGTGTACAGCTCAGGGAATTTCTACATGTATCTATTCTTGAATAACAACCACCTATAAAAATACATAAAACTGGCTGGTCACAGTGGCTCACACCTGTAATCCCAGCACTTTAGGAGGCCAAGGCAGTTGGATTACCTGAGGTCAGGAGTTCAAGCCCAGCCTGACCAACATGATGAAACCCTGTCTCTACTAAAAATACAAAAAAGTAGCCAGGCATGGTGGTGCACACCTGTAATCCCAGCTACTCGGGAGAGGCAGGAGAATCACTTGAACCTGGGAGGCGGAGGTTGCAGTGAGTCAAGATTGTGCTACTGCACTACAGCCTAGATGACAGAGTAAGACTCCAACTCAAAAAAGAAAAAAGAAAAAAAAAAAAAAGGAAAAAAAAGAACATATAAAACATTTCTAGCACCCAGAAGTTTGCCTCATCTCCCCGTCCAGTCAATACTCCTCTCGAAGGTATTCGCTCTTCCAACTTTTACTATCATTGATTACTTTTGCTCAGCAGCAAACTTGTGAATTAAAAAAACTTATTATCAGTAATTACCTACTTCAATGTATTAAAAATATATTTCCCATTTTAAGTTTGAAGAACTACAAAAAATGCAACTAAAAGTAGACATTCGCTGTGCATGCTTCTTTTATCATTAGGAAAAGATTATTAAAAAGTTAAAAGTCTTAAAGACTGGATTAGATTTTCAGTAAACTAATAATCCTGGTGACTTAACTGCCAATCATTTGATGTTCGTGAGACAGTTACCAACTACAAAGACTAATTGCCGTGACTAAACTGTTGTGAGGTGTTGCAGTTGATTATTAAGTAGCTGCCACGTTCATCCCTAGAGGTGACTGCATTTCAGAACTGGGCAAGGTGAAGCTGGATCTCTCTCCAGTGTCTCTGGGGTCTTATGAAGTTTAATGAGTGAATGTTCATAATGCCCCTTGAGATCCTCAAATGTGAGGTGCTATCCTGGGGAAAGCTGAGGCAGTGGTATTATGTAACACATGACTAAAAATACTACTGAAGCTGCAGATTTAATTGTTATTTTATGGAGTATACCATCTAAGTAATTTAGAAGTCATGAACTATTGGTTTACTCTAGTGGGAGTAAAGGCACAATTTGTCAGGACTTTCTTTCTAAGTGAGACTGCTTGTCTGAAGCAGGTTTACCATGAAGCTAATAAAGCTAGAGGTTCGAGCATCTTCCCAGCACAGGTCCCTCCAAGGCACAGCATCTAATGCTGCATTCATCATTTTGCATTACTATCCTTAAAAAGGGCTCCTGAATGGGTCAGACTTTAGGTCCCACAAGACTCTGGATCTACCCTGCTCCTTATCTAATAGGAATAATCCATACAGAGTGTAAAATAATAATACATGTTGAGGGCTTCAGCAATAAATAATAATATAATTTTGTGCTTTTTACATTTATTTTAAATATCCATCAAAAATCTTAATTTTTGTGTGATGAAATAAATTGATTCTAAAAGAGCAAATATGGAGAAACAGTAAGCAAAAATTTAAGAAAGATCAACAAAAAGAGGGCCATATTCCCAAATGAATATTAAGACATTATAAAGACATAGTTATTAAAACAGAGAGTTACTGGGGCAAGAACAGAACAGAATGAAAGCCAGAAATAGACCTAGACAGTTATGAAATGTTGATATATGATGAAAGTGGCATTTCAAATTAGGGGGGAAAGAACAAACTGTATAACAAATAGTGTTGGAGGAGGTGAAGCAAAATGATCAAATAGAAGCTCCCACCGATCATCCTCTCCGCAGGAACACAAAATTTAACAATTACATACACAACAAAGCACCGTCATAAGAACCAAAACTCAGGGGAGCGATCGCAGTATCTGGTTGTTCACTTCATATAACTGAAAGAGGCACTGAAGAGGGCAGGAAAGGCAGTCTTGAATTGCCAACACTAACTTTTCCCCGTTCCCCTGGCAGTAGCCATGTGCTGTGGAAAATCTGTACACTCGGGGAGAGAAAGTGCAGTGATTGCGGGACTTTGCAATGGAATGCAGTGCTGTCAACACCAGGCAGAACTCAGCTGGCACCCCGAGAGGGAGCATTTGCATCTGCCCTAGCCAGAGGGGAATCACCCATCCTGGTGGTTGGAACCTGAGTTCTGGCAAGCCTTGCCACCACAGGCAAAAGTGCTCTGGGGTCCTAAATAAACTTGAAAGGCTGTTTAGGCCACAAGGACTGAGCTACCAGACTTAGGGGACATGCAACCTAGTAAAACACCAGCTGGATGTGCTAAAAGAGTGTTTGCGTTACCCCACCCCAATCCCAGGCACCGCAGCTTGCAGCTCCAAAAGAGACTCCAACTCCTTCCTTCCGCTTGAAAAGAGGAGAGGGGAGTGAAGAGGACTTTGTCTTGTAACTTGGATACCAGCTCAGCCACAGTAGGATAGGGAACCTGGCAGAGTCACAAGGTCCCTATTCCAGGCCCTGGCTCCTGGATGACATTTCTAGACACATCCTGGACTGGAAGGGAAGCTGCTGCCTTGACATGAAGGACCCAGTCCTAGTAGGATTCATCACGTGCTGACTAAAGAGTCCCTGGGCCCTGAATAATCAGCAGCAGTAGCCACGTAGTACTCGCCATGGACCTTTGGTGAGACTAAGAGCTGTGCTGACTTCAGGGGTGACCAGCACATTCTCAGCTGTGGTGGCTACGAGAGACCACTTCTGCTTGAGAAAAGCAGAGGAAAGGGTAAAGGGGACTTTGTCTTGAGCTTGGGTGCCAGCTTGGCCACAGTGGGGAGGAGCACCAAACAGGCTCTTAGGGTCCCTAATTCCAGGCTTTGGCTCTTGAATGGCATCTCTGGACCACCATGGGCCAGTGGAAGAGCCCACTGCCCTGAAGGGTGAGTCCCAGGCCTGAAAGCATTCACCACAAGCTGACAGAAGAGCCCCTGGGCCTTAAGTGAACATCAGCAGTGCCCTGGTCATACCCCTGTGGCCTGCGGTGGTGGTGGGCATAGGGAGAGACTCCTTTGCATGGGAAAAGGGGAGGGAAGAGTGCAAAGTACTTTGCCTAGTGCTGTCAGAGTCAGCTCAGCTGCAGTAGAATAGAGCACCAGGTAGATTTCTAAGGTTTCCTACTCCTGACCCTGGCTCCCAGGCAGCATCTCTGGACCTCCGTAGGGCCGGGGAACTTGTTGCCCTTCAGGGAAGGCCACAGGCCTGGGTGGTTTCATCACCTGCTTATTGCAGAGCCCTAGGGCCATGAGAGAATGTAGGCAGCGGCCAGGTAGCGGTTACAGTGGGCCTTGGGCAAGACCCAGTGCTGTGCTGGCTTAAGGTTTGACCCTGTGCAGTCACAGTGGTGGTGGCCACAAGGGTGCTTTGTGTCACCCCTCCCCCAGCTTCAGGTGGCTCAACACAGAGAGAGAGACTCCATTTGTTTGAGAGAAAGTAAAGGAAGAGAGTAAGAGTCTCTGCCTGTTAATCCAGAGCATTCTTCTGGATCTTATCCAAGACCACCAAGGTGGTACCTCTACAAGTCTACAAGAACCAAAATGTTACTGGGCTCTGAGTACACCCCTAATGCAGATACAGATGCAGTGACCAAAAACTTAGTTCACAACATCCAAGTTCCTTTGAACACCTGGAAAGCCTTCCCAAGAAGGACAAGTACAAACAAGTCCAGATTGCAAGACTATAATAAATATCTAACTCTTCAGTGCCCAGACACTGACAAACATCCACCTGCATTAAACCTATCCAGGAAAACATAACTTCGCCAAACTAACTAAATAAGGCACCAAGGACCAATCTCAGATGGAGAATTCAAAATAGCTGTTTTGAGGAAAACTCAAAGAAATTCTAGATAACACAGAGAAGGAATTCAAATCCTATCAAATAAATTTAACAAATAATTTGAAATAATTTTAAAAATAATGCAGAAATTCTGGAGGTGAAAAATGCAACTGACATAATGAAAAATGTATCAAGAGTCTCTTAACTGTAGAATTGATCAAGCAAAAGAAAGAATTAGTGAGCTTGAAAAAAGGCTATTTGAAAATATACAGAGGACACAAAAGAAAAAAGAATAAAAAAGAAGGAAGCACGCTTACAGGATCTAGAAAAATAGCCTCAAAGGGACAAATCTAAGAGTTATCACCCTTAAAGAAAAGGTGGAGAAAGAGAGAGGGATACAAGTTTATTCAAGGGGATAGTAACAGAGAACGTCCCAAACCTAGAGAAAGATATCAATATTCCAGTCTAAGAAGTATAAACACCAAGTAGATTTAACCCAAAGAAGACTACCTCAAGGCATTCAATAATCAAACTCCCAAAGGTCAAGGGTAAAAAAAGGGACCCTAAAAGCATCAAGAGAAAAAAAAAACAAATAATATACAAAGCAGCTCCAATACGTCTGGCAGCAGACTTTTCAGTGGATACCTTGCAGGCCAAGCAAGAGTGGCATAACATATTTAAAGTGCTGAAGAAAAAAAAAACTCTTACCCTAGAATAGTATATCTGGCAAAAATATCCTTCAAACGTGAAAGAGTAATAAAGACTTTCCCAGACAAAAGATATTTCATCAATACCAGACCAGTCCTACAAGAAATGTTAAAGGAAGTTCTTCAATCTGAGAGAAAAGCACATTAATAAGCAATAAGAAACCATCTGAAGGTACAAAACTCATTGGTAATAGCAAATACACAGAGAAGCACAGACTATTACAACACTGTAATTATATTATGCAAACTACTCATATATTAAGTAGAAAGATGAAAAGATGATCATAAATAATAACTACAATGTTTCAAGATATAGTACAATAGGATATAAATAGAAACAACAAGAAAGCCAGGAGACAAAGTGTAGAGTTTTTTAGTTTTATTTTTGCTTGTTAGTTGCTGTTTGTTTATGCAATCACTGTTAAGTTGTCATCAGTTTAAAATAATGGGTTATATTATTTTGAAGCCTCATGGTACCCTCAAATCTAAAAACATACAATGGATACACAAAAAAATAAAAAGCAAAAAGTTAACATTGAGCACAGACAATTCTTTCAAGGAGTTTTTTCTGAAGAGTGAATAAGTCCTTATTTCTTGACATGTTTTTATGCCTTGGTTGGCCTCATTCCCTTTTGTCTTCATAATTGTCCTAGTTTCCTGTTGCTGCTGTAAAAAATTACCACTCACTTAGTGGCTTAAAACAACAGTAATTTATTCTCTCACAATTCTAGAGATAAGAAGTTGGAAATCAGTACCCCTGGGCTGAAATCAAGGTGTCAGCAGGCCTATGCTCACTCCAGAGGCTCTAGGGGAGAACCCGTTCCTTGTTTCTTCCAGTTTCTGTTGACTTTGGCATTCCTTGACTCGTTATGCCATTCCAATGTGATTCCATAATCACACTGCCTTTTCCTTTTCTGTCTTTATAATCTCCCTCTGTCTCTCCCTAATCACAGGATGCCTGTGATAGCATTTAAGGCCTCATAGATAATCCAGGATAAACTCCTCATCTCAAGATCCTTAATCGCAACTACAGAGACCTTTCAAAAAAAAAAAAAAAGGTAACATTTACAGGTTCCAGAGATTATACAAGGGTGTCTTTAGTGAGGCCATTCTTCTCTCTACTTTAATAGGCACCTGTGGCTGACTGAATGCAGGGTATTTATCCAAATGCTTACTAGGAAGGTCAAACTCTCTACCTGTCCAAATCAGAAATGTTATCATCTCAGCATCTTCATCAAATAATCCATTCACTCTTATTAATCTCATCTCACAAAATGGTTCCACCATCTACCCAGTTTCTGAAATTATCCTTGATAGTCCCCTTTTCCACAACCTCCTTTCCCTATATCCAATAAAATATCAAGTTCCATTAATTCTCTAAAATATCTCCCAGGTCTATTCCACAGTTACTGTTCTGGTTCAATCCCTCCTCATCTCCTTCCTGGACACCACAGTGGCCTTTGTAGAGTCTTCCTGTGAACTAGAAACTGACCATGTAATGCTTTCTAATTAAATATTTCCAATGGTTCATCATCACATATTACCAATGTAATAGAATAGAATCTAAACTCTCTTGCAAGGCATGCAAGGCCTTGATTGCCTGGCCTCAGTTCTCCTGTCCTGCTTTGTCTCCTGCCACTCCCTCACTTGATGCTCCAGCAACACTGAACTTGTACTTTCCCGCAATAAGCCATGGTCTTGAATATCTCCTTATTCTACACTCTTTGATATCACTGCTAGGAAAATCTTTCTGCTTATTCACCTAGAAAGCTCCAATTTGCTTTGAAGTTTTACTCAAAAGCTTTGAGGTCTACAAAGTCTATGTGGAGGCTATGAAGTCTATGTGGATGCTCTCAAGATGATTTAGGTGTAATTCTGCTCTGGTCCCACCACAATCTTCTATCCTTCAAGACAATTATGTTATTGTAAAGTTGTTTGTCTTGCATGTTTATCTTGTCATCAGCTGGTACTGGACTCACTACATACTAGACTATGTTCCTAAAGACTAGCATATGGGATGCACTCAGTATTTGTTTAATGACTGAATGAACAGCAAGAGGTTGATAATAAAGTCCACAATGATACAAAGAAAGGTATTAGCAGGTTGCAAGAAAGAAGGACAAAGGGCTTTTCTCACATTTTTCAATGAAACTCCTCCTACTTGGGATGTGGCGTACACTCCAGGCCATCCAGTACAATACACTTGAGCTTAATATATAGACAATTCCCAAATCACTGTCTTGAGATGAGACTTGAGATGAGGTCTTAGCCTCCTCCAGGAAAAGATACCATTTCCCTATTCTCATTGTATCACAAATCAGGGGACCAATCTTACATTGAAGTTTGTCTCTCCTTAAGAAGGCCATGACAAAAGTCTTCAGCATTCTTCTTTTTGTGTGTGAACATGGATTGCAATGATGACTCTGATTCTTTATATTCCCTGTTTTTAGGCCTTTTGCCCCATGTAGTCCCCTCTCACTCTGATTCTGGATTTAATCATGTAACCTGCTTGGACAAGTGACATATGTTAGTTCAAAGCCTAAGCCTTCTGAGGTCTTGTATGTTCCCATTTGCTCTCTTGTGCCTCTACCCTCTCCATGAGAACCTGCACAAGATAGCCTCCTAAAGGATGAGAGGGACATGGAACAGAGCCAACGCCTGACTAGATCAGCTGTCAGCCAAAATACTCCAAGACATGTGAGTAGACTCAGCCAAGATTAGCAGAGCTGCCTAGCTGACACCAAATGCATGAACAATACATGCTAATTGTGGTATGCCACTGTAGTTTTGTAGTTGTTTGTTAGTAGCATTACTGTGGCAAAGGATTATTGATGCAGTTGCACGAAGTAATAGAATCACCAAAATCCTGAAGCTGATTCTTTGAAAATACCAATTAAATTAACATATCACTGGTGATATTAAGGAAGAATAAAACACCAATAAATGGTACCATAAATGAAACACATGAATATAAAGGACATGTAGAAAGTAAGATGGTAGATAAAAACCCATAAGAACATTAAACGTAAATGGACTAAATACTTTCATTAAAAGACAGTAATTATGACACTAAATTAAAAACAAAGCCAACCAAACTCAATGCTGTTTATGGGCAACACATCCAAAATATAAGAAAATAGAAAGGGTAAAAATAGAGAGACAGAAAAAAATGTGGCATGTAAGTGAAAATCAAAGAAAGCTGATGTGGCCATATTAAAATCAGAAAAAGTAGACTTCAAGATAAAAACATCACTAAAGAAGGAAACTTCATAATTGATAAAAATTTCAAGGAAGATATAATAATTTAAAAATTATGCATTAAATAACATAGACTCCAAATATATAATGAAAAAAATGACAGACAGCCTATGAGTAGGAGACAGTAAATCCATAATCAAAGCAGGAGATTTTAACACACCTCTCATGAATTGCTCAAAAAAGTGATAATATCAATAAGGATAAAATATTTGACAACATTATTAGCAAACATGATTGATTTATACAGAACACTGAACCTAAAAATTATGGGATCCACACTATTTTCATGGACTCAAGGAATCTTTACAAAAATGGACCACATTCCTAACAAAGTTGGAAGAATTAAAAACACACACAGTAGGTTCTCTGACTGCAATGCAATTAAATTAAAGCCTAGTAAAAAACAAAACAAAACAAAAAACAAGGATATCCTGGATGGATAAAGAAAATGTGGCATATATATAAAATGTACTATTATTATTCAGCTTTTAAAAGGAAGGAAAATCTGCAATTTTTATATATTTATATATTGCAAAAATCTGCAATATATAACAATATGGATGAAAGTTGAGGACACTATCTTATGTGAAATGAGCCAGGCACGGAACAAATAATACATAATTCCACTTTTATAAGGTATCTAAAATAGTGAAATTAATAGAAGCAGAGAGTAGAATGGTAGTTGCCAGGAGACTGAGGAGAGAGAAAAATGGGGAGTTGCTATTAAATAGGTATAAACTTTCATTTACACAAGATGAGTTAGTTCTAGAGAACTGCTGTACAACATCTACCTATAGTTAACAATTTTGCATTGAACACTTAAAAATTTGTTGAAAGAGTACCACAATTAAAAATGAAAAAAACAAGAACATTCCCATGTGTTTGTTAATAAATAACATTTTAAATAACTCATAAGTCAAAGAATATATAAAATGAAATTTCAAACATATTGATAATACATATATTAGTTACATAACAAAACTTGTGGGTTGCAGCTAAGACCAAGAATAGAATGATATTTATAGTTTAAATACTTATATTAGTACAGAAGAAAAGCTGAAAAATCAATGAGTTAAAGAGTCCATTTAAAATATAAAAAAACAAAAATCAAATAAGCCCAGGAATACAAAAAGGGAACTAATAAAGGAAAGAACAGAAATAAACTTGGTTACAAACTATAGAGAAGGATCAAACAAGCCAAAAGTTGATTTTTTGAAAAGACTAATAAAATTGACAGTAAGACTGTTTAAGAAGAGAAAATGAACACAAATACTCATATCATGAAAACTGAAAAAGGCAACATTACTACTTTGAACATTAAAAGCAGAATAAGAGAAAAATGAAAATGGCTTCAACTTTATCCTAATGCATTTGAAAATGTAAAGAAAATGTATATATTCATATAAAAATTATGAACTACCAAATATAACAAATAGTTATATAACAATTTAAATTATAAACTGCAATTAAAAACCTTCCCCCAAAACCTCAGGTTGCAAAATGGCAGTGTAGAAGCAGGCTGGCTTCACTCCTCCTCCTCACCCACAGAAAACCAAAAGCAAATACACAGGACCCAGATTATCACCAGCAACATCCCAGAACTCAAAAATGAGAAAGAGACAGTTCCCAGAGCCACAGAGAAGTGGAAAAACTGAGTAGATGGTAAGAGAATCAGACTTCTATATCTATGACACACTTTCCCCCAATCTGCCCAGCTACAAGTATGTGGAAAATTTCCCTCAACTCACAGTTTTCTACACAGCAAACAGTGATATTGAGGTGGACAATCAGCTTCCCTGCCATCTTGAGTTCCCTGGCAGGAGATATGTTCCTGCCTCAACTCATGGAAGGCATCAGGAGTACTTGAAGAAAGAAATATCCATCCCTAAGGCCAGCCAGAAACAAAGTGGGGAGGTGGGACTATCATCCTCAGCCATAGAAATTCTGCTCTGTAACTCAAAGGAGACTCCAAATTAGCATGGCAGATCAGCAGCACCAAACTGTAGATTTATTCCATGGTCCCCTGGGCATGAACCCCTAGCTAGCCTTCCCACACTACTGGGATATCCCTTTGGGACCTCCTCCATTCAGGATGGGTGGCACTCTGACTGCTTACTAGAATTGATGCAAACCTGGGCTTAAAGTGCCATCTAGTGCCAAAAAGGAAGCAGCTACCTAGCAGAGGGGGGGAAAAAAACAAAATCAACAGGTAAATTACAAAGAATCTGTAAGCAAATATCCCAATAAAAAACAAGCCAGAGGGAGAATGGAACAAATAACTTCAATTGTCCTTCAATTAAACTGTCCTTCAATGCAGGACATAAACACACACCACAAGAAACATCAGGAAACATGGAACTATGGTCCTCTCAAATTGACAAAGCAAGGAGCCAGTGACTGACCCTAATAAGATGGCAATATGTGAGCTCTATGACCAAAAATTCAAAATAGCAGTTTTAAAGAAACTCAGTGATCGGCCGGGCGCGGTGGCTCAAGCCTGTAATCCCAGCACTTAGGGAGGCCGAGACGGGCGGATCACAAGGTCAGGAGATCGAGACTGTCCTGGATAACACAGTGAAACCCCGTCTCTACTAAAAAATACAAAAAACTAGCCGGGCAAGGTGGCGGCGCCTGTAGTCCCAGCTACTCGGGAGGCTGAGGCAGGAGAATGGCGTGAACCCGGGAGGCGGAGCTTGCAGTGAGCTGAGATCCGGCCACTGCACTCCAGCCTGGGCTACAGAGCGAGACTCTGTCTCAAAAAAATAAATAAATAAATAAATAAAGTCAGTGATCTTTTTTTTTTTTTTTCTTTCTGAGACAGAGTCTCGCCCTGTGGCCCAGGCTGGAGTACATTGGCGTGATCTCAGCTCACTGCAACCTCTGCCTCCCAGGTTCAAGCAATTCTCCTGCCTCAGCCTCCTGAGTAGCTGGGATTAGAGGCACGCACTACCACGCCCGGCTAATTTTTTGTATCTTTAGTAGGGATGAGGTTTCACCATGTTGGCCAGGTTGGTCTCAAACTCCTGACCTCGTGATCCACCTGCCTCGGCCTCCCAAAGTGCTGGGATTACAGGCATGAGCCAACACACCCGGCCACTCAGTGATCTTTAAGATAACACAAAAAAGCAATTCATAAATTTATCAGATAAATTTAACAAAATAATTGAAATAACAATTTAAAAAATCAAGCAGCTATCTTGGAACTGACAAACACATTTGCTACTGAAAATGTAGCAAAGAAACTGAAAAAAATCACTGGAGGCCCTCAAGAGCAGAATGGATCAAGCAGAGGAAAGAATCAGTGAGCTCAAAGACAGGCTACTTGAAAATACATAATCAGAGGACAAAAAAGAAAAAAGAATGATAACTAACAAAAACTGTCTATAAGATACAGAAAATTACCTAAAAAAAACAAGTCTAAGAATTACTAGTGTTCAAGAAGTTGAGCAATAGGGGTAGAAAGCTTATTTAAAAAAAAAAAGAAAAAAAAAAAACTTTCCAAACTTGAGAAATAGATAAATATCCAGGTACAGGAAGATGAGAGAGCATCAAATAGATTTGACTCAAATAAGACTCCCCCAAGGCATATAATAAACTGATCAAAAGTCAAGAACAAAGAGAGGATCCTAAAAGCAGCAAGGGAAAAGACGCAAGTACAGAGCTCCAACTCATCTGGCAACAGACTTTGTAACAGAAACCATACAGGGTAGGTGGGAGTGAGATGACATTTTCAAAATTGCTGAAATTAAAAAACTTTCTTTGGAGAATACTGTATCCAGCAAACTTGTCCTTTAAATATGAAGGAAAGATAAAAGTCTTTCCCAGATAAACAAAACTTGAGAGAATTTACCACAAACAGAACCATCTTACAAGAAATGTGAAAAGGAGTTCTTCAATCTGAAAGAAAATGAAACCAATGATTTGTGCAAAAAGAAAACAACATCTGAAGATATAAAACACACTGGTAAAATTAAGTACATGGACAAACCCAAAATACTCTAATACTGTACTTAGGGAGTGTAATCTATTCATAACTCTAGTATGACATCCAAAAGAAAAATCTGTCAAAAACAATAATAGTTATATCAACTTGTTAAGAGATAGACAATATAAAAATATGTAAATTGAGACAACCAAAAGTCAAAATCTTGGGGGATGGAGTTAAAGTATAAACCTTTTTTCTAGATTTTTCTTTGATTTTATTTTTTGTGATTGAAGGTAAGCTGTCATCTTTTAAAAATAATGTGTTATTTCTATAAGGTGTTTTCATAGGCCTCATGACAACTATAATGCAAAAACCTATCATAGATACACTAAAAATAAAAAGCAGAAGAGTAAGCAATAGTTTGGATCATCAGGGTGGATGGGAGGCAGGACTAGATTGCAGCTTCAACTCGGATGGATAAAGCAGCGTGCAGAGGCTCGCGCTGTGAATTTTTAGCTCCAGATCAACAGCAAAAACAAACCAGCAATCCTGAGAGGACCCACAGACCCTCTGAAGGAAGCAGACTTCTCCTGCAGGACCTGGGAGACAGCCCAAATACTGTGAGTGGCCCAACTGCGAAAGTGGGAAAGGGAGATCCTCCTCTCCCAAACACACACCCCCATGGAAGAAAATGAAGGTCTGTTTGCAAGAGAAGTTTCCAACCTTGCTGGAAGCTGAGTCAATGTAGAAAGCTGAGTGAAATGCAGGGGTAGAGGAAGCAGTGGGAAAGGCCCTGGGAACTCGCTGGGTCCCCAGGCAGGCCATTCCTGCCTGGCACCACAGGGATCCATCAGGAGGGCAGCCAGAGGAGCAGGGAAAAGCACCACAAGAAGAAGGAAATCTCCAGCTGAAGTCTGTAACAATTTGAACTGGTGGTGAGAAGGCTTCTGGCCAGAACTCGGGCAGAGGGCATGAATCCAGTGTGCAGACTCCACAGATGGGGGAAGAACCAAGCCCTTTTCTTTCTCAGCTGGGAGGTGGGCAGCCTAGGGCAAGTTCTCAAGCCCAGCTCGCCCACCACATGGAAACAGACTATTGGGGGCACAATGGGAATGAGACCGGCCCTTTGATTTGCATGGGAGCTAGGTGAGGCCTGTGACTGCCAGCTTTCCCTAACTTCCCTGACAACCTGCATGACTCACCAGAGGCAGCCATAATCCTCCTAGGTTTATGTGCAACATAACTCCACTTACCTGGGAACCTTACCCCCATCCCCCACAGCAGCCACAGCAAGACCCGCCCAAGGACAGTCTGAGCTCAGACACGCCTAGCCATGCCCCCTACCTGATGGTCCTTCCCTACCCACCCTGGTAGCTGAAGAAAAAGAGCATATAATTTGGGGAGTTCTAGGGCCCCACCCACCACCGGTTTCTCTCCATATTATCACAGCTGATGCTCTCTGGAAAGCGCCACCTCCTGACAGGAGGCCAACCAGAACAAAAATAGAGCATTGAATCACCAAAGCTAAAAACTCTCACAGAGTTCATTTCAACCACACCCCCTCCCACCCCCAACTGCCACCTCCACCGGAACAGGTGCTGGTATCCACTGCTGAAAGACCCACAGATGGTTCACATCGTAGGACTCTATCCAGACAACCCCCAGTACCAGCCCAGAGCCGGGCAGACTTGCTAGGTGGCTAGACCCAGAAGAGACATAACAATCACTGCAGTTCAGCTCACAGGAAGCCACATCCATAGGAAAAGGGGGAGAGTACTACATCAAAGGAACACCCTGTGGGACAAGAGAATCTGAAGAACAGCCTTCAGCCCTAGACTTTTCCTCTGACACAGCCTACCCAAATAAGAAGGAACCAGAAAACCAACTCTGGTAATATGACAAAAACAAGGCTCTTTAGCAACCCCAAAAAAATCACACTAGTTCACCAGCAATGGATCCAAACCAGGAATAAATCCCTGATTTACCTGAAACAGATTTCAGAAGGTTAGTTATTAAGCTAATCAGGAAGGCACCAGGGAAAGGTGAAGCCCAATGCAAGGAAATCCAAAAAACGATACAAGAAGTGAAGGGAGAAATATTCAAGGAAATAGATAACATAAATAAAAAACAATAAAACACTCAGGGAAGGTTGGACACACTTATAGAAATGTAAAATGCTCTGGTAAGTCTCAGCAATATGATTGGACAGTAGAAGAAAGAAATTCAGAGTTCAAAGACAAAATCTTTGAATTAACCCAATCCAACAAAAACAAAGAAAAAAGAATAATAAAATATGAACAAAGCCTCCAAGAAGTCTGGGATTATGTTAAATGACCAAACCCAAGAATAATCAGTATTCCTGAGGAAGAAGAGAAATCTAAAATTTGGAAAACATATTTGGGGAAAAAATCAAGGAAAACTTCCCCAGCCTTGCTAGAGACCTGGACATCCAAATATAAGAAGCACAAAGAACACCTGGGAAATTCATCACAAAAAGATCATCGCCTAGGCAAACTGTCATCAGGTTATCCAAAGTTAAGATGAAGGAAAGAATCTTAAGAGCTGTGAGACAAAAGTACCAGATAGCCTATATAGGAAAACCTATCAGACTAACAGCAGATTTCTCAGCAGAAACCCTATAAGCTAGAAGGGATTAGGGCCCTATCTTCAGCCTCCTTAAACAAAACAATTATCAGCCAAGGATTTCGTATCCAGAGAAACTAAGCATCAGATATGAAGGAAAGATACAGTCTTTTTCAAACAAATGCTGAGAGAATTCGCCACTACCAAGTCTCCACTATAAGATCTGCTAAAAGGAGCTCTGAATCTTAAAACAAATACTGGAAACACATCAAAACAGAATCTCTTTAAAGCATAAATCACACAGGACCTATAAAACAAAAATACATGTTAAAAAGCAAAAACAAAAACAAGGAACACAGGCAACAAATAGCATGATGAATGCAATGGTACCTCACATCTCAATACTAACATTAAATGTAAATGGCCTAAATGTTCCACTTAAGATACAGAACTGGAGAATTGGTAAGAACTTACCAAACATCTGCTGCCTTCAGGAGACTCACCTGACACATAAGGACTCGCATAAACCTAAAGTAAAGGGGTGGAAAAAGGCATTTCATGCAAATGGACACCAAAAGCAAGCAGGGGTAGCTATTCTTCTATCAGACAAAACAAACTTTAAAGCAACAGCAGTTAAAAGAGACAAAGAGGGGCATTATATAATAGTAAAAGGCCTTGTTCAGCAGGAAAATATCACAATCCTAAACATATATGCACTTACCACTGGAGATCCCAAATTTACTAATTACTAATAGACCTAAGAAATGAGATAGACAGCAACACAATAGCAGTGGGGGACTTCAATACTCCACTGATAGCATAGACAGGTCATCAAGACGGAAAGTCAACAAAGAAGCAATGGATTTAACTTATATCTTAGAACAAATGAACTTAACAGATATATACAGAATATTTCATCCAACAACTATAGAAAACACACTCTATTCAACAGCACATGGAACTTTCTCCAACATAGACCATCTGATAGGCCATAAAAGGAGCTTCAATAAATTTAAGAAAATTAAAATTACATCAAGCACTCTCTCAGACCACAGTCGGATAAAACTTTAATTCCAAAAGTAACCTTCAAAACCATGCAAATATATGGAAATTAAATAAACTGCTCCTGAATGAACATTGCATCAAAAATGAAATCAAGATGGAAATAAAAAAATTCTTTGAACTGAATGACAATAATGACACAACCTATTAAAACCTCTGGGATACAGCAAAGGTGGTGCTAAGAGGAAAGTTCACACCCTTAAACACCTACATCAAAAAGACTGAAAGAGCACAAACTGACATTCTAAGGTCACACGTCAAGGAACTAGAGAAAGAAGAACAAACCAAACCCAAACCCAGCAGAAGAAAGGAAATAACCAAGACAAGAGCAGAACTAAATGAAATTGAAACAAAAAAAAAATACAAAAAATAAATGAAACAATAAGATGGTTCATAAAATTGATAGACCATTAGCAAGATTAACCAAGAAAAGAAGAGAAAATATCCAAATAACCTCATTAAGAAATGAAACAGGAGATATTACAGCTGACACCAATGACATACAAAAGATCACTCAAGGCTACTATGAACACCTTTATACACATAAACCAGAAAACCTAGAAGAGATGGATAAATTCCTGGAAAAACAAAACCCTCCTAGCTTAAATCAGGAAGAATTAGATATCCTAAGTAGACCAATAATAAGCAGCGAGATTGAAATGGTAATTTAAAAATTATCAACAAAAAAAAGTCCAGGACCAGACGGATTCACAGCAGAATTCTGCCAGACATTCAAAGAAGAATTGGTATCAATCTTTCTGACACTATTCCACAAGATAGAGAAAGAACGAACCCTCCCTAATTCATTCTATGAAGCCAGCATCCCCCTAATATCAAAACTAGGAAAGGACATAACCAAAAAAGAAAACTACAGACCAATATCCTTGATGAACATAGATGCTAAAATCCTTAACAAAAAAACTAGCTAACCAAATTCAACAACATATCAAAAAGATAATCCACCATGATCAAATGGGTTTCATACCAGGGATGCAGGGATGGTTTATCATATGCAAGTCAATAAATGTGATACATCACATAAACAGAATTAAAAACAAAAATCGTATGATCATCTCAATAGATGCAGAAAAAGCATTTGAAAAAATCCAGCATCCCTTTATGATTAAAACTCTCAGCAAAATCGGCATACAAGGAACATACCTCAATGTAACAAAAGTTATCTATGACAAACCCACAGCCAACATAAGATTGAATGGGAAAAAGTTGAAAGCACTCCCTCTGAGAACTGGAACAAGACAAGTATGCCCACTCTCACCACTCGTCTTCAACATAGTACTAGAAGTCCTAGCCAGAGCAATCAGACAAAAGAAAGAAATAAAGGGCATCCAAATCAGTAAAGAGGAAGTCAAACTGTCACTGTTTACTGATGATATGATTGTTTACCTTGAAAACCCTGAAGATTCCCCCAAAAGCTCCTAAAACGGATAAAAGAATTCAGCTAACTTTCTGGATACAAGATTAATGTACAAAATCAGTAGCTCTCATATACACCAACAGCAATTAAGTGGAGAATCAAATTAAGAACTCAACCCCTTTTATAATAGCGTGCAAATAAATAATAAATAAATAACTTAGGAATATACCTAACCAAGAAGGCAAAAGGCCTCTACAAGGAAAACTACAAAATGCTGCAGAAAGAAATCACAGATGAAACAAACAAATGGAAACACATCCCATGCTCATGGATGGGTAGAATCAATATTGTGAAAATGACCATACTGCCAAAAGCAATCTACAAATTCAATGCAATCCCCATCAAAATACCACCATAATTCTTCACAGAATTAGAAAATACAATTCTAAAATTCATATGGAACCAAAAAAGAGTCCACATAGCCAAAGCAAGACTAAGCAAAAAGAACAAGTCTGGAGGCATCACACCACCTGATTTCAAACTATACTATAAGGCCATAGTCACCAAAACAGCATGATACTGGTATAAAAATAGGCACACAGACCAGTGAAATAGCATAGAGAACCCAGAAATAAACCCAAATACTTACAGCTAACTGATCTTTGACAAAGCAAAAACATAAAGTGGGGAAAGGACACCCTTATCAACAAATGGTGCTTGGATAATTGGCTAGCCACATGTAGGAGAATGAAACTGGATCCTCATCTCTCACCTTGTAAAAACCAACTCTTAAATCTAAGACCTGAAACTATAAAAATTCTAGAAGATAACACTGGAAAAACCCTTCTAGACATTGTCTTAGGTAAGGATTTCATCACCAAGAACCCAAAAACAAATGCAATAAAAACAAAGATAAATAGTTGGGACTTAATTAAACTAAAGAGCTTTTGCACGGCAAAAGGAACAGTTAGCAGAATAAACAGACAATCCACAGAGAGGGAGCAAATATTTACAATCTGTACATCTGACAAAGGACTAATATCCAGAATCTACAACGAACTCAAACAAATTAGTAAGAAAAAAAACAAACAATCCCATCAAAAAGTGAGCTAAGGACATGAACAGATAATTATCAAAAGAAGATACACAATTGGCCAACAAACATATGAAAAAATGCTCAACATCACTAATGATCAGGGAAATGCAAATCAAAACCACAATACCACCTTACTCTTGCAACAATGGCCATAACAAAAATTAAAAAAAAAAAAAAAAAAAACCAGTAGATGTTGGCATGGATGCAGTGATCAGGTAACACTTCTATAATGCTGGTGGGAATGTAAACTAGTACAACCACTATGGAAAATGGTGTGGAGGTTTCCTAAAGAATTAAAAGTAGAACTACCGTTTGATCCAGCAATCCCACTACTGGGGATCTACCCAGAGGAAAAAATAGTCATTATACAAAAAAGATACTTGGACATACACATTTATAGCAGCACAATTCGCAATTGCAAAATCGTGGAATCAACTCAAATTGCCATCAATCAACGAGTGGAAAAAGAAACTGCGATATATATATACACACAATACAATGGAATACTACTCAGCCATAAAGATGAATGAATTAACAGCATATCCAGCAACGTGGATGAGATGAGAGACTATTATTCTAAGTGAAGTAACTCAGGAATGGAAAACCAAACGTCATATGTTCTCACTGATACGTGGGAGCTAAGCTATGAGGACACGAAGGCATAAGAATGACACAGGCTGGGTATGGTAGCTCATGCCTGTAATCCCAGCACTTTGGGAGGCCGAGGTGGGTGAATCACGAAGTCAGGAGTTCGAGACCAGCCTAGCTAATATGGTGAAACCCCACCTCTGCTAAAAAATACAAAAATTAGCTGGGTGTGGTGGTGCATGCCTATAGTCCCAGCTGCTTGAGAAGCTGAGGCAGGAGAATCCCTTGAACCAGGGAGGCGGAGGTTGCAGTGAGCCAAGATCATGCCACTGCACTGCAGCATGGGTGACAGAGTGAGACTCTGTCTCAAAAAAAAAAAAAAAAAAAAAAAAAAAAAGAATGACACAATGGACTTTGGGGACTTTGGGGGAAAGGTGGGAGGGGAATGAGGGATAAAAGACTACAAATAGGGTACAATGTATACTGCTTGGGTGATGGGTGCAACAAAATCTCACAAATCACCACTAAAGAACTTACTCATGTAACCAAATACCACCTGTACCCGAATAATTTATGGAAAAATTAAAAAAAAAAAGAAGCAATGAATTCAAACATGCTATCAGAGAAAATCACTTAGCCACAAAGGACAATAGTAAGAAAGGAAGAAAGGAAAAGAGGAGTTACAAAACAACAAGAAAATAAGCAACAAAATGGCAGCTGAAAGCCTGTATTTATCAGCTAGGTGCAGGGGCTCACATCTGTAATCCCAGCATTTTGGGAGGCTGAGGTGGGTAGATCACTTGAGGCCAGGAGTTCAAGACCAGTCTGGCCAATATGGTGAAACACCATCTCTACTACAATACAAAAATTAGCTGGGCATAGTGGCATGTGCCTGTAATCCCAGCTACTCGGGAGGCTGAGGCATGAGAATCACTTGAACCTGGCAGATAGAGGTCGCAGTGAGCCAAGATTGAACCCTGCACTCCAGCCTGAGTGACAGAGCAAGACCCTGTCTCAAAAGAATATTTAAAAATTTAAAAAAGTAAAAACAAAATCCTTACTTATCATTAATAACAATGAATTTAAATGAAGTCAATTCTCTAATTAAAAGACATAGAGTGTTGAGCATGGTGGCTCACACCTATAATCACAGCACTTTGGGAGGCTGAGTCGGGCAGATTGCTTGAGCTCAGGAGCTCGAGACCAGCCTGGGCAAAGTGGCAAAACCCCATATATACTGAAAAACAAAAAACAAAAAAACCAACAACAATTAGCCAGTTGCAGAGGCATGTGCCTGTAGTCCCAGCTACTCAGGAGGCCGAGCGGGGAGGATTGCTTAAGCCTGAAAGGTCAAGCTACAGTGAGCCAAGATGGTGCCACCACACTCCAGCTTGGGTGACAGAAGGAGATCTCGTCTCAAAAAAAAAAAAAAAAAAAAAAAGAAATGTAAAAATAAGAGACGTAGAGCAAGCAAATAGATAAAGAAGCAAGACCTAACTATATGCTGCCTACAAGAAACCTATTTCACCTATTAAGACACACATAAACTGAAAATGGAAATGGAAAAATATATTTCATGCAACTGAAAACCAAAAAAGAGCAGTAGTAGCTATACTAATATCAGATGAAATCGACTACAAAGACTTCTAAAAAAGACAAAGAAGATCACTATATACTGATAAAGGAGGCAATCCAGCAACAGGATATAATAATTATAAATATCTATGAACTCAACACTAGAGTGTTCAAGTATACAAAGGAAATATTAATAGAGCTGAAGGGAGAGATAGACTGCAACATAATAGTAGTAAGGGACTTCGACACTCCACTCTCAGTAGCAGACAGATTATCTAGACAGAAAATCAACAAAGAAACAGTAGATTTAAACTACACACAAGACCAAATAGACCTAACTGACATTTACAGAACATTTCAAACAGCTGCTGCAGAATACACATTGTTTTCATCAGCACATGAAACATTCTCCAGAACTGATTCTCCAGAATCTTAGGCCACAAAAGAAGCCTCAACAAATTCAAAAAAGTAGAAATCATATCAAGTATTTCTTCTGACCACAATAGAATAAAAGTAGAAATCAATAAAAAGAGAAACCTCAAAAAATACACAAACACATAGAAATTAAACAATCGTTTTCAATGAGTAAATGAAGAAATTCAGATGGAAATTTAAAAATTTCTTGAAACAAATAAAAATGGAAATACAACATACAAAAGTCTATGAGATATGGCAAAAGCAGTACTAAGAGGAAAGTTCATAGCAATAAAAGCCTATATCAGAAAACTAGGAAGACTTCAAATAAACAACTTAACGATGTACCTCAAGAAACTAGGAAAGCAAGAGCAAACAAAACACAAAATTAGTGGAAGAAATGAAATAAAGATTGGAGTAAAAAATCTCATTACTGAGTATTCAACCAAAGGAATAGATATTGTTCTATCATAAAGACACATGCACAGTATATTCACTGAAGCACTATTCATAACAGCAAAGACATAAACTCAACTTCAATGCCCATCAATGGTAGACTGGATAAAGACAATGAGATACATATACACCATGGAATACTATGCAGCTTTTGCAAGAACACGAATGGAGCTGGAGGCTGTTATCCTTACCACACTAACATAGGAACAGAAAACCAAATACTGCATGTTCTCACTCATAAGTGGGAGTTAAATGATGTGAACACATGGACACATACAGGGGAACAACAGACAGTGGGGCCTACTGGAGGGTGGAGGGTAAAAGGAGGGAAAGGATCAGGAAAAATAACTCATGGGTACTGGCTTAATACCTGGGTGATGAAATAATCTGTCCAACAAACCCCCATGACATGAGTTTACCTATGTAACAAACCTACACATGTACCCTTGAACTTAAAAGTTAAAAAAAATCATTTCTTCATAGCCAAAACAAAGATCAGAGTAGAAATAAATGAAATTGAGACCAAAAAATATAGAAGATAGACAAAATGAAAAATTGGTTTTTGAAAGGTACAAAAATAGACAAATCTTTAGCTAGACTAAGAAAAAAAGAGAAAAGACTCAAAATCAGAAACATAAAAGGAAATATAGCAACTAAGACCACAAAAATACAAAGAATCATCAGAGACTATTATGAACAATTGCACACCAACAAATTGGAAAATCTAGAGAAAACTGATAAATTCCTGGACTATACAACCTACCAAGATTGAACAACAAAGAAATAGAAAACTTCAACAAACCGATAATGAATAACAAAATTGAAGCCATAATAAAAAGTCTACAATCAAAGAAAAGCCCAGGACCTGATGGTTACACTACGAATTCTACCAAACATTTAAAGAACGAATACTAATTTTACTGTAACTCTTCAAAAAAATTGAAGAGGAGGGAATACTTCTAAACTCATTCTATGAGGACAGCATTACCATAATAGCAAAACCAGATAAGGACAGAACAAAAAAAAAAAACTACAGGCCAATACCACTGAAGAACATAGACACAAACATTTCAACAAAACACTAGCAAACCAAATTCAATAACACATTAAAGATATCATTCACCAGTCGGGCACAATGTTACATACCTATAGTACCAGCTACTGGGAGACTGAGGCAGGGGGATCACTTGAACTCAAGAATTCAAGACCAACCTGGCAAACACTGCAAAACTCTGTCTCAAAAAAAAAAAAAAAAAAAAAAAAAAATCGTTTCCCATGATCAAATGGGATTCATTTCAGGGATGCAAGGATGGTTCAATGTACACAAATCAAGAAATGTGATACATCACATTAACAAAACCAAGAACAAAAACTATGTGATCATTTCAAGAGATGCTGAAAAAACGTGCAATAAAAGTCAGCATCCCTTTATGATAAAAATCTTCAACAAAATGAGTACAGAAGGAACATACCTCAAAACACTGGGTGCAGTGGTTCACACCTGCAATCCTAGCACTTTGGGAAGCCAAGGCAGGCAGATCACCTGAGTTCAAGACCAGCCTGGCCAACATGGTGAAACCCCATCTCTACTAAAAATACAAAAATCAGCCAGGCGTGGTGGCAGGTGCCTGTAATGGCAGCTACTTGGGAGACTGAAGCAGGAAAATTGCTTGAATCTGAGAGGTGGAGGTTTTAGTGAACCGAGACCATGCCATTGCACTCTAGTCTGGGCAACAAGAGCAAAACTCTGTATCAAAAAAGAAAGAAAGACAAAGAAAGAAAGAAATAAGGAAGGAAGGAAGGAAGGAAGAAGGAAGGAAGGAAGGAAGGAAGGAAGGAAGGAAGGAAGGAAGGAAGGAAGGAAGGAAGGAAGGAAGGAAGGAAGGAAAGAAAGGAAAGGAGGGAGGGAGGGAGGGAGACAGAACATACCCCAAAATAATGAAGACCATATATGACAAACCCACAGCTAACATCATACTAAATGAAAAAAAGTTGCAAGACCTTCCTCTGAGATCTAGAACAAGACAAGGATGCATACTTTCATTACTTGTATTCAACATAATACTAGGAATTCTGGACAGAAGAATTAAGCAAGAGAAAGAAAGGGCATCCAAATTGAAAAGGAAGATGTCAAATTTGTTTTCATCACAGACGTGTTCTTATACTTAGAAAAACCTAAAGACTCCTTCAAAAATCTGTTAGAACTAATAAATAAATAAACAATAAATAAATTCAGTAAAGTTGCAGGATACAAAACTAAAATACAAAAATCAGTAGTATTTCATCACCAATAGCAAACAATCTGAAAAAGAGATCAAGAAAGCAATCCCATTTACAATAGCTACGAATAATATAAAATACCTAGGAATCAATTTCACCAAAGAAGTAAAAGACCTATATAAGGAAAACTAAAAAACACTGATGAAAAAAATTGAAGAGGACATACACATACAAAAACGGAAAGATAACCCATGGTCATGGATTAGAAGAATATCATTAAAATGACAATAATACCCAAAGCAATTTATAGATTCAATGAAAGGTTTACTAATGACATTCTTCATAGAAACAGAAAAAACAATGCTAAAATTTATACAAAATCACAAAGACCCTGAATACCCAAAGCAATCATAAGCAAAAAAACAAAGCTAGAGGCATCACGCGACCTGATTTTAAAACGTACTACAAAGCGATAGTAACCAAATGAGCATGGTACTGGCATAAAAAAGCAGACACATAAGACCAATGGAACAGAACAGAGAACTCAGCCATAAATTCATGCATTTACAGCCTATTTATTTATTTATTTATTTTTAACTTATTTATTTATTTTTTGAGATGGAGTCTCACTCTGTTGCCCAGGCTGGAGTACAGTGGCAAAATCTCAACTCACTGCGATATCCACCCTCTGGTTTCAAGTGATTCTCCTGCTTCAGCCTCCTGAGTAGCTGGTATTACAGGCACGTGCCACTATGCCTGGCTAATTTTGCATTTTTAGTAGAACCATGTTGGCCAGGCTGGTCTTAAACTCCTGACCTCAAGTGATCTACCCACCTCGGCCCCCAAAAGTGCTGGAATTACAGGTGTGAGCCACCATACCTGGCCTACAGCTGATTTATTTTTGATGAAGGCATCAATAACATAAAGTGGGGAAAGGAAAGTCTCGTCCATAAATGGTGCTGGGACAACTGGATGCAAAAGTCCTCAGCAAAATACTAGCAAGCCAAATTCAACAACACATTAACACATTCACCAGCTAGGCACAGTGTTACATACCTACATATCACTTCAGCCCAGGAGTATTAAAAATGTGAAAACAAACAAACAAACAAATACCAAATGTTTTCACTTACATGTGGGAACTAAAAAAGTGGATCTCATGAAGACAGAGAACAGAATGCTGGTTACTAGAGGTCATGAAGAGTAAGGGGGCTGGGGAGAGAAAGAGAAGTTGATTGATGGGTACAAACATACAGTTTAATAGAAGAAGTAGGACCCAGTGTTTGATAGATCAGTAGGGTGACTGTAGTTTACAACCATGTAGAAGAATGAAACTAGATCCCTACCTCTCACCATACACAAAAATAAAATAAAAATGGATTAAAATCTTAAATCTAAGACCTGACATAATGAAACTACTAGAACAAAACATTGGGGAAACACTCCAGGACATTGGTCTGGACGAGGATTTTTTGTGTAAGACCTCAAAAGCACAGGCAACCAAAGCAAAAAGAGGCAAACGGCATTACATCGAGTTAAAAAGTTTCTGCACAGCAAAGGAAACAATCAACAAAGTGAAAAGACAATCCACAGGATGGGAGAAATTATTTGCTAACTATCCATCTGTCAAGGGTTTAATAACTAGAATATAAGGAGCTCAAATAATTCAATAGCAAAAAAAAAATCTCATTAAAAATGGGCAAAAGATCTGAATAGACATTTCACAAAAGAAGACCTATGAATGGAAAACAGGTACATGAAAAAATGCTCAACATCACTAATCATCACAGAGATGCAAATACCCAAAACCACAATGAGATAACATCTCATCCCAGTTAAAATGATGCTTATCAAAAAGGTATCAAATGCTGGTGAGAACGTAGAGAAGGGAAATCCAAACATACACATATGTTTGTAGGAATGTAAATTAGTACAATCACTATAGAAAACTATATGGAGGTTCCTCAAAAAGCTAAAAAAACTACAACTACCATACGATCCAGCAATCCCACTCCTAGGTATATATTCAAAAGAAATGAAATTAGTACATTGAAGTGCTATCTGCACTTCCATGTTTATTGCAGCACTATTCGCAATAGCCAAAATATGGAATCAAGCTAAGTCCCCACCAATGGATGAATGGATAAAGAAAATGTGGTATATATATACAATAGAATAATGTTCAGCCATTAAAAAGTAAAATCCCGTCATTTGCAACAACATGGATAGAACTGGACGCCCCCATTATGTTAAGTGAAATAAACCAAGCATGGAAAGACAAATATCACATATTCTCACTCATGTACGGGAGCTAAAAAAATGGATCTATGAAGGTGGAGAATAGATTGGTGGTTACCAGAGACCAAGAAGAACAGTGGAGTGGGGTGGGGAGGAGAGGAAAATTTGTATTGGGTACAAATATATAATTTAATAGAAGAAATAAGACCTAGTATTTGATAGCTGAATAGAGTGCCTATAGTTTATAATAATCTATTATATATTTCAAAATAGCTAGAAAAGAATAATTTCAATGTTTCCAGCATAAAGAAGAGACAAATATTTAAGGTGATGAATATCCCAATTATACTGATTTGATCTTTAGAAATTTTATGAATATATTAGCACATGCACTTTAAAAGTATTTCTCTTCTATTCTTTGGAAGTAATAAACTAACTTTTAAAATAAACTCAGTAATAAACTTGAAATGAATAGAAGAGAGAACACTCCTCAACTTGTTTTATGAGACCAGCATAACTTCACTTCCAAAGTCTGGCAAGGAAGGACACTTCAAGAAGTGAAACTTACAGGCCAATCTCACTCATGAACATAGGTGCAAAAATCCTAAACAAAACACTAGCAAACAAAATCCAGCACTGCATAAAAAGAATTGTATATCAAGACTAAATTGAAATTAACAAAATAGTTAACATAAAAAGTCAATCAATGTAATTCATCTCATTAACAGAATAGAGAAGAATCATATGATCATTTCAGGAAACACAGAAAAAAAATTTATAAAATTCAATTCAATTCAAACAAACAAACCATTCCCAATAAAACTCTTAGCAAACCAGAAATACAGACACTTCCTTGACATGATAATGAGTATTCACAAAGTCATCCTTAATGATGAAATACTGAAAACTTTTCAGTTAATTCTGAGATCAACAAAAGGATGCCTGTTAATGCCAATTCTATTTAAGGTATTAGCCAGTAAATAAACAAATTTAAATTATAAAGATTGGAAGGTAAAGAAAAAAAATTTACATTATATAGAGAAATACAAAAAATATAGAGATAAATCTTCGAATTAGTAAGTCTGTGTAGAAAGGTTGCCAGACATAAGGTCAATCAATTTACGAAAGCCCATTCCACTACAACATAACAGCCATGAACAATTTGAAAAATGATTCTTAAAAGATATTTACAATAGTGTAAAAATGCCAAATATCTAGGAATAAATCTAACAACAGATATGCAAAGCCTTTCTATAAAATCTATAAAACATTATAGGAAGAAACTAAGACACTTATTTATCCTTCAATAAATAAATTGTAGGCTATACCACATTCAGAGATTAGAAGGCTTAATATATTGTAAAAATGTCAGTTTCCCCACCAGTAAACTGATCTATAAATTTGAAGCAATCCCATTCAAGATCCCCAAAATGATTATTTTAAAATTTAATTTTATTTTAGAGACAGAGTCTCACTCTGTCACCCAAGTTGGAGTGCTGTGGTACGATCTTGGCTCACTGTAACCTCCACCTCCCAGGGTTAGGTGATCCTCCCACCTCAGTAGCTGGGATCACAGGCACATGTCACCATGCCTGGCTAATTTTTTGTACTTTTTGTAGAGACAGGATTTCACCATATTGCCCAGGGTGGTCTTGAACTCCCCGGCTCAAGCAATCTGCCTGCCTTGGCCTCCCAGAGTGCTGGAATAACAGGCGTGAGCCACAGCACCCAGCCTATTTGGCCTATTTATTTTTTTGAGCTCTCATGTTTATGTGGAAAATTAGACAACTAAGAATAAAAAGGATAATCTTAAAAAACAAGGTGGAAAGACTTACTCTGCCAGTATCAAGATTTATCATAAGTCTGTGGTAATTAAGACAGTGTATTGTTGACAAAAAGAACAGAGAATCCCAAAATAGATGTACACATATATGGACATTTAATTTGTGACAAAGGAGGTACTGCAATTGGGGGAAAGAATGACCCTTTCAATAAACGGTACTTAGTCAATTGAGTATTCATATTTTTAAAAATAAAATGTGATTTCTATATCATACCATATATGAAAATCAATTATATGTGGGTGCTAGACCTAAATGTAAAAGGCAAAACAACATGGGGCAGGTGACTTGAGTAAAGTTGTCTAGGATCCATTCTTCATTGTCCCATGTCAAAATTGTCTATGCCCAAGACTTGGAGGACATTGCTTAGAACACTTCACTATAAAATTTCTTGTGGTACAGTGTGGGCCTAGGAATGGAAATATTATATCAGATTAAATATAATTCAAAGCTAAACATATTAGACGGAGCAAAGATACTTATTTTGTATTGATGAAAGATATCCACAATTATAACCTAATTGTCATGAACCTGCATGTACCAAAGAGCACACTATCTAAATGCATAAAGCAAAAGTTTTACAAATGCAGTGATAAGTGGAGAAGATAAGACCACAGTGAACTGGGAAATTTTGCTTTCTCAGAATCAGACAGACCATGTCAACAATAATGAAGTTATGGAAGATTTGAATATCATAGTAAGCCATATTTAACCACATTATACAAAAGTTTGAGCCTTATAAACAGAGAATGCACATTCTCTTTGAAAGTTCATGGATATGTATGAAACTGATCCTATATGAGGCTGTAATAAAAGACCTTAATTTAAAACAAAAGTAGAAATTACACAGGTCATATTTTCTGATCACAATGCAAAAATTTAGAAACTAAAGACAAGAGGACAAGCACACACAATAATCACACCCAATGGAAATCAAACCACTTCCCTAAAAAATTTCAGATAAAAGAGAAGATTAAAATCACAACCACAGACATTCATAACTACAATGAGAATAAGGATGTTAATATCAATATCACTTGGTAATAGCTTATGGGATAAAGACAAGGCAATACTGAGTGGAAGATGCATGGTTTTATTTTTATTTTTATTTTTTAAATTTATTTATTTATTTATTTATTTTTTATTATTATTATACTTTAAGTTCTAGGGTATATGTGTATAACGTGCAGGTTTGTTACATATGTATACTTGTGCCATGTTGCTGTGCTGCACCCATCAACTCGTCAGCACCCATCGACTCGTCATTTACATCAGGTATAACTCCCAATGCAATCCCTCCCCCCTCCCCCCTCCCCATGATAGGCCCCGGTGTGTGATGTTCCCCTTCCCGAGTCCAAGTGATCTCATTGTTCAGTTCCCACCTATGAGTGAGAACATGCGGTGTTTGGTTTCTGTTCTTGTGATAGTTTGCTAAGAATGATGGTTTCCAGCTGCATCCATGTCCCTACAAAGGACACAAACTCATCCTTTTTGATGGCTGCATAGTATTCCATGGTGTATATGTGCCACATTTTCTTAATCCAGTCTGTCACTGATGGACATTTGAGTTGATTCCAAGTCTTTGCTATTGTGAATAGTGCCGCAATAAACATACGTGTGCATGTGTCTTTATAGCAGCATGATTTATAATTATTTGGGTATATACCCAGTAATGGGATGGCTGGGTCATATGGTACATCTAGTTCTAGATCCTTGAGGAATCGCCATACTGTTTTCCATAATGGTTGAACTAGTTTACAATCCCACCAACAGTGTAAAAGTGTTCCTATTTCTCCACATCCTCTCCAGCACCTGTTGTTTCCTGACTTTTTAATGATCGCCATTCTAACTGGTGTGAGATGGTATCTCATTGTGGTTTTGATTTGCATTTCTCTGATGGCCAGTGATGATGAGCATTTTTTCATGTGTCTGTTGGCTGTATGAATGTCTTCTTTTGAGAAATGTCTGTTCATATCCTTTGCCCACTTTTTGATGGGGTTGTTTGTTTTTTTCTTGTAAATTTGTTTGAGTTCTTTGTAGGTTCTGGATATTAGCCCTTTGTCAAATGAGTAGATTGCAAAAATTTTCTCCCATTCTGTAGGCTGCCTGTTCACTCTGATGGTAGTTTCTTTTGCTGTGCAGAAGCTCTTTAGTTTAACAAACAAATGGAAGAACACACCATGCTCATGGATAGGAAGAATCAATATCGTGAAAATGGCCATACTGCCCAAGGTTATTTATAGATTCAATGCCATCCCCATCAAGCTACCAACAAGTTTCTTCACAGAATTGGAAAAAACTGCTTTAAAGTTCATATGGAACCAAAAAAGAGCCCGCATCTCCAAGACAATCCTAAGTCAAAAGAACAAAATTGGAGGCATCACGCTACCTGACTTCAAACTATACTACAAGGCTACAGTAACCAAAACAGCATGGTACTGGTACCAAAACAGAGATATAGACCAATGGAACAGAACAGAGTCCTCAGAAATAATACCACCCATCTACATCCATCTGATTTTTGACAAACCTGAGAGAAACAAGAAATGGGGAAAGGATTCCCTATTTAATAAATGGTGCTGGGAAAATTGGCTAGCCAGAAGTAGAAAGCTGAAACTGGATCCTTTCCTTACTCCTTATACGAAAATTAATTCAAGATGGATTAGAGACTTAAATGTTAGACCTAATACCATAAAAACCCTAGAGGAAAACCTAGGTAGTACCATTGAGGATGCATGGTTTTAAATGTGAAGTGATAAACAGCCCACCACAATGGTTGAAGATTATTTTAAACTGAAAACATTCCAACAATCAGCAGCCACAGAAAGAAACATTAAACTTAAGCAGAGCCTCCTGAAAATACGGCTTCCATTGACCCCCACAAAGGAGTTTACAGTTTGGGAGAAGAATGATGACCCTTTTATCCTGGAAGTTCAAGTTCAGCTGCTATAAATGCCTGACTTTCCAGAAAGCCCCTGGAAAATCTCAAAGGATTTGTTCTTTCACCTTATAAAAAGAGAGATAACAAAAATTAATTAGGATAGGGAGTGATGGAAAATGTGAAAAAATAAAATAAAATTAGGTATATTGAAATGCATGAAAAGCATTGTCAAATAAGAAGAGATACTTAACTTTCCCAAGGTTATATTTTTACATATATTTTATGTAAATGTTATGAATATAAATATTTCAGGAAGTATATGAAGTTCCTAGAAATTTGTCAATGCCCTCACTGTCTATGATGTGTGCTGGTATTGCTTTGCCTGATATTAGACAACAGCAGCATACTATTATAGCCATAATTCCAGTTTTTATTTTAAAAGTTCTATGCCACAGAAACAACCAAATTTCCTCATCAATTTTGCTATTTTTATAATGAACTCTCATCAGATCATTAGTCATACCATTTAAGTCTTTTCTTATCCTGGATAGTTTTTGTTTTATTCTGAAGTTTTTCTAGAAGCTATAATAAGGTAGAAAACTTGTTTTCAACAAAAGGAAACCCAGGGAAAAGGAATATGCCAAGTACTCTAGGGTGCAGGCTTCTGAAGGTATTGCATAAATAACTTTGAGATTATACCATTGAACTGAGTAGGGAATTCCAAAACTCTAGTGGAGAAGCTGAGGGATTCCTAAAACTACTACCCTAGATCAAGCAGAACAAGAATTAATTACACTGGACTAAATGAACTGATGAATAAATGTTATGGCTTTGTTTAAAATTTTCTCCTAGATTTAAGGAACCCCTCCCTCTTTTCTTATAAGCTATCTATAACTTACAACAATTTTGTATATTATGTTTTTGTAAACAGAAATGAAATATTTTATTTTTCTCTCTGCCTGAACCCTCCAGAATTCCAAAACTCTTACTGAGTATTCCCATTTACATGGCAATATAGTTGTTTACGTAATTTCAATGAGAATCTGTCCTCCTTGTAACAAGACATAGCTGGTTATGACCAGGGATCTGATTGGAATGTTGTATTTGTCCTATTTGAGAATGATGGCTTTAAGGAAATAAGGTTGACTTTATGGAGCCTGTGCTTACAAAGCCCTCTTGGAAAAAGCAGCCTGGTGCCAGCCTTCAGGGTTCCCAGCCTTTTAGGTGAGTTAGTAAAGCTACTTCCTGGCAGGCCCAGGAATCTTAGGGTATTTGGGGCACCTTAAGAAAAGGAATCCACCCAAATCTATAAGCATTACAGGTGAAATCCGGTAGCAAGTTCGTGGCCTGACTTCCTAGTCCCAGCAGGCTTTTAAGAGTCCAATCTGAGATTCTGAATCTCAGTTCAGCAAGCAAATTTTAATGTGGTCTGTTATCATTTTTGAAGTATTCATATAAATTCATATAAATAATCAAATTTAATGAGACTGGACTTATTTTACAAACAAAATAATACTAATTTTATTATCTTTGATCAAAATCGGGGTGATTATAAATTCTATATTTCAAGGGAAAACTATAATCTACTCGTGTGAGTTATCAGATTCTAATTCTGTTCATTATCTCTGAGCCATTTCTACCTTTTTGTAAACTGGATTCTGCTATCTTACACATGTTGCCAGTAATTAATGTTTCCAAATATTCTCCCATTCTACTGACTTGGCATCACGGTAAAATCTGACAGCCCGGATCCTTGAGACTCTAGGTTGTCTTGTTTTGCCCCCTTCCCTCCAAGGTCTTAAGAAGCCCTGTGAGCTGAAGCTAGATGGCTTGACATGAACTTCAAAATAGTCATCATCACAATAGGTAAGTGTGAGTACGGGCCTCGTGCTTGGAGCTGCTGCTGTGTGGGCCACTCAGGAAGCTCACTGTAACACTCATATCCTCTATGCTGCGTTCCAGGAAACAGCCATGACTGTGGTTTTGGTGATTTGCTATCTATGCCATCACCAACAACTTTCAAACTGCAAACTGCGAAATCCGTCAGTTTGCCAATGCCATGCTCACTCCCCCGTCTAAAAAGACTTCAAACCTAATGTTTAAAAGTCTTTTTGACTGGATGCCGTTTGGTCTCAGAAACTGGGTTGATAGTCACTCCAGATATTAAGCTTGGTTTTTATTTTTGTTTCTGCATTCTAATCTATGTTGCTGTCTCCTTTTGCAGATCTCTTTCCTTGGAACTTGTAGCCCTAGTCTTCTCTCCACAGCAATCAACTCTGCTCCTTGTTTGTGAATGTTTTTGAGAAGTTTCAAATGGGGGAAATGAAGAGCTTAACAACCACCAAAGCTGTTTATACATAATATTATATATTATTTTATACATAATACTTTTTTTCTCCTGTTAATCTGTTAGTCAATTTGCAGGTCCCCTACCACTTGGACCTAAGTTGGTATAGCAAAAATTTTTCTTCCCAAGAAATGCTTTTATTTTAAAACAAGGAGGCGAAGGCAGGTGGATCACCTGAGGTCAGGAGTTCCAGACCAACCTAGCCAACATAGCGAAACCCTGTCTCTACTAAAAATACAAAAAATTAGCCAGGCATAGTGGTGTACGCCTGTAATCCCAGCTACTAGGGAGGCTGAGGCAGGAGAATCACTTGAACCTGGGAGGTGGAGGTTGCAGTGAGCCGAGATTGCGCCATTGCACTCCAGCCTGGGCAATAAGAGCGAGACTCCGCCTCAAAAAAAAAAAAAAAAAAAAAAAAAAAAAAAAAATGAACCAGGCAATTAGAATCGGAAGAACAAAACACATTCAAAGAAATCAGGAGAAAAGAGGTTGCAAAATAAAAGCAGATATGAATAAATTCATAAAGAAACCCATAGACTTGATAGATTAAGAGCTAACTCTTTGAAAAGACCAAACAGGAAAACCTAATTAAAAGAAAAGACAGAGAAAAAGCAAAGACGACTTTAAGAAGAAAGAGATATAATCACAGCTACAGGAGAGAATAAATTGTAGGTAAAGCTTTAGACCGAGCACTTGGGAGCTGGGTCCATGCGGTTTGTGAGCATCCTAATTAGAGGGGGAAGGGACTCTGCCTCCCTGAAGTCTCTTTTGGCTACAAAGTTAAGTCAGGAGCCATATACCTGAAATGGACCACAGCACAGCAATTACCAGAGGCTGACACCAGCTCAAGCATAGAAGGACTGACTTATGGAGCAACCAAGAGCATCATTTACCCAAGGAGACCTCAACAGCCACAAGTACCTGCAGTGGGATGCTGGGTGGAGCAAAGATGAAACCCCAAGCAAGGAGTAAAACAGGATCAGTTGATTCCAAGTGAAAATCAGGGTACAGCTAATACAGAGGTCAGGAAGAAAGACATTACGACAGACTTCTGCACAGACTGGGACAAGTCAAAATAATTTTAATTTTTACCTAAAAGAGTCACTTTAGTCAAGTGATCAAAGTGACACACATCATCATCAGTAACAGGGCAGACTGAAAATGTATCACACCAGATAGGATGGACTGAGAGCCCAGAGTTCCACATGCATGACATGACTCTCGCCATGAATAAACATCAAACAAACAAAAATAAATTACGTTCTACAAAATTATGGGCTAAGTCATGAAAGGCAGAGAAAGACTGAGGAACTGTTCCATATTGAAAGATAATATGACAAGTAACTGCAGTTTGTTATCCTGGACTGGATTCTTTTGCCCCGAAGGACATCCTTGGGACAAATGAAGAAATGTAACTGGGGTCTTTGGGTTGTGGATTAAATTGTAGTATCATATTCGTGTTAATTTCCTGATATCAGTGGATGTTTGAGGTTGTAAAGAAGAATGTCCCTCTTTATAGCAAATACATACAAAAGTATTCCAAGGTGATCCAGCTTCATGTTGGCAACTTACGTTGACATGGATTAGGAAGAAAAAAAATGTATCTACAACTTTTCTATAGATTTAATATTGTTTCCACATTTTAAAAAATATAGGGAGGAAATAAAAGCATTGCTTTATTGCCACTTCTGTGACTCCATCTCTTCTGTCATTTTAGTTTATTGCCTCCCTGTACTCTTCATAACATGTGTTTTATCAGGTAACTTTACTCATACTGCAATTCATTTTGCATTGATTTTTTTTTCACCTAAGATTATATCTGAACCATTTCCTCTCACTATTTGTAACCTTCTTTTTAAAGGTTTCTGCATATCTGTCTAAGGGATATTCACAAGTTTAGCCATCTCCTTGTGGGAGACTTGGGGTTTTTACATTTGTTTATTTGGATACTTTTTGTTTGTTCATTTTTAGTATTACGATTAAGCTTAGTGAAATTCTTGCATATAGATCTTTTCGTAGTATTAGTATTATTTCCTCAAATTTCTATAGTTGAAGTCAAAGAACATGAACATTTAATGGATTCTGTGATAACCATGAGTAAACTGTACTCCAGAATATTATATCAGTCAACCTTCAGATCATCAGAAAATCTGAGTGCTCATTACAGTGCTTCTTGCCCAGAACTAAGTGTTTTAATTACAACGCATATTTAGAATTTAGTAGGCAAAATGGGGGAGAAAAAGATCTTGGGTTTTAATGTGCATTTCAGTTTTAGGAAAGTTTAATATTTTCCCACATTTATTATGAATATTTTTACAGTTACTTTTGTGATTTGCTTTTCTCTTTATTTCAGAATATTTCACGTAGATTTAAATCAGTACTCAATAAAAAAGACAGGCTGGGTGTGGTTGCTCATCCCTGAAATTCCAGCACTTTGGGAGGCCAAGGCAGGAGGACTGCTTAAAGCCAGGAGTTCAAGACCAGCCTGGCAACAAAGTGAAACCCTGTCTTCACAAAAAATTTAAAAATTAGCAAGGTATGGTGGCACATACCTATAGTCCCAGCTACTCAGGAAGCTCAGGTAGGAGAATCACTTGAGCCCAGGAAGAGTTCAAGGCTGCAGTGAGCCATACTTGCACCACTATACCCCATCCTGGGCAACAGAATGAGACCCTGTCTCTGAAAAAAAAAAAATTAAGTATGTTTCCACAGAGTTGGATACATATATATACACACACATATATTATACATATATACCTATATTTATCTCCACTACTGCATGCTAATTTTTCATCTTCATATACTAAATTAAGCTTTTCTAGAACAATCTTATTTCCAAAATTGATTCAAAGGAAATAGAAAACCTGAATCTATCAACTACCTTGAGGAGAAATGGAAAAGTTGTCAAAGATGCTTCCAAGGCGCCTCTACCAGGTCTTCTACTGAGTGAGCCTACCTGTCTCTGGAGGTCTGAAAATATCAAAATCCCAAGCCAAATGCAGTGGAGAGAAGGCCTCTGACCCAGTAGGCAAATAACTGGCTTCACGTTGGGCTTCAGAATTAATAAATTTTCCTTTGTTTGTTGCCAGGTGCAAAAACTGTGCTTTTTAGTAATTGCTTCCTTAGCCGCTTGGCTCAGATTAAATGTGGTCCATGATATTTTAAGAATCACCAAAAACTCTTTGTAAACAGAACTCACAGTGACCTCGGTGCAGTGGGTGTGACCCACTGATGGCCAATTTAATCAAGGGGGAATTCAGAGTATTCGCGGCAAGCAATTGATTTTCAAGAGAAAAGTCAGCAGGATCAAACACCCAGTTGGGATGAAAATCCCTTGAATCACCCCTATCACCGTGTTTTCTAGCAACTAACTCCTGACTCCATATAGCGTAATAGCCAAATTACTATAATTATCCTGCAACACAAGTGGCATATCAACATTATTTTAAACACGGATTTTTTTGCATAATCTTTCATTATTATCTTTCAGCCTTCCATTTGAAAATGGAAAACAACAACAAACTGTGATCTACCCCAACAGGGAAAAGGTCACCAGAGAGAAAAAATAAAAGGGTTATTTACATGTGAATGTACTGAGATGTGTTTTACAGTCAAATACACTCTTGAACTTCATTAAATGCCTTCTCCCCTGCTTCATAAATACGGGCAAAAGAGACATCCCCTACTGAGAAAATAATCCCAGCACATAATGATCATAACGAATATAAATAAAGCCACTTTTCTTCCGAAGACCTCCAGGCCCCATATAAAAACGCGCTTGTACTTCCACGATTGTGAAATGAATCTGACTGTTGGAGAGCAAGGCTGTGATATCACAGGTCCACTCCCAGGGCTGAAGAGGAAAGGAGGAATGCAGATCTCAGTCATGTTGCTGTCTGCAAAATAACAGATTCTTAAGTGATTGCCATCCTTTGTTGCTGTGGCTGTTTTTGAAGACATTAGAAAAGGCTTAGAAATCAGCCTTGGAATTAAGACGGAGAATTGACAACAGATTTTATGAAATAACCAAAAGGCTCACCAAGATGGCTTTGGGGTCATGTCCTTGACAACAAGTTCTGGGTTTCAGGTCTGGATTATAGTCTTCCTGGTATCCTACCAGTCCAGGGGCTCTGCCCTGAGAGCCCTGAAAGAGTCTAAACTCTCAACCTTGTAGATGCCTGGGTATAAGTCTGGTATGATTTATTTGTTTTATCAACATCTCTTGCAAAGTTTTAGAATTAACAAAATAGATTCTAGAAAATCAAATACATATAATATATATTTATATGTTTTTACATATAAATATATAAGTGTATAGATATTTATATATCTATACACACACACACACACACTCACACACTCACACTAAAGACATTCAGTGACTTAAAAAAATAAAATTCATCACGCCTGTAATCGCAGCACTTTGGGAGGCCAAGGTGGGCGGATCACGAGGTCAGGAGATTGAGACCATCCTGGCTAACACAGTGAAATCCCGTCTCTACTAAAAAAAAATACAAAAAAAATTAGCCGGGCATGGTGGCGCGCGGCTGCAGTCCCAGCTACTCGGGAGGCTGAGGCAGGAAAATGGCTTGAACCCAGGAGGCGGAGCTTGCAGTTAGCCGAGATCGCACCACTGCACTCCAGCGTGGGCGACAGAGCAAGACTCCGTCTCAAAACAATAAAAATAAATTTTAAAAATTCAAATTTTAACAAGTATAAGTTAGTATATTAGGGCTTTGTATGAACATTAAGTAAAGCCGACTTTGCTGCCACTGTCTGCATTACTGTCAGAGCCTTGACTAAAGGCATCAAAGAACCACACCACAGGATCTAGGGGAAGGAAAGTAAGGGGGAGGACGGAGAACTGAGATGCTCAAAGCCCAGATCACAATGAGAAAATGGCAAATTTGGTGGCAATTGCCACCAAGTGAGTAATTGCTGTGTGGCCACTGAGTGAGAGCTATAATAGGCCCCAGAACTCACCCTAGCCTCCTGAGAAGTGGAGGTGACCAGGGCACGGAAGGCTGTAAGAGCAGAGCTCCTCTCCTAGGGGGATCTGAAACCCACGCCAGGAGCAATGAGAAGCCTATTTGGTGGGAAAGAGGGGCTTTCCTCAGGCACAGAGTGTTAGGTGGGTACAGTTTACATCCAGCCAGGGGAAGAACATGGGCTTATGAGAGGATGTAGACGTCCAAACATCCCCCACCCTGAACACATACCGCCCCGCTATTAGGGACCAAAGGAAGGCAGTACGATACCATAGAGCCTCTCCCGGGCTGTAGTGTGCCTCCTCCCACCCCCGAAACTTGTATGCTGAAGTCTTAACCCCTAGTACCTCAGAATGGGAATGTATTTGCAGACAGAGTCTTTAAAGAGGTAACTGAGTTAAAGCAAGGTCACTAAGGTGAGCCCTAATGCAATGTGACTAGTGTCCTTATAAAAAGAAAAAACAAAAACACTGGTGGGTACAGAGGGAAGACCCTGTGAAGACACGGGGAGAAGACGGCCATCTACATGCCAAGGAGGGAGGCCTCAGAAGAAACTGACCCCTCCAACATCTTGACTTCTGGCCTCACAAATGTGAGAAAATCAATTTCTGTTTTTTAAGCCACCCAGTCTGTGACACTTTGTTATGGCAGCCCTGGCAGACTAAGTCCTGGTGGGTCACTGGTTAACTACAGAATTAACTGACTGTTAAAAACAAAGTTCCGAGATCTATAATGCAAAGATGGCGGCAGAAATCCTGACACGCTCTGTAGATACGTGCTCCAGTCCTATTTGGAGTCCATGTTAAAAGAAGAATAAAGTAAAATAGAAGGGAATCCAGGAATATAAAATGGAACCTTCGGAAGAGAGGCGAAAAGACCTGGGATGATTTAATACACAATCAATAAGACTTAACGTAGCCATTGTTTTTTAGCTCCAACACAGGGAGAGTGGTTGCAGGTGTTTCCTAACCTAAGAGATGAGGGAATCTGAGGTAAGAAGCAAATGTGAGTTCAATAAAACAAGACATAAAATTGAAACAAGACATATAAAGACATTTCCTGATAGCAGGAGTAATTTTTAAAAAAATGTTAAAGGCAATATGGCGATGTTTTACGTGGAGACATTACAAAAATTATATTTTGAAGGGCCTTTTATATGTATAATGAGCAACAGTTTTCCTGGATGACTTGGTTACAAGAGGCTACACTAGTTATTCTTTTAAATCCCACAACTCTATTATGTAAAGTTAAATCTCTCCCTGCCAAGGAGCACATCAAGTTCTGCAGAGACTTTGTAAGGTGGGCCCTGGGTATATAATGGGATTTACCTTGCAGGAGTCTTTTAAAACAGAGATTCACGCTGCCCAGATCTCACCAGCCTACATGAGGAACAAAAGTTTTGTTTTTTGCTTTTTATTTTTTTATTTTAACTATTAAATGTGGTGATGCCAGTACAGCTGTGGAAATGCAGTCTGTGCCCTATTTTGCCTTATGCATCATCAAGAAAATTGCCAGCTCAAGCTTGATTCCAAAATCTTTATTGGGTGATGCAGCTAACAAAAGACACAGCTTGATTTGCAAACGCCAGGCAGGGCCAGTGCTGCGGCCAACTGGAAAAAATATTGTTTTGAACCATTTTATTGTCACTGAAGGAAAATATTCATAAACTGCCAGGCATATGGAACATCTCGAAGTGTATTCAATAAGTTATTTTTAGCATTTAAGGGGATCTTACATCTCATTCAGTATAATCTTCCACACAAGCAGAAAGCCCTTTGTAAGTGTGTATGACTGTTTCTTTATGAATTCTTCTAATATTCTGGGAACTTGCTACTTCCACATTAGGTCCTCCATTGAATTTAAAAAAAAAAAATACACTTCTACTACTTTTTCCTTATGCTTGGACAAAATTTGCATCCTTAGAACTTATTCCCATTGGTCCCAGTTTACTCCCAACGTTTAGTACATAAAAACCAAAGTTTACAAGTATGTAATAGGTTATATATGCAAAGTGGGTAGCTATGAGAACATATACAAATTATTCAGGTAAAACACAAATTGATTGTACACAGTTAAACATTTTAGATTCAGGGAGAACCTAGCATTTTTTTAGGTAGAACCTAGCATTTTATTTAGATCTTCATTAAACCGTTGTAATTGAGAACAGACATATGTAATAAACCTCCAAAAATAGATCCTGAAAGGCACTTTCTGCTCAGGGCAAGCAGTCATGGAATAAGCACATAAACAAGCTGGCTTCTCTGCACCACACCAGCCAAGTCAGCTTTCTCCATGGTCAGCCGCACCAGCTCTGCCCTCCTTTCTGTTAACACCAGCCAGACCTCCAGGAAAACTTTTGATAAGGCTGAGATGATGAAGGACAGTAAGCTAATTACCATGTGTATTAGGAGCTAGAGAAAGGAGGGCCTCTGGATTCATTTAAGAATGTTGAGTCTTGACATTATTCTGCCTGAAAGGGTTGTGGTTGGTGTGAAATTACAAGTTTTCACAGCTGGATGGGAAAGATCAGATATTGAGAGAAAAGCTTGAGAATAAGCAGTTTACTTTGGAGGTGGTTCCAGGATGCACCAGTAGGAGAGTGAGGAAAAGAGACAGGGAAGGAAAGACAACTAATAAAGTGTATGTTATCCATGGACACACAAAGGGGAACAACACACACCGGGGCCTTTTGAGAGTGGAGGGTTGGAGGAGGGAGAGGATCCGGAAAAATAACTAATGGGTATTAGGCTTAATACCTGGATGATGCCATAATCTGTACAACAAACCCACATGACACAAGTTTACCTATGTAATGAACCTTCGCATGTACCCCTGAACTTAAAAGTTAAAAAACAACACATGTGTTATCACTCAGATTACTATTATGGACAACTGAAACTTAATCCCTTGGGGGAACTCTGAGAAACCAGCCAATACTCAAGTCTCTGAGTCCTCCCACCTGAGGAGTGAGGGAGCTGGGGTATTTATACTCTCACCCAAGTCAGTTGTGTATAAATAAATGCTTTCACAGCTGGTAGGAAAAGGCCTAACTAGTAGTGTCTTGGTCTCACTTCCCTCAGAAGCAAACCTTGAGTTAAAGACTCAATTACAACCATTTATTTGGGAGTCAATGGAGAAAGCACCAGCAGGGAAGCTGGGATGTGAGACAAGGAAGCAGTCTGTTCCTTGAGTGATAATTTCCTGATACTTCCAGCCTGACCCCTGCACAGGTCAGACTGGCCTTTCACAGTTTTAAAAAAGCCTGCAGACACAGAGGTGAAGATTCCAGCAGACAGGAATTGTTTGGAGCACACACATACAAAATAAAAGTATGAGGGATATGGGCAGGTCACTGATCATTCACTGAAGTGATCATTCATTAAATAACTTATTACAGTGAAAAAACTGGCCGGGCATGGTGGCTCAGGCCTGTAATCCCAGCACTTTGGGATGCTGAGGCGGGCAGATCATCTGAGGTCCGGAGTTCAAGACCAGCCTGGTCAATATGGTGAAACCCCATCTCTACTAAAAATACAAAAAATTTAGCTGGGTGTGGTGGCATACACATGTAATCTCAGCTACTGGGGAGGCTGAGGCAGGAGAATTGCTTGAACCCAGAAGGCACAGGTTGCAATGAGCTGAGATTGCACCACTGTACTCCAACCTGGGTGACAGAGGGGGACTTCATCTCAAAATAATAATAGTAATAATAATAATAAAAAAATAAAGTGAAAAAACTGATCATGTATCTTGTGTAGCAGAGCCGTCATTGGAGTTTTCTGTCAAAACCATCCAAGATAAAAAGTTACCTTGCCAAGACTATCATCTTGCACAAAAGCAGAGAGAGGCTGGGTCTGCCTTCTGGGTCAGCCACTGATGAGCTTTAAAAGCTTGGATGAGCTTGAGCAGGTATAAAATAGAGAGAACCTCACCTTCCCTAGCTCTCCTACACCAAGTTACAAGGATAAAATGAGATAATATAAATAAAAATCCTTTGAAACAGAAAAAGCACTAAACAAAATACAAGATATGAGGCATGGTGATGTGTGCTCATTTGAAACAAAAATTTTAGTTCATATTTTAGAGAAATTATATTTCCTTTAACTTGAGACTTTCATCAGGCAAGAAAAGTAACAGATCACAGTACATTTAGAATTTTCTCTGGAGCCTCATTCTTTGTTGTTGTTGATAGGAAGATGGCAGCAAAATGTGTTGATGACTCTTTTCTTAGATATAATGAGCTGTTGATGATTTGTGACTCAATCCCTGGAAGTTATCTGGAAGTCTACAATGCCAGCTCCCTGGTGAAAATTTCATAAAGAACCATCTTTGTGTCAATGAACATAAAGCTGACTTTCAAAAATAAACAAGGCACAGAAGATAAGTTTTCCTATTTCTTTTACTTACCACCTGTCCTAGATTGACTGATTTTAGGTAAAAATATTAAAGGAGGTAGACAGAAGTAGGACTTCTTTTAGTGCCCATATCTCTGGGCTCTTGCTAGAGCTATACTAGCTTATGTGTGTTTTTAAGTCCAGGGTTCAGTTTAAATTTTGAATTTCATTGCTCCATGAAGTTTCTCAGTAATTTTCCATTCATTCTATGTAGGAAACATTAGTAGCATCAGAGCCACTCAGGAACACTCTTGGAAGGGACTACATCTTTTCGACTTGTTCTTCATTACAATAGCCACAGGGGAAAAAATATTTTTAAATGTTCAGGACTTACTTTCTGTTTGGCGCTGAGCTAAGCACAACACATAGATTCTAACATTTAATCATCCCCTCAGTTCTTTGGGTTAGATACTATTTTTATCTCCATTTTATATGTGAGAATATTCAGCCATAAAAAGGCAATTTAGGACCAGGTGTGGTGGCTCACACCTGTAATCCCAGCACTCTGGGAGGCCGAGGCAGGTGAATTACCTGAGGTCAGGACTTCAAGACCAGCCTAGTCAACATGGCAAAACGCTGTCTCTACTAAAAATACAAAAATTAGCTGGGTGTGGTGGCAGTCACCTGTAATCCCAGCTACTCTGGAGGCTGAGACAGGAGAATCATTTGAACCCAGGAGGCGGAGGTTGCAGTGAGCCAAGATCACACCATTGTACTCCAGCCTGGGTGACAAGAGTTAAACTCCACCTCAGAAAAAAAAAAAAAAAAAAAAAAAAAAAAAAAAAAAAGAAGGCCATTTAGTGCTGCTTTCAAAGAAGAATTTAAGCATTGGAAAATGACAATGACAACTTATGGTCCCGGACTGTCTCACACTGATAAGTTCCTTCAGAACTCTCCCATGGTAGAGCTCTTCTCTGAGAAGCATGGCAAGCAAGGCTTCACTGTTAAACAATAAGGACCCCAAATCTCTTTTGGGAAGGGTGTTGTTATCATCAGAACAAAAGTGAAACTCCTCTACCTGTGGCTTTGCAAGTTCTCTGTGATAAGTGTGTGTGTTCAGATGAGGTCTAGACGCTGTGCACTGGGTTTATGCATTCAGGAGAAAAGCTTAGCCAAGTCACTGCCTTCTGTTGTCTAGACTGACAAGTCCTTTGCCACCAGCCAAGTGCTCCTTTTCCCATTTCTGAACAATCTTGTTATAATCTTTCAGACAGGAAAAAACATAGCAATTTGAACTACCCTGATTTTACCCTAGGAAGATTCAAGTTGGTGGAAGGCCAACACAAAGGAAAAAAAAAAAATTGCTAACGGTGATGATCAACATTTATTGAGTGCTAAGTTGACTGGGCAAAGCACCCTACTCGGCTTATCTCAGTGAAACTTCACAACCCACCCCCCCGCCGCCATGTGGGAGGTATTACTATTATGCTCATTTTACAAATAAAGAAATCCAGCTTTAGAGAAGTGAACTGATGTACCCACGGTAACTTGCCTGCCTGCATCTGTCTTCTGTAAGAACTCAAATATGTAACCGCAAAGATACCCATGGATACAGTAAGACCTCACTAAATTAAAACATCAAAGTTTGAGATTACCTAATTGAATGTGATGAAAATCTTGATACAGACAATATTTTAAAATTGATGATATCATTTCATATAGCTAGAAGTAACCTAAGCAAGTTAAAAATGACTACTTGCAACAGACCTATACTACATAATGATTTGTCAAAGACAAAAACACAGAAGCACTGAAAGTTGGGATTAACACTTCAAAGCATATAAAACTTCCTGAGTTCTTGATTTGAAAAATTCACTTGTTATGTTTGGTTCTGTGTGTGTGTGTGTGTGTGTGTGTGTGTGTATAAAACCTGAAACACTAGTAATTATTTCACTATAACTTACATCTACTCTAGCAATGAACATTCAAGAAGTGAGCATCCTCAATATGGGAGCCCTAAAGCCCCAAGTCCAGTATGTCTAACTCCACCCCTGCACTATGACTATCTGTGCTTGTAGATATTTGCAAAAGGATGTAACCAACTATGGAACTACTCCTTAAGGGGAACTGGGGAAGGAAATATAAAGTACCCTATCTAGTTCCATCACTTAGCAAAGAGCGCAATGTGTATAAAGCATAGATTTAATTTTCCAGTGTGTCCCTATGATATCCACTGTACCTTGACTTCTTCGGACACTTAGCTCTTGTGGTGCTTCCAGAACATCATCAGGATGGGGGAAACAGAGTCCGTGGAAAGGGCCCAAGTCAAAGCACTCATGTAGCAGTTGCATGTTCACTCTTGAGCACACACTCATGAACCCAACAGCTGTGCCTGCCACCTGAAATATCCAAAACACCTTATTATTCTTTTTTTTTTTTTGAGACAGAGTCTTGCTCTGTCACCCAGGCTGGAGTGCAGTGGTGTATCTCGGCTCACCACAACCTCCGCCTCCTGGGTTCAAGCGATTCTCCTGCCCCAGCCTCCTGTGTAGCCATGTTGGCCAGGATGGTCTCGAAGTCCTGACCTCAAGTGATCTGCCCACCTCGGCCTCCCAAAGTGCTGGGATTACAGGCATGAGCCACCACACCCAGTCCAAAACACTTCATTACTTTATCAGAGGTCAAATGATTCTCATCAGGAAACCTCCAGAGCCCTCAGTATGTGGTCGGCTGGTGGTCTGGCAGGCACCCTGAGATTTAAGGGAGGAATGAGTCTCTTCCTTAAGTACATAAAACATGCTCAAAAATGTCCCAATAAGTGACCACTGGGGACACACCTAGTGGTGCATAAGTAACAGCGAAATTGCCAGAGTTCTTGACCCTTCAACCATTGGGATACTTGCCCTCTGCTCAGACCATGCCCCTGCCTGCTCCATATCCTCTGCCATTTGGTGTCATGTGTTTGTACCCCAACATAAGCCTGGTGCTTCTGTCTACTTTCTTCCCCTCTGCCATGCACATTTCTCAGGAATACAGGTCATTGTTCTGGTGCCCATGTAATCAGCCCCCAGTAGAGAGAAAGTCCATGGACCCTAGCTCCTTATCAGGTAGAAACTCTTCAATTTGTCTTGAACTCACTTATTTATTAACTGGATAGTCTGATGGGGAGGAGATATGAGGGAAGGAAGTTTGGTGGAAAATGTTCGAGGGAAGTAAACTTGAGTCAGGCTGGGCTGGTTCACCAGGTGGGTCTCATCTGCAAACGTCTAACTTCCCATCACCCCGAAATGCTGGTTCTGAAGCTCTTGCAGTTGTCCCCATGATTTTCGGTCTTTGATGAGTAATACATAGGTGAGAAGATGAGTAACTAGCTGATCTGAACCCTGGTTGGGTACCAGGTACCAAATTGGTACCAAAACATTAGAAATTAACAACAGACTTCAATTCTATCATATTCCACATTGAGAGACAGCTGTGACTGAAACTCCTTATTACATCCCTTAAGTAATTCTGTAGTTCATTGTTTTCTGCAAGGAAAGTATTTAAAATTTTAAGAGAGAGAGAAAATACATAGTCCTTTGAATTTCACATAAAATAATTATTAAGTAGATTTTAAGTAAATTCTGGTTGACTGATTAGACTCTGATAGCTGTTATTAGAAACCCACATTTACTGGGTCCTGTCTCTCAAGTGTTCAGACTTTTAGATAACCATTGCATTCAGAAAGTAGCAGAACTCAATAATCACAGGCATTCTCTATTCCCAAGAATGCAGCATCTTTCCATAAATGCTCAGTCAGAGAAAATGGTTAATGCTTTAACCTCCTAAAACAGAGAATCAGGCTACAATAACACTCAGTTTTAAAATGACACTAAAAAAAATTAGGTATTAAACTACTATTTGTTCTCGAACATGTCTCCCAGTTAAAAATCATTTGTTCTCAAATGTGTTTGCAAAATAAAAGTGAGACTTCCTCTATTTTCTCCTCAAAACTGAAATACAAGGGGTATTTTTAAAAATTAATTTTTTCACATATATTCCTTTCTTTACAGTCCCCCTAAAATGATACTGCTGAAAAAGCCTGGATTTACACAGCTGTTTTATAAAGCCATTGACACTTTAATAAAAGTCCAAAATAAACATTTTAATTTTTTTCCCAAATAACAAGTGATTGTTTGTCTTGTTTGCACTCGTGAACAAAGGCTGCATAGCCGCAGTTGTCTGGCTTCTCTGTAATTTCAGGCCCAAGACTCAGCAGACGCTGATTAACCAATCCATCTACCATATGTGCAGAAAGAGACGGCCAGCCTCACTCTCGGCAGGGAAAATTGGCATCCATCTTGGTTCACATGGAGATGTCCTTCTAATCCACAGCCGCGCTGGCGCAACAAAACTTCGATGGCCTGAAATACCTTTTGCTGGCTTCACAGCGAGCTGCATGTGCATGATAAGAATGTATTATTTATAAGACCGCTGTTAGTAATGAGCTATTACACTAATGGCTCATTGTGTTTGGAATTTGATTTCAAATGGCATGGATCACACATTCTGATGAAAATGAGAAAAACATGTTTTGCCATTAGGAACAAAGATTTAACGTTCTCCAATTCTACAACCTGTTATATTCCCATCATTCATCCAGGGTTGTAACAATTTACAAAAGTTCACAATTACAGACTACAACAGAGCAAGGACATATTGTGGAAGTGTCTGCTTTTTCCTTTGAGTTTCTTTCAAATAACCGATTTGAGACTGTTCTTAAATATGAATCTGCAGGAGTATCCAAATGCATTCTTGTGTAGGCACTGAAAAAAATAAATGGATTTAATGGACTTTTTTAACTTGTACAACAGAAAAGCATTGATTGCTGGCTGTTATCTATCTTCCTGGTGACAGAAGTACTTTCCACCACAAGTGTCTTCAATTATCTTATACTGGAGAACAAAACTGAAGGTTTTGTTTTTCTTGCTTGTCCTGTAAAGATCTACATCATGACACAGAAGGTTTAGATTGCTAGAAAACTATATGTACTGTGGCCTTGTCTTCCCAAACAGGTCCATATTCCACCATGAGGGTTTTGCCCTCATTGTGACCACTGCTGGCTCTGATCCTCTCCTCCTGATGCCAAGCGCATGGCTGACCTGGCAGGCTCTCCCTGCCTCCAGGTCAGTGGTGCCTACTCGGACCACTGCTGCCCACACCATGGATGATGCCAAAGCAGACGCTCTGCCCATCTGTCACTAGGAGCCGCCGTTGGCCTCCAACTACCCTTCCCTAAAACCTCAGCTTGGAGTAAACACCAGATGTCAAGGTAAGCCAGGGTACAGTTATGACAAGGAACTTGTATGAAGTGATGGCCCCAAACTCCTCCAAACTAGCTATCAAGCCAAAGAAAGTCCTTGTAACTAAAAACCCTTTCAGTCATAAGGGTTTCCCACAGGGCACAGCCTTGCCCTCAGGCATGCTGCGTGCATGGCCTGGAACTGCCATGGCTATTCAGAAAGAGACAAACTTGATGGACTTCTTTCTGTTTCCTCTGGTTGGCAGTGGTTGCCTTAAAGTAACATGTGCCTGTAAATGCCTAATCAGCATTCCGGGGGGGAGGGGGGAAGCCCAGATCTGCAGCATTTGCCGATTTCTGAGGTATAAGCACTCTCATCATGGCCGATGGGGGGAAAGCCCAGATTTGTAGCTTCTGCCGATTTCTGAGGCGTAAGCACTCGCATCATGGCCAATGTCAAGTGAACAGTGTGATCTCACTAAACATGTAGTTGGGAGGGAATGCACAGTAGCTAGCCATTATTTCTTACACCCACTGTATAGAGACCACAGACATTTTTTTAAAAAACCCTCAAGAGCATGGAGAATAGCAAAAAAAAATTGAAGGTGATGAATTTCAAGTATTTATTAACTTTGTTTTAATACAATTTATTACATTGTATGTTTCTATAATTTAATTTTTAATAATAGCTGTATTTAACAAGCAGTTTGCAGAGTTCCTGAAGATTTACAATCAGCCCTTGAGAGCCAGAGCAAGCTGGCTCCAGCACACCATTGCCTAAAAGGCCCCTAGGGAGGCAGGAAAAAGGGTAGCAACAGCATTGATCTTGAACCCCAAAAGGCTTCAGACATCAGACATGGCTCACTTCAGATTAGAGGTCCCCTCCCAGATCCCAGCTCACAGTCTTGTTTCTGCCCTTCCATTTGAAGATCGAGGTCTGTAGTCTCCCCTCCATGGAACACAAAGCCTCTGATGCTTGAGGCAGCACAGCCTCTGGAAGGAGATGGGGCTGGATGCCCTCTGCCTCTTTCAAGACACCAAAGAATCCTTGCAGGGTTGGAACCTCAGTTTTCAGCCTATGGCTTTGCTCCGATGTTTACACACACTGAAAGTGTGAAACATATGGCAAGAGAGAGAAAGAACGTGGGGGAAGAGGTCACTGCGGCTTCTCTACAAAGCACTGACTCAAGTGATTCAGACTAAAACTAGTACCTCGAAACCAAATAATTAAAAGCCTTCCAAAAACAGAGACCCTGATTAAACCTGATGAGTAAAGTCTGGTCATGAAAATCCTTACTGGGGTCTGTATGAATCATTTCACTTCTCAGGAGTTTCTGTCTAGTTGTGTACAGACAAGCTTTCCAAATGGTGCTGCTAGGCCCAAATGCTTCCAGCCCTCCCTTCTGTGGCTAGCCTGGTAGCCTGGGGCTAATGGCTAAACGAGAATACGTGAAAGCAGGTCGTTGAGAAACCATGCCAAAACCTAAATATGAGAAAATAAAATAAACATTTAAAAACTAAAATAAAAATAAATAAAAATTCTTTCAATGTAGTACTTCAGAATCTAATTTCCAGGGCCAATTGTCAGCTGCAGAAACTAATACCCACATGTTTATAAAACCATGTCATTCTCACCAGGTGTGCTTTACCCTCATGTAGATGAGTGTTTCACCACCTGGACTGCACATTGGAATCATCTGGGGAGATTTTTAAAAATCCAGATTGAGGCCAGGCATGGTGGCTCATGCCTGCAACCCCAGCACTTTGGGAGGCCGAGGCAGGAGGACTACAGTTTAAGACAAGCCTGGGCAACATAGTGAGATCCTGTGTCTAAAATTAAAAATAAATATATGGATTATGTCTCACCCCCAAAAGATTCATTTAATTGGCCCGAGGGTACCCCTGCAACAGGATTTTTAAAAATGGATATAATTGATATAATTCAACTACCATAAAAACAGCCCTTTAAGAAATACACAATTCAGGCCTAGTGCACTGGCTCACACCTGTAATTCCAACACTTTTGGAGGCCAAGGTGGGCAGATGACTTGAGGCTAAGAGTTTGAGACCAGCCTGGTCAACATGGCAAAACTCCATCTCTACTAAAAATACAAAAATTAGCCAGTGTGGTGGCAGGCACCTGTAATCCCAGCTACTTGGGAGGCTGAGGCAGGAGAATTGCTTGAACCCAGGAGGTGGAGGTTGCAGTCAGCCAAGATCACACCACTGCACTCCAACCTGGGCAACAGAGCAAGACTCTGTCTCAAAAAACAACAACAACAACAACAACAAAAAAAAAAACCACACACAATTCAGTGGTTTTTAATATATTCACAAAATTGTACACCCATCCCCACTATCTAATCCCAGAATATTTTCATCCCCCGACCAACCAATGCCTATGCCCAATATTAGTCACTTCTCCTTCCCCTTTCCCTCCAGACACTAATGTACCTTCTGTCTCTACAGAAGTGTCTATTCTAGGCTTTCATCTAAATGCTATCATACAATACGTGGTCTTTATGACCGACTTCTTTTCCTTAGCATCGTTTTCAAGGTTCCGACATGCTGTAGCATGTATCTGTGCTTCATTCTTCTATTTCCTAGTACTATTCCCTCGTATGGATATGCCACAACTTGTTTATCTAGTCATCAGTAGACAGACATTTGGCCTATCTCTACTTTTTGGCTATTATGAAGAATGCTGCTATGAACATTTGCATACAAGTCTTTGTGTGGACACGTGTTTTCAATTCTGTGTATGGAATTGCTGGGTCAAATGGTAACTCTTATGTTTAACTTTTGGAGAAAATGTCAGACTTTTTTCCAAAATGGCCATGGCATTTTATATTCCTACCAGCAATGAATGAGGGTTCCAGTTTCTCCACATCCTTGCCAACATCTGCTATTGTCCTGCTTTTTGATTATAACCCTCCTAGTGGAGGTAAAGTGGTATCTTACTGTGATTTTGATTTGCCTTTCCTTAACGACTAATGATGTTGAATGTCTTTTCACGTGCTTATTGGCCAATTGTATCTTTTATTTATTCATTTTTTTGAAAAGTGTCTATTCAAATCATTTGCCCACATTTTATGTGGATTATTTTTCTATTGTTGTGAGAGTTCTTTGTATATATTCTGGATCCAAGTCATTGGCATGGTATGGATAGTTAAAAGCCTCCCAAGTGATTTGCATATGGGCCAAGTTTGAGAACCACTGATGTAGAACAAAGCCTCAAACTGCTCATGTCATCCAAATAAGAGAACTTTTCATTCCAAGTTTCAAGAAAAGTAATATTCTTTAAACAGCTCTTATAGTTTTAACAAATAATGAGTAATGAGTAGATGAAGAATCATGAATTAGAGGGTGTAGGCTGTCTTTTGGGCCCAATAGGCTGGGCCTTCTGATTTGTTTAGAAAAGCTAGAAATTCCAATTGTTATATAGACTTTCATAATTTTTACCTTAGCTGCTAATTCAAAAATATTTAATCATATATAACTTGAATCAAATCATAAGAAAACATTGCACAAATTCAAAATGAGACATTTTACAAAATGTCTGACCTATACTCTTCAAAACTGTAATTCTCATGGAAGATAAAGACTGACTGGAGAATTGTTCTAGATTTAAAAAGGCTGAAGAAACAGAGCACTTGAATTCAATGAATGGCCTGGAATTACCTCTGCCATAAAGGACATTACTGGGACTGTCAGAAAAATCTGAATAAAGTCTGTAGATTAGATAAAAAGAATTGCAGGAACTAGTTGGGTGCGGTGGCTCACTCCTGTAATCCCAGCACTTTGGGAGGCCAAGGCAGGCGGATCACCTGAGGTCAGGAGTTCACCTGAGGTCAGGAGTTCACCTCAGGTCAGCCTGGCCAACATGGTGAAACCCCATCTCTACTAAAAATATAAAAGTTAGCTGGGCGTGGTGGCACACACCTGTAATCCCAGCTGCTCGGGAGGCTAAAGCAGGACAATCGCTTGAACCCGAGAGGCGGAGGTTGCAGTAAGCCGAGATCATGACAGTGCACTCCAGTCTGGGTGACAGAGCAAGGCTCCATCTCAAAAAATAAAAAAAATAAAAGAATTACAGGAATCATAATTACTTGGCTTTGATCATTGTATTGCAGTTATCTAAAAGAGTGTCCTTGTTTTTAGGAAATATACATTGAAATACTTAGAGGTAAAGGGGCATCATGTATGCAACTTACTCTCAAATGGTTCAGAATATACATGAGAGAGAGAGAAAGCCAGCGAGAGAGAAAGAGGGGGGTGGGGAATTAGAAAGGATGACCAAGAGAATAAAACAAATGGGGTTGGATGTTAACATTTGGGGAATCTGGGTAGTTATAAACTTTCTTTAAGTGTGAAACTATGTCAAAACAAAACGTTAAAAAAAAAATACCTCTCCAACTCAAACAAAATCCATCTGCCAGCAGAACGCTGGTTTGTGACTTCTGAAGTGTGAGATTTGGGGATTCTCAGAAGTCCCCCTATGCACCCCTAGGGGGTCTTTTCCATTCCCTCTCACTCTAGGAACAAGGCAAGAATCTACAGCACCCTGGGCATCTGGAAGGACCTCGCAAAAGACAGCCTAAAGTCAGTAACCCAGGGGAGGAAGCTGGCCTGGTGCACCACCTGGAAGGGCAGTGGGAGGGCCGGGGTGGCCAGGGAGACAATGGCAGCTCCAGGGGTGCCCAGCAACACAAGAGCAACACCACTCACATCCCTCCTTCCTCTCACTAAGTGTGTCCCCACATGGATCAGTCACTAACCTCACACACAACAGCATGATTCTCTTCATCTTGGGCCTCTATTAGTTCGGCCAGGAAGTATTCACCATAAGTTTCCTTCAGAATTGTGTCATAGCGCATAAATATTGGCATGAGATCGTCATGGTCTTCCACCCTGTTTAATAGAAAGGCTGAAGTTCAGTGTTCGTTCACTCATTTTTGTCCTTCAACGGGGCACCAACTAGGTGCCAGACCCTGTTCTAAGTGCTGGGGCTACAGCAACACTCATGATATCAACCTCCCTTCTTCTTTTTTTTTTTTTCTTTTCTTTTTTTTTTTTTTGAGAGGAGTCTAATTCTGTTGCCAGGCTGGAGTCTCATTCTTCTTTCCTGCTGCCTTGTGAAGAGAGACACGTTTGCTTCCCCTTCCACCATGATTGTAAGTTTCCTGAGGCCTCCCCAGCGCTGTGGAACTGTGAGTCAATTAAACCTCTTTCCTTTATAAATAGCCCAGTCTCAGGTATGTCCTTACAGCAGTGGGAGAATGGACTAATACACCTCTTGTCAAAACTCTCTGGAAGGAGAGACAGCAAAGGGTCTTTATCCAGGCAACCAGATCCTTTGTTTTCTTAAACTGTCAACCTGGCCCTGATGTCATCACCACCAAACAGTCTTATTCCATCATGCAAGGGCATCAGCAGGAATTTCTAGTGATGAGGCTAAATCAGGGAGCCAGAAACAAATGTCAACCGTTTTTTGAATGGGTATGACTGTACTACTGATGCTGCAGTCATTTTTCAAGCTATTTCAGCCCTGCAATAATTTACCAAAGGCCTTGACCACTTGTCTGTCTATTTCTGCATGTGATCACTGAGCATTATCAGTGGTCACCTGTGGCCCAGGGGACTGAGGGACAACCATAAATGCATTAAGTCTTATGGTGCTCTTGAAAATATTAGAAATAAAATGATACAGCATAGTGGTCACAGCCTAAGCAGGGGAGCCAGGCTGCCTGTGTCTGGATCCTGCTTCTGCCCAGCTGTGACTTTGGGTACTTTACCTCTCTATGTTACTGTGTGTGCATCTGTCATAAAAATAGCAAATGTTTAAAAAGATCATATGCAATGTTATTGTTATTATCATTATTACTTAGGTAGGAGAAACCAAAAAGAACTGCAGAACTTCTACAGTCAGTGGGTGGAATGAGAGTTTCTTACTACAGAAGCTTGAATCACTGCACTCACTTCCCATTGACTACTGTAAGGAGAAACTCTGTCATTCCATCCACCATCACTAGTCTTCTTAAAACCCTGCTTTCTTCATCTTACTTTAAAACTTTTCCATGCAGCCATAAGAAATAATGAAATCATGTCCTTCGCAGCAACATGGTTGCAGCTGAAGGTCATTACCCTAAGCGAATTAACGCGGGAGCAAAAAAAACAAATACTGCATGTTCTCACTCGTAAGTAGGAGCTAAACAACGGGCACTCATGGACATAAAGATGGTAACAATAGACACTGGGGACTTCTAGGGAGGGGAGAGAAGGAGCAGGGTATGGGTTGAAAAACTGTTGAGTACTATGCTCAGTACCTGGGTGATGGGATCAACTGTACCCCAAACCTCAGCATCATGCAACATACCCAGGTAACAAACCTACACATGTACCCACTAAATCTAAAATAAAAGTTGAAATTAGTTTTGAAAAACTCCACTTTTGCAAGCTCCCCACTGTTTCTGGGATGGGTACAAAATTCTTTGCCTCCATCTTTCCACCCTAGTCACCAATAATGATAAGAGTTGATTCACTTATTGACTCTAGAAGGAGACTTCACCATCTTCCCTCCTTCCCACGTCTATTCTCAGCCAGTGCTCTGACCACCTTGCCCATCCCCAATTCCAGCATCCCCAAAGCTCATCTCCACCCTACACCCTCCAGTGACTCTTCTCTCCCAACCTCCTTTCCCAGGAACCCAATGATGGGATCATCACTGGATATATATTGTCCAGTTCTGGTGCTAATTCTTATAGCCAAGGTGTAGCATCTTCCCAAACAGGGAAAACGTTCTTTAGGGAAACAGAAGGAATTCTGTAGCAGTTCTGTAGCATGTAGCCCAACAGCAAAAGCCAATGTGAACCGGGCCCACACCTTGTGCTGAGACCTTGTCAAGGGTCCCATTTACAGTGACAGCAGTGAAGGGCAGAATTTTTATGCCCAAGGGGCAGCATCTGGGCAGTCTGAACCTATGGTCCTATGCTGGTGGCATCATAGCCCCTCTGCTTAGCCTTCTGACTCTACTGACTAAGAAACTGGCAAAGTCACTTCAATGCTAAGCCTTGGTTTTCTCATGCACAAAAAACAGGTAGGGACAAGAATAGCTGCGAGATCCAAATGACGCATTAAAGCCTGCTCTCTGGGGCACAGTAAGTCCTTAGCAAGTGTTTGTTCTCCACATGAGCCCTCAGAACCTTGGCAGAAAAAGCCTAGAACATTCTGCTGCCTTCCAGGAACAACTCACTTCCCCACTTAACCTGCCAAAAGGGTGTTGCTAATAAGAGGTGGTGGCTTTTCTCTGTAAGAAGAGTCCTTGATGATATTGGCTAAAAATATTCTGTAAAAAATTCTAGGAGACAGTAGTCAACAAATCCATTTTCAAACATTTTGCCAAAAATAAAAGGTTGCATCAATGTTTATTAACAGACATTTTAAATAATGGAAAAATAATTCAATAACCTAATCATTTTAAGTGAATGAAGACAGCAATCACACACAATCAGCTGTGCACCATAGGCTTTTATTTATACGATGGACACAAAAATATTACTCTACAGCTATAAACATCAGGAATAAAGGTTCCGGGAGACCCAGAGCCCTAGGCCTGCTCATGAAACCGAGCAACCCATTAACAAAGTTATCCACAATCATACCTCAACACGAATTCTTCTGGGAAAAACAGAAAAACATCCAAATCTTGGAGTTCTGAAGAGGCTCTCTTAAGCCCTTCCCCAAAATGGATAAAGAGGAACTTGTTCTGCTAAATGCATTCCTTGGGGTAATTGATAATTTATGATCTTGCATCAGCCCGAGTGCTAATGATAAAGTATGACATCAGCCTCACATAGTCTCAAATGGCATATGACAAAGTCCAGCCCCACAGAAACAAAACACCCCAGCTATGGAAAACAACTCATGTAGTCAAATGTTTCAACGTGAGTGTTCTGAGGCAACGAGCGCTGCCTGTCAAAGTCAGGATGCAAGAAGAGCCACTGTGAATTTGGCGCGGCAGCGCCACGTGCCCTGGCGTTGACATGCTGCACAGTGTTCCAGTGGTGATGACGATGCGGAGTTTATAGATCAACACAGAGTGCAATGGAAATAGTACAGTTCTCTGAGTGAAAAGCAAAGTTACTTTATATCTTCCATTCAGAATGTGGCTTGGAGGGGGCAGCAATGTGCTTGTTAATGTCATCAATTATACAATATTTTATTTTAACTTCTCTGGAGGAAACAAACGGTCCACCTCACAAAGACTTATCAATCTCTCAGACACCCAGATTTCCGTCAGACTCTGAAAACTGTGCCACGTGAAATGGAGTTGAACCCACACCTTAAGAAAATCGACCACCTCTCCAGGACACCCTACTTGAGAAATGGGTGTCTTCTAAGTCCACAGCTAGTAATGAGCCGGTAGCTCTCACTGGCTTCCTGGGAGCTGGGGAGAAGTGAGGACAAACTCCCTCAGCACTTCCACCAGTCGGTTAGCTGGGCTTGCTAGGAGCACCGCGACGTCCAGGCCACGCAGAGCTCTCCCCTGCAGCCTGATGGGTCTCTGGGTGACACGCAGATCCTGAGATTGCTTCATTGCCTCCACGGTCTGGCTGCTGCACTACATGATTACGGCTCCAGAGGAAAACCTGCAGGCCCGCTTCCCTCGAGTCTGAGAGGTGTGCATCACTTCCCTGCAAGCACAGAAGCCCCTGCGAATGCACAGACGGAAAGCTCACACTTAAGGACTGGAGTGACAGCAGCAGCAGCAGGCCACCTCTTCTGGATGCACCTCTGCATCCAGAATCCTGGCACAGCCTCCTCGTTCCTGTCTGATGATAGTCTCCATATTCAGAGAGGATTTGCATTTCACTAGCTGGACTTTAAAAGGTACAGTGGTAACAGGAATTCTGTTGACACTTCAAACGCCATCAATATATTTCTTCAAACCTGTGTGTGTGTGTATTTTAAGGAACCAGTGAAGAAAGAAAAAAAGTCATAGAAAATCTAATTTAGTAGTAGTGCCAGAGAATGCAGTGTGTTCTAGTTACGCCAACTCTTTACCATGAACACTGTCTCAGTGTGCGGTAGGAGAACCTAAGATCAGCACCAACTAGATTGTTCTTTGACTTCAGGTATCCAAAACCAAGCACGTTTTTTCTTTCCAAGATCTCTTGTGACCTCTAGTGGTCTTCTTTAAGAAAATCAAATCTATCATTTCTAAACTCCATACAGTATTCCACTGTAGAACTTCAAAATGGGGTTTGGAGTCATTCAGCTTCTAGTCCTTGGAAAATGTCATGCTTTAAAAAATTATGAAGGGTTTTAAGCTCAAATTTGTCATGTGCTTTTCAAAGCACATCTGATCTAAACGTCCATCCTGGGATAGTATGGCTCCAGCTGGATCGTCAACCAAGGTCTACTTACTGGGTCACTTACCAATCTTACTCATGAAGGTTGTTGGGGAAAATCTGTCATTGCTCTACCCCTTCTTTTGGAATGCTTTAGGATATTCACAACAAACATCAGAATGTTTATTCATATGAAATTGCTCAGAAGTCAAGTTTAAGTGGATTTCTAAAAAGCATGACATGAGACTATCAAATGCTTCACAAAAATGATTGCCTTAAGAGTTTAAACTTTGTAATTACAAACCACCAATCTTAAATCTTAAAGAATGTTTTTTTCATCTATTTTATTTTCTAATTTCAATAGTTTTGGGAATATGGGTGGCTTTTAGTTACATGGATGAGTTCCTTAATAGTGAATTCTGAGATTTTAGTGCACCCATCACCTGAGCAGTGTACACTATACCCAATAGGTTGGATTTTATTCCTCACCCCCTCCCAACCTCCCCCTTCCCAGTCCCCACAGTCCACTATGTCACTCTGTATGCCTTTGCGTCCTCATAGCTTAGCTCCCACTTACAAGTGAGAACATACGGTATTTGGTTTTCCATTCCTGAGTTACTTCACTTAGAATAATGGTCTTCAGCTTCATCCAAGGTGCTATAAAAGACACTATTTTGTTCATTTTTATGGCTGAGTAGTATTACATGGGGTATAAATATCATATTTTATTTATTCACTCATTGGTTGATGGGCACTTAGGTTGGTTCCATATCCTTGCAATTGTAAATTGTGCTGCTATAAACATGTGTGTGCATGTATCTTTTTCATATAATGACTTATTTTCCTTTGAGTAGATTCCCAGTAGTGGGATTGCTGGATCGAGTGGTAGCTCTACTTTTAGCTCTTTAAGGAATCTCCACACTGTTTTCCATAATGATTGTACTAATTTACATTCCCACCAGCAGTGTAAAAGTGTTCCTTTTCACCACATCCATGCCAGAATCTGTTGTTTTTTGACTTTTAAATTGTGGCCATTCTTGCAGGAGTAAGCCAGTATCTCATTATGGTTTAATTTGCATTTCCCTGATGACTAGTGATTTTTCATCTATTTTAAAAAGCAACAAGGTTGAGCCAATTTAATCAATCATTGTTATCAACAAAGAAGCAATACTCCACTAAGGAAACTTCAGTTATTTCACAACATTGTTTGAAAGCATATAATCCTTTCCTTGGCCAAGTCTCCTCCCAGCCCCAGGAGGACTTGAAAAAGACAGGTTTTCCCCCAGAAAAAGAGCATGCCAATAGTTTCTAAATCTAAACATCTCAAATCCACCATGGATGATTAATGAAGCCCACCGTAGATTTTAAAGGTGTGTCCAGAAGTAGCTATGCTTTATTTCAGATAGTATGAAAAGTATAAAACAGTAACTTCATTAATTACTGTCTAAGTAGATAGGCAGATTACAGCATAATTTTCCACATGCGTAAATCAAAGAAACAGGACAGGGGATTACAGCATTAATTCATTGGTTTTGAATGTGTCACTAGCCAAATGGCCAAAGGATAATTACATCCCCAAACCCTTCACTGGTTCAGTGTCTTAAGAATTGTGGGCCGGGCGCGGTGGCTCATGCCTGTAATCCCAGCACTTTGGGAGGCCGAGACGGGCGGATCACGAGGTCAGGAGATCGAGACCATCCTGGCCAACACGGTGAAACCCCATCTCTACTAAAATACAAAAAAACCCAGCTGGGCGTGGTGGCGGGCGCCTGTAATCCCAGCTACTGAGGAGGCTGAGGCAGGAGAATGGCATGAACCCGGGAGGCGGAGCTTGCAGTGAGCGGAGATCGCGCCACTGCACTCCAGCCTGGGCGACAGAGTGAGACTCCATCTCAAAAAAAAAAAAAAAAAAAAAAAAAAAGAATTGTGTTGTTTGGCGACAGAATGAGACTCCATCTCAGAAAAAAAAAGAATTGTGTTCTTCACCATTAACTATCAGTGCAAGTAACTACCGTTGCAACGGATGTCAAAAAACATGTGAGGGAAATAAGAGACAGGAAGTAGCCTAAGAGCCACACAGCCATGCCCGTCTGACTTCTGTAAAGTCTCCATTTTTCTAGTGTTCTTAAGGAGGGAGGTAGTCCACACAACTGCATTCTCCAGATACATGAAATCCTGTGCCTGCAAGTATCAAAACTCGAATTTGAACATGTGGATCGAGGGCTTTCTAAAATGTGCCACACCTCTCTACCTTCTGCAGGCAAAGGCACCAACTGCCATACTGTCATACAATTCACTTCCACATGAATTCACTACTGTCCACTTATCTTCTTACAAACATCCCTTCCTCACTGCAAAGTATCCACTGTCATCTCTTTGCTATCATTCCTCCTGTGCTTTGCTTCTTTCAGATTTTCTGTGGGCACACCATCAGAGGCCGTATGTGCAAGACCTCAGGTTAAGGTATCCAGGTTTATTTCAAGTTTTGTGAGCCTTGTCCACTGAAGGTTATAGTCCATAGCACTCAAGTTTTCAAGAGAAGAAAGGAAGAGAAGGAGGAAGTGAGGAAGGAAAGGAGGGAGAAAGGGAGACCAAACCACAACCATCTGTTACCAAATGCTTACTGGGAGCCAGGCACTGGGCTGAGCACATCCCACACCTTTTCTCCTGCACCCTGCATCCTGAGTGATAAGCGGGGTATTAGGGAGTAAATTAACAGACAATACCTTACTAAAAAGTGAAAGGAATAGGGAATTTTTGGATGGGCTGTTTCTATACATGTCATTTTCAGTGTTGGATTTATATACAAGTTTTCTATTACAATAATGCCTTGCTGAATAACTAAGTTGAAAGTACTTAAGCCCTACATACCTCCAGAAAATGATAATTCCCAAGATACAAGTCGAGTATCCTGACTAAAACTTAAGAAAACACTTTTAGAAATTCGCCTCTGTCAGTTGTAACTAACTCATATCTATCCCCTGCCTAATCCTTTGAAATTGTCTAGAATTGCCTACTTTGTAGGAACATGTTTAATCATCCAGTAGGATGTTAGCTTAACTGGAAATTACTTTAAATTCAAGTATTTTATTCATTTAAAATGGAACCTATAAAAGGCACTCAAACTCTCACACATTTAGACAAACGCAATTTAAAGCAACAAAATACTATTTTGACCTAACAGATGGGGAAACTCTTTTTTTTTCTTCTTCTTCTTCTTCTTTTTTTTAGATAGTCTCCTTCTGTCGCCAGGCAGAGAAAAAGGAGAAAAAGAGCAAATCAGGCTGTGGGTTGGGGAGAGGCCAATGTCTGGGCAGGCGGGCCCCCTCCCTCTCACCCAAAGTTCTTCTGATTTTTCTTTAATAGATATGGAAGCATCCAAGTTATCTATTTTTTCTTAAATGAGTTTTGGTAATTTGTGTTTTTCAAGGAATTGGCCCATTTTTATCTAAATTGTTGGACTTATTGACATTGAGTTATTTGTAGTGTCCCTGTATTAATCTTTTAATCCCTGTAGGATCTGTAGTGATATCACCTCTTTCATTCCTGATACTGGCAATTTGTCTTTTTTCTTGGTCAGTTTGGCTGGAAGTATCAGTTTTATTCATCCTATCTGTGCCTTTTTAAATTGCCAAATCTAATGGCTTCTCTTTTACTCAAATAATTTCATTGCCCTGCATCTTTCGCCACTTTATGAGTCTGAATTTCTTCTATATTCCTCTCCCTCTCTTCTAGTTTTCTTTCTTATTATTCATAGCTTGTTTTCATTTTTCAAAGTTCTGCCCTGGTTGGTCCTATGCTTTTTCACAGTACAATCTCCCCCTCAGCAAGACAATCTCCTTCATTTTCATGATCTCCCCACTTATCGACAAACTGACAACTCACAAATGTGTATCTCAAACCTGGCTTTTCCCTCTATTTCGATTTCCAACCTTCTCCTGTCCATTTAAATCTATTATTTCTACTTTCAGTTAATAAAATCACCATTTCCCCTAAACCTGAATTACCATTAACTCCTCATCCCTCAACTCCCCCATCCAACTGTAACCAAGTGCTACTCTCTAACATGTCTCTCTGTATCTATGCACCTGACCTGATCCTTTCCCCACCATGTAAACCAAAAATAAAATTCTAAGCCCCTCAAACGAATTGAATGGACTCCCCCTCTCAGCCAAGGGTATTCCAACATAAACCTGAAATACCAGTTCAGCCCATGATGGGAATGGGTGGTCAGTCATGCCTCATTATACTTTCCCTTTGGCATTAACGCACAGCTGACCAGGATTAACATGAAAACAGAGACCTTAAGAATGACAGAACAGACTCTTTGTAGGAATAAGATACCAACATGACAGCAGGGCAGGCCCTGAAATAAACTGAAGTATTTTACCCCAAAATATATTTCTTTGACATATTTTGAAATGGCCCTGTAAAGCTGTCTCTTCTGGGAAAATTCTGCATTCTGTGGGGAATCCCCTTCCCTTTCCAGGCATTTTTTTCCTGATCCAAGAGAGAATTAACTAAGAGTCAGGCATATTTTTAAGTTCGATAAAAAATATTTACAGTCTATTCTCTCTGAAGCCTGCTACCTGGAGGCCTCATCTGCACAATAAGAACCTTGGTCTCCATAACCCCTGTCTTAACCCAGACAGTCCCTCGTATTGATTCCAGGTCTTTAGATAAACCCTTTCAACCAACTGCCAATCAGAAAATCTTTGAATCTGCCTATGACCTGGAAGGCCCTTCCCTGCTTTGAGTTGTCCTGTCTTTCCAGACTGAACCAATGCACATCTTACGTTTATTGATTTGTGTCTTATATCTCCCCAAAATGTATAAAACCAAGCTGTAGCCCAACCACTTCAGGCATAAGTTCTCAGGACCTCGTGCGGCTGTTGCAAAGCCCTGGTCACTCGTGTTTGGCTCAGAATAAATCTCTTCAAACATTTTACCGAGTTTGACTCTTTTTGTCAACAACCTGGATCTCTGTGACCTGTCGCTGCTAGAATTCCAGCCTGTGTCATGATCTCCATGATCTTGGTTTCTATCTCTATCTGATTCCTATCTCTATGGATGCTTTTCACCCATTTTGTACATCATAAAAGTGTAATCAGCAGTACTGTATACACTTTTTGTTTCTAAGTCTGCCTTCACTCGGCATAAACCTTCTGAGATTGATTCACGCTACTATATGTAAATGGTTCATTCCATTGAATTGCTGAGTAGCATCCACTGTATAGATGTACCACAGTTTGTAAGAGTAAACAACATTTACTGATGGATGGACAATTAGAGGGTTTTTTTTGGGCGGGGGGAGCGGTTGTAATGAAGCTGTCTTCATCTCTCTCTGTGCACCCCGCTTCTCAGCTACCAACGTGACAGTTAACTGAAGTGAGTCTCTCCCCACCACTTAACTCTAAGGCCCTTTGTCATAGTAATATTTAATATTTCCTGGGCCCTTACATGTGGCAGGAAGTGTGCTATGTGCTTGACATTTATTAGCTCACAATCATCACAATCTTGTGCTGTAGACAATAGGCTTACACCCACTGACAGAGGGAACTTACACCCCCGCAGAGTTCACTTTCCTTTTGTAAGTTAACCCACCTGGTGAGCAGGAGAGCCAAAATCAGAATCCACATCTATCTGATGCCAGCATTGCAAACTCTTAACAACGATGCCATACTACTGCTACATGCCTGGTAAATGATAGGCTCTTACTTTTGTAAAGTTTTTAAAACTTTTAAAATACTTTTCTAAAGAAAGTCAGCATTCCTCAAACACAGCAATGGCTGATCCTAAAAGATACAATTTATTCTTCACTGATAAGCCAAGCAACCACCCCTGTGAGATGATTTCATAATGCACTCTTATTTCTAATAGCCACTTTACATCGCTCATGGTTGTGTGAGTCAGAACTCTGGCAGGGCTCAGCTGGGCATCCTCACTTGGGTCTTTCATGTGGCTCCAATCAGAGGTCAGCTGTGCTGTAGATATATGGGGCTCTCCTGGGCTGGGCGTCCACAATGGCTCGCTCACACAGTGGGCAGGGGAAGCTAATTGTCAGCAGGAGCTCAGCTGGGGCTGTCAACCACCCCTCCCCTGTGAATATGTGGCTTCTCCAGACTTCTTACATACGGCTGGCTTCCTCCAGAGCAAGCATCCTGAGAGTGCCAGGCGGAAGCTTTCCAGCCTCACAAGTCCCAGAGCACCCCTTTGGCCATGGTCTACTGGTCAAAGTAGTCACAACCCACCCAGCTCCAGGAAGAGAGGATGGAACCCCCAAGGCTTGAAGAGAGGAGTGCCAAGGTCACATCAAAGAAGGGCCTGCGGGGTGGAAGGTGGTATGGCAGCCATCTTTGGAAAACACTGCCACAGCCATCTCCCTAAAACTGCTGAACTTGGGGCACCTGATGGTAGAGACCTTCAACTTGGAAAACCCCTCTCTGGGGTCAACAGCATCCTCACTCACTGAATGTCAGAAAATAGTTGGGATTTACCAGGAAAACTGAACAGGCAGGTTCATTTTCAAGCTTGTTTTATTTGGAAGTTATCTTACTGGTGTGGGACCTAGGATTGTATGTTTTCAGAAACCCCTCAGGAGTCAACACATAACGTTATAGCCACATAGAACGAAATGAGTATCATCAGATAGTCCTGCAAATAATGTCATTAAGGGGAACTATAAAGATATCCAAATGAAGTAATGTTTATGCGTATTGTAAAAAAATTTTATCTGAGCTATGGTCACTTAACATTGGTAGTTGAAAGAGTCTTGGGAAGATGACTGTCCCAGTGAGGCAAGCTTAGGTCACACAAGGCATGACTCCAACCGTACCTGGCTTTGCGAATGTGCAGCTGAGGATAGTGGCTGTGCCTGTGACATATATGCACTGCAAAGTCTTCCTCATACGTCAGACATGGAATGTTCCCCACTTGGTCAAAAACAGTTATGAGAGTTGAGCCTAAATCACAGAGATAAAGAAACATGTCCTTATTTATCAAGAAATAAATTTGGGATGTCAGAACAAAATGTAGTTTCCATTCTAAATTGTGCTTTAATTGCTCTAATCAAATATGCACATGATACATTGAGGGCCTGGAGACCATTCTTATTTCTCATTCCCCAAAGCACCATTCTGGGAGTGAATTTTCTTTTTTTTTTTTTTTTTTTTTTTTTGAGACGGAGTCTCACGCTGTTGCCCAGGCTGGAGTGCAGTGGCGCGATCTCGGCTCACTGCAAGCTCCGCCTCCCGGGTTCCCGCCATTCTCCTGCCTCAGCCTCCTGAGTAGCTGGGACTACAGGCGCCCGCCACCGCGCCCAGCTAATTTTTTGTATTTTTTTTTTTTAGTAGAGACGGGGTTTCACTGTGGTCTCGATCTCCTGACCTTGTGATCCGCCCGCCTCGGCCTCCCAAAGTGCTGGGATTACAGGCTTGAGCCACCGCGCCCGGCCGGGAGTGAATTTTCAATGTTTGCTACTGGGGACCAGAGGTGGTTGGGCGGGCCTTACCTAGGCTCATGTAGGACGGCACGATGAGAAATATGAAGTGCAGCTCTGGCACTGCCTTATACACGGTTCTGGTGAGGAAAGAGGGTGGGCTGGTGTTAATAACAAAGCAATCCCATTAGCTGGCACTTTATGAAGACAAATGCTGTCGCTAAAAAGGTGAGGTGCTCCTAAATCCACATGGGCTCCTTTGCTCCCCACCTGCAATGGCAAGAACAGCCTCAAGGCAATTTCTTTTTCTTCTCTACTTTTCCTTGGGTTCTAAAGGGCCCCTTTTCGATCTGTCCCATGGAGGCAGAGAGAATAAAGGGTGCCATGTTCATATGGCACAACAGATTTCTGCTAATATTAACCTTTGACCTGGCATCTGGACGGTCTGGTGTGACATTACAAAGTGACTTGAAAGCTGCGGTCACCACCCCCAAATGTCTGTGCAGGCTGTCAGAGGCTGTCAGAGACACATCGCCATGACTCGGTAGCCCTGCTGGTCATTTTCCACGCATCCTATTATTCAGGATGCTTTGAAGTCTGTCATGTTAATAAACATTTCTAAGGATAAGATGAAGAAAAGCAGTTTTTAGAAATGTCCAAGCTTGTGACACTTAACTCTTCTCCTACTCCTCTCACCCCAAATCCATTTCTTTAAATTACTGTACTACCAGTTTGCCTCAAATGATATCAGCGTGCAGAATGGACAATAGATTCAAAGAATTATCTTCTTTCAGAAATATTATTGCTATTCAAAGTAAATATTTTAATATAGCCACAAATTACAACCAAATTAAACACCCCAAAGAATGTCATGTCTTTTAAAAACTATTTCAAAACTATCCACATAGTCTCTTTCATGTTCACCACTGCACCGCCCCATCCACTCACCGAAGAATCTCTTTGCAACAGCCAACAGAATACTCATCCACGGCCACAAAGAGGTGCATGAACAACGTATTCAGGGGCTGCAGAAAAAAAGAGAACACAGATTAAAGGCTGAGTCAGCATTCGGGCTAGGTCAGAGCAGGGCTGGAGGAGGGTTTCAGGGCATCCACAGACACAGAACAGCCTGGCATTCAGGGTTGATATTTTATGTCTTAAGTGATGCAACACCCAGGCGGCATTGGAGCTGTCTCACTGAGTCAGTTTGCCGCCTTCTGTCCTCCTCGCTCAGAATTATTCAAGGAAACAGGGATCGTAAATGAGTCCAGAGCGCCCGCCCTTCCTCCTGCCCTCACGAATGAGCTGTGGGCAGGGAAGAGCCTGCAGGGGAGTGAAATCGATTATTAACCCAGTAGTCTTGTCCTCAGGGGTGTCTATGCCAAGTGAAAGACAATCACCCTTTTCCCGGCGCTCTTGAGTCAGCAGCTGCTGCTCTATTCATGTGACAGGCGGGAGAGATTCTCTTATGAATTTGAAAAATGGAAGGCAGATGCCACGTTCAGAATCCATTGGCTTGTTTTGTTCAACATTCCCAGAGTCAGAATCAAATATTACTCTTGGGATCCAGAAAACCTGGGAGCTGAAAACTCACAGTAGCAAGATTCTAACATGACTTTCCAGTTAAATCTTCCAAGTTTTAAAAGAGCTTTGTCTCCTCCTTCTGCAGATTTTTAAAGTGGCCTAAACAATGAGTAAGTGGTTCAAACATCCACACATTGGTCCACTCAACTCGGTACCTCTGTGCTTATGAACAAATCTTCAAATTCTGGAAATAGTGCAGACGTGGACTGGCTGACTGGTGAGGGTAGTGCTAGCACCTATATCAGGACAGCACGGGTGCTGCCTAGGTTTCTTGTTTTTTGAATAACTTTCTAGACAGCTTTGTGGGACCAATGGCACTTCTGTGTGCCTTGCCCCCATTTCTGTTGGATGGTGTGTGACTCAGAAGCACTCGGAAATAACTATATGGTGCCTAAAAGCGCAAGAGGAGAACCATGTTTTGATTCATGAGCTAGAAAACTCCCAAAAGGCAAACAATACAAATCCCAAAAGTCCAGATAACGATGACGACGACATGATTTTAAGCACTTGCTGTGTATTCACTCATTTAATCCCACAATAATCTCACTCAACATCTGCCTTACATTCTGAATAGGACTAGCCTCAGGAGCACATGGCTTATGATTTGCTTGATTTGTCTCCCAAATTCTCTCTTCCATCATAAATATGACAATGCAAGATTTATTCTTTAGCTTTAGGATAAAAATCATTACTTCAGCTGCAAATACCCCTGGGATAGGTATTACATTAAACCTTAAGGCTCTATATACTGGTGACATCCAGCAGAAAAGTAATGCAAGCCACAAATGTCATTTCAAATTTTCTAGTAGACACATTAAAAAAGAATAAAGACAAACAGGTGAATTAATGTTTAATATTTAATCTAATATTTAACCTAATATATTCAAAATAGTATCATTTTAACAAGTAATCACTATAAAAATCATTAATGAGATATTATACACTCTTTGTTTTCTACTAAGTATTTGAAATCTGGCATATTTTATACTTATGGAACACCTCAATTCAGACTAGCTACATTTCAAGTGTTCATTAGTTACATAAAGCTGGTGGCAACCACATTGGACAGCCCAGCTCTATGCTGTCATAGAAGATAGTTTGAAAAGAAACAAAAGGGACATGTGTTTATGAGTAAGAGTGTTAATTTATAATTTTCAGAAAGGTAAAATCATAACCCTAATGCAAATATAAAATAAACAGCCATCAGAGGTTTATTCAACTTCAACTCATCAATTAATGAGGCAACCAGTGAGATGATAAAAATGATTCTTTGCACTTGAAGAGCTGGATACTTCAGCTGATTTACTAGGAAAAGGAAAGAATAAGATTGCTGGATTAGATACCAAATAACCATAATAAACCATAAACTTTGAGGTTGCCTCTTTCCAGACAGGAATTCTTTACATCCTAATGGACAAAAATCTACAGGCTAATCGCCATTCCTACAGCATTGTAAAACAGGCTAGTCAACCAAAGGTGCAAGCATTGGACTGAAATAATCTTTTTGGTCTATTTCCAAGTTTGGGATAATTTTTCTGACAACAGTCCTTGGGTATACAGGGTGGCAGGGTAGAAGAAAGCACAAAAGATGAGGGGAAGGCACCATCTAGTGAAATAAATGCTGAATAATTTGCTTAGGGGTGTGTGTATGTGTGCACATTTACACACGTGTACAGGGGGTGAATTCACCCACACACTCATTTGGCATTCCCTTTTCTTCTGACATGAGGGCTCTGGGGACATGCTGCAGAATTCCACCATAAGGCAAGGGTGCTGCCCAGAGTTGCAGCCTCTGGCACTCCACAAAAACTGGGGCCTGTCTCTAGCCTGGCTCTGGCAGGTTGCATGTAGGGAAAGCTCAGATTTGGCACCAGGTACCCAGGCCAGACTCCTGGGAACCACTAACCTAGCTTCCGTTGGCCGACAAGTTGTCATGTGCCGGCAGCTAGAAGACATTAAATAAGCCAAGGTTCACGAGGGCATTTTGAAAATTATAGAATGTGACAGAAGTCTGAGGCTCTGCTGTCATGATTACAAGGGCAAGTGTGTAGATGGCAGGTGCTCTCCTAACATATCAACGACCTTGGACACTGACGCCTGGAGAACAACGCGAGACCTGGAAGCACACGTTTGACACTTCCACTAATTCCTCCCCTGCCCTCATTAGTGGAGCATGATCCAGGCCTTGCCAGCGGCTAGCCAACTTGGCAACTCCCCGCCCTTTCCTATCCCTTCTGGCACTACTCTCAGCCCTTTTCCTCCCCACCAGCTACCTTCACTTTTAAGTGTCATGACGTCATACACTGTTCAGTGCAAAACTTGGAAAGACATAATTACAAACACAGGACTCCCCCTCAAGATTCAGGGTGTTCTAATAAGCATTGTATGTGATTTCTTACTGTGCATGGGATGTCACTGTCGAGCTCCCGGAACACTGACACCCAGTCGTCCTGCTTGGCAACATTCCAGTTGGGGTAGTCCAGGAAGGTGGCCTGGGCCATGATCTCCTCCTTGTCATTGCAGAGGGTAACAGCAAGGTTTGCCTTTTCTCTGTAGAAATGATTAAAATTGCAAACATGAATAAGATTACAAAAAGTGAGGTGAGGACATATCATTTTTTCCCCTCTGGCTACTGGAGCTCAGCAGCCATTGCACGAGGGCTGATAATCTCTGGAAAAGGTGGGAATGATATTGCAGCCACTTTGGGGTACATCGTTCAGGACAAGTGGTGCTGTCGAATAAACTTGTATTCAAAATGGCATTTCATGAGAAAGGTATTACATTTATGATATTGAGTATCTACTATCTTGCCCTTGGAGATTGGCTAGGAAGATATTTGACTACACAGTTTTCCCTATCCTCTCCATGTTGCCAATACCACTGTGTTTGACCTAAACATCTGCGGTTAGGGTGGCCAAGTGTCCCTCTTTGCCCAGGACTGGGAGTGCCCAAGATATAAGACTTTCATGGCTTAAAAAAATGAAAGTCCTGGGCAAACTCGGATGAATGGGTCACCTATACACAGCGGTAAAGCTAACAGTTTAGCTCCATCTCAGTTACCATTCTCAAGCAGTTCCTCCAAACTGTGAGTCCATGTCCCTGGGCTTACTGATTCATTCATATGGAATCTGGGAATCTGGATTATCGTCTGACCCAGCTGCAGAAACGGGGACTCTCAGGGGTCTTGCTTAAGCTAAGGTAACCCAGTGAGTTAATAAAGCGAAGAGAGGAGAAGCAGGCCTTCCAGTCTTATTCTGGTGGTTGTCTCAGAGGGACTATCTTGACAATCCCTCCCAACTGCTACCCTGTCTTGTGGCCCATCAAGGCAGCAAGACTTAAAGGCACTTAAAGGCAGCCTATAGTTTACCACCCCAAGAACCATTTGTGCATAAATTTAAATGTATTTTTTACTTTCTTAGTGAAATAAAATATACTGGCATCTTAAGTTGGAGGAAAAAATAGTTAAACAGTCACTCAAAATACAAAGAAGGCAGCAGTTACCCACGTTCCTTCTTGAGGAGAACAGGAAGAAGCAAGCATGTAACTGGAGGAAGAGGCGAAGAGGAGACGACAGGAAGACAGAAAGTGACATGGGCTTTCCAGCTATGTTTTTATCACAGAAGGAATACATTGTCAGTGCAGAAAGAATGAGAAAATCTAAGCAAGAAAAGAAAAAAATAATTTGGAAAATCAGTTTTAATCCCACCTTCCATAGATAACCAACTACTGTCAATACTTTGGTTTCTGTCTCTCCAGACTTATCTTTTCATGAGGGTAACTATATGTTGAAATGTACATCGTGTGTTTTTAAAACTGGAATCTGGCCAGGCACGGTGGCTCACACCCGTAATCCCAGCATTTTGGGAGGCCAAGGTGGGCAGATTACTTGAGGCCAGGAGTTCAAGACAGCCTGGCCAACATGGTGAAAACTCATCTCGACTAAAAATACAAAAATTAGCCAGGTATCGTGGTACACGCCTGTAATCCCAGCTACTCAGGAGGCTGAGGCAGAGAATCGCTTGAACCCGGCAGGCAGAGGCTGCAGTGAGCCGAGATCGCACCACTGCACTCCAGCCTGGACGACAGAGTGAGACTCCATCTCAAAAATAATAATAATACATAATAAAAAAAAATGGAATCCCACAACCTATACTATTTGTAGTCTGCTTTATCTCACTTGACAGTGTACCCTTTTACTAGAGCAGTTCACCAAACAGCAGTCTCTCACACACATGCACTTCCTGTACTTTTTTCTTTAAATCAATTTACTTTGGGCTTAAAGTTTTAATAGGAAATATACATCGCTACCATAAATGGAAAACCAGTATCTCTTGCTATAAATAGAAGGTAAAGGCTGGGCACGGTGGCTCAAGCCTGTAATCCCAGCACTTCTGAAGGCCGAGGCAGACAGATCACAAGGTCAAGAGATCGAGACCACTCTGGCCAACACGGTGAAACCCCACCTCTACTAAAAATACAAACATTAGCTGGGAGTGATGGCACACGCCTGTAGTCCCAGCTACTCGGGAGGCTGAGGCAGGAGAATGGCTTGAACCCAGGAGGTGGAGGTTGCAGCCAGCCAAGATCACGCCACTGCACTGCAGCCTGGCGACAGAGCAAGACTCCGTCGAAGAAGAAGAAGAAGAAAGAAGAAAGAAGAAAGAAGAAGAAGAAGGAGGTAACTATAAAAATAAAGATGTAACATTTAAAACAAAATTTTTTCCTGCATGTAGCAAGTGAAATCCCCCTGGGTACCACCAGATGTACGGACCTCTTTGGGAAACATTGTGCTAGGGATATCAATCTCAGTGCCTGCAGCCACTGTCCCTTCTCAGAGGAAGACACAGCAGCCACATATGATCACACTCCTCAGCCACAGGGGAATGAAACAGGGCTGCTCCTGGTCCAGGGGCCCCATACAAGCACTGGCTATCAAGGAAAGGAGGCAGTAGACTGTCTCAGGTTCCTAGAATACAGTATCCACATAGGGCTCTTTAGCACGGGGATGCAGCCCCAAAACTTCTCACTGAACCCTTCACTTCCATCTACCTCTATCATCTCCCTCCAGCTCTTGGTCTTTTGGGCTCCTCTGCCCCAGACTGCCAGAGTCATGACCTGTGGTCTCAAGCTGAGAGTGCTCCCTCTAAACCAGATGAGAAAATGCACCAGACGCCGTACACATCAGCTCTGATGATAGTGGCGATGGTGGGGAGGAAGAAGTGGGCAAGAATTTGGGATAGCGCAGCCACCATCCCCTCAGGGAAGCAAAGAACAACGTGCTCCTGGAATCCAATTCTAACGAAATGCATTTATCCATGGGAACCTCAGGATGGCAGTTGGGTCCTATAGTACAATTAGCACAATACTATATACCACATAGACATTAAAGATTCAATATGCTTTTGTGGGTTGGCCTGGGAAGCCAGTCATGAATTACTTTGTTTCAATGGGAAAATGCACTACAGTTTACAAATAGCTGACTGTAAAAAGTAACTTTTGTAGCATTATATTTTTATGTATATAATTTTTACTTCTTATTACCCCTTAGCCACTAGGTCCTCCATAGTACAGATAAAAATCACCATGGGAACAAAGGGAAAGAAGAGGATATATATATACACACACACACATATACATATACATACCACATATATATTTTTGACAGAGTCTTGCTCTGTCACCCAGGCTGGAGTGCAGTGGCACGATCTCGGCTCACCATAACCTCCCCCTCCGGGATTCAAGCGATTCTCCCGCCTCAGCCTCCCAAGTAGCTGCGACTACAGGTGCCTGCCACCACGTCCAGCTAATTTTTGTATTTTTAGTAGAGACAAGGTTTCACCATGTTGGCCAGGATGGTCTCAATCTCTCTCTTTTTTTTTTTTTTTAATTATTGTTTTTGAGACAGAGTCTCACTCTGTGGTCTCAATCTCTTGACTTCATGATCCACCCACCTCAGCCTCCCAAAGTGCTGGGATTACAGGCATGAGCCACCATGCCTGGCTGAGAAGGCATACTTTCAAATGTTGGATTTTAAACTCTTCTTTGTAATAAGCCAAATCCAAACTGAAGGAGCCCTATTAATACACACACACACACACAGGTATTTCACACAAAATGGAAATCAGAGCTCTTTTCATTGGAGCAATGCCTCATTTATTTAACTGCTTAGGAAATTTTCCCAGCATAACCAAAACTTATTTTCTTTTTTTACAGTCAGATGTTATACAATTTTTTATAATATTTTAACGTGGTATAATTTACATGTAGTGAAATGATTTTGTGGGTATAATTTAACTAATTTTAGAAAATAAATACACCTTTGAATCACATCCACCCCCTCCACACATAAATCAATGTTTACATCATCACAAAAAGTTTCCTAATTTATCACCCAGTAAACAACCCATTAAAATAATGTGGACTGGTTACTGTCAAAGCATATTAGTTTTCCTGCTCTGGAACTTTATTTTTATTTTATTTTATTTTTTATTTATTATACTTTAAGTTCTGGGATACAAGTGCAGAACATACAGGTTTGTTACATAGATATACACGTGCCATGTTGGTTTGTTGCACCCATCAACCCGTCACCTACATTAGGTATTTCTCCTAATGTCATCCCTCCCCTAACCCCTACTCTGACAGGCCCCAGTGTGTGATGTTCCCCTCCCTGTGTTCTCATTGTTTAACTCCCACTTATGAGTGAGAACATGTGGTGTTTGGTGTTTTGTTCTTGTGATAGTTTGCTGAGAATGGTGATTTCCAGCTTCATCCATGTCCCTGCAAAGGACATGAACTCATCTTTTTTTATGGCTGCATAGTATTCCATGGTGTATATGTGCCACATTTTCTTTATCCAGTCTATTATTAAAGGATATTTGGGTTGGTTCCAAGTCTTTGCTATTGTGAATGGTGCTGTAATAAATATATGTGTGCATGTGTCTTTATAGTAGAATGACTTATAATCCTTTGGGTATATACCCAGTAATGGGATGGCTGGGTCAAATGGTATTTCTAGTTCTAGATCCTTGAGGAATTGCCACACAGTCTTCCACAATGATTGAACTAATTTACACTCCCACCAACAGTGTAAAAGCATTCCTATTTCTCCACATCCTCTCCAGTATCTGTTGTTTCCTGACTTTTTAATGATCGCCATTCTAACTGGTGTGAGATGGTATCTCATTGTGGTTTTGATTTGCATTTCTCTAATGACCAGTGATGATGAGCATTTTTTCATGTCTGTTGGCTGCATAAATCTCTTCTTTTGAGAAGTGTCTGTTCACAACCTTTGCCCAGTTTTTGATGGGGTTGTTTTTTTCTGGTAAATTTGTTTAAGTTCCTTGTACAAAACTTATTTCTTTATAGTTGATGGAAATCTTAGTGAAACAGCACTTGCCTTTTCTGCTTGATTTGTTTTTTTTTTTTTTTTTTTTTTTTTTTTTGAGACGGAGTCTTGCTATGTCAACAGCCCAGGCTGGAGTGCAGTGGCGTGATCTTGGCTCACTGCAAGCTCCACCTCCTGGGTTCACGTCATTCTCCTGCCTCAGACTCCCCAGCAGCTGGGACTACAGGCGCCCGCCACCAAGCCCAGCTAATTTTTTGTATTTTTAGTAGAGACGGGGTTTCACCGTGTTAGCCAGGATGGTCTCGATCTCCTGACCTCGTGATCCCCCTGCCTTGGCCTCCCAAAGTGCTGGGATTAGAGGTGTGAGTCACCGCACCCAGCTTTAGGTGAGATCAGTTTTATTCGTTCCTGTACTTCTATAACTGAACAGGCAGTCAATAAAACAAAACCAAACACACAGACCACAAAAGAACTACCTTTTTTTTTTTTTTTAAATGTCTATAAAATAAGTCATTAAGCCTTGTAGTTGACTTGGCCAAGGGACAGGAGTTGCCTAATATAAAAAAATGAAACACTGTGTGGGCTTAGTAGCAGCTGTTTTGGAAGCTTCAGGACAACAGTGAAAATTTAAATTTGCTTTTACTTCTGAAAATACACTGGCTTCTAAGATAGGTTGCAACCCTTTCAGTTATAAAGATCCCATTTTAATTTTTTTTTTTTTTTTAATGTTTGGGGTCTAAGCAAGGGGAAGGCTGGAGTTACTGAGATAGGAAAAGTGTGGGAAGACTGGATTGAAGGCAGGTGAAGACCACACTAGATTCAAGTGCCTACTAGGTATCCAAGGGTTGGCATTCACCAGGAAGCTGGATAAATGAATTTGGAATCCAGAAGGTTCTGTCATCGATGTCAGACTTTTTCCCATTTGTATCATAAATTCACCCAGAATTAATTTTTAAAAGTTTTCTACTACATGAGGTTGGTTATTATTTTCTTTTCCATGTAAACAACAAACTCTCCCAGCACCATTTATTGAGTGGCACATCCCTTCCCCACAAAGCCATCATCAAATTTTTATATAGGTATGGGTCTGTTTCTGGGATCTCTATCCTGGTCCATCTGTCTTTTGTCAATTCCCTGCAAATTACCACACTGCTCTGATTACTATACCTACAATGAATCTTTAGTTGGCAAGCCTCTCCACCTTATTTTTCTTCCTTCAGATTATCCTGAACCTTTGCTTTCCCATACAGATTTAGACTCATTAAGCTTGACAAATAATCTTGTCAGGATTTTGATGGGGGTGGAGGGAAACTGACTTTGTGATTTGAATCTTCCTGTCCAAAATGTAGTCTACCTCTTGAAATACCATAGTCCCCCCACTTCTCCGTGGTTTCATGGCCCACAGTTTCATAGTTAATTGCAGTCAACGGCAGTTAGAAAATACTGAATGGAAAATTCCAGAAATAAACAATCTATAAATTTATAATTGCATGCCATTCTGAGTAGCAAGATGAAATTACATGCCATTCCACCCTGTCCTGCCCAGGAATTGTCCAGCAGACCCACACTGTAGATGCTGCTGCCCGTGAGTCACCTAGTATTAGATCTGATAACTGCACTCTGTTACCAGATCGACTGTCACTGCATCACAGTACTTTGGTTCAAAGTGCAAGAGTAGTGATGCTGGTAATTCAGATATGCTGAAGAGAAGCCGTAAAAGGCTTCCTTTACACGAAAAGGTGAAAATTCTCAACTTAATGAGGAAAAAATAAATTGTATGCTGAGGTTGCTAAGATCTAGGGTAAGAAGAAATCTTTAATCTGTGAAATTTTGAAAATGGAAAAAAAATTTGTGCTAGTTGTCCTGTCGCACCTCAAACTACAAAAGTTATGGTCACAGTGCATAGCGAATGCTTAGTTAAGATGGAAAAGCCATTACATTTGTGGGTGGAAGGCATGAACAAAAATGTGTTCTGACTAGTAACAATTGGATGTGGTACTATCCTCAGTTTCAGGCATCCACTGGGGGTCTTGGAATATATTTCTCTCAGATAAGGGAGAGGGGCGGCTACTGAATTTAGGCTTTCCTTAATGTCTTTGAATAGTTGACAATTTACCCCATAATGAGCTTGGAGTTATTTTGTCAGTTTTATACTAGGTACTTTATATTCTTTGGCATGGGCGTAAATAGAAAAATGTTTTCTGTTTATTGTTAGTATATAAAAATGCAATGGGTTTTTGTTCAATGACTTTATAGCCAGGAATTTTAAACTTCTGTATTCATTCTAATTCATATTCCTTCCAATTTTCTAAGTAGAGAATATATCACCTGCAAAAAATGACAATTTGTTTCTTCCTTTCAAATCCTAGTACATTTTATTGCTTTTGCTCTCCCTTACTGCAATAGCTAGGATCTCATGACAACAGGCATCCTCATTTATTATACAGGGATTGTTTTAATATTTTATCATTACATACAGTGTTTGTTAAAGGTTTTTACACATATGAGAATCATCTTATATTTTCATTTTGTTAAGAATTATTACTAAGAATATTGTATTTTATCAAATGATTTTGTCTTTATTGAGATTACATTTTCTCCTTTGTTAATTTGATGAATTAGACTAATCCATTTTCTAATATTAAACCAATCTTGAATACCATGATCAATTAATCATAATCATATCTTTTTAGTTCATTATTAGATTCCTTTCCTATTTTTTTTTAGAATTTTTACATCCATGTTCATGAGCAAGGCATGAATGTTAATTTCATTTCTATGTGAGATTGGCCATTAACTTTCCTTTCTTATACTGTCTTTGTATTATTTTGATATTAACATTATGCTAGCCTCAGAAAGTAAGCTAAAAAGTATTCTCTTTCTGATTCCAAGAACTTGTATTTATTTGGGACATACCCAATCCCTGAATGTTTGGTAGGACTGCTTGTAAAGGCAGTTGTGCCTACCATTTTATTGGTGGGAGGATTTAAAATTAACAATTCAGTTTAATGGGTTTCTATCATTTCTTTTTTTTTTTTTTTTTTTTTGAGACGGAGTCTTGCTTTGTCACCTAGGCTGGAGTGCAGTCGCACGATCTCCGCTCACTGCAAGCTCCGCCCCCCGGGTTCACACTATTCTCCTGCCTCAGCCTCCTGAGTAGCTGGGACTACAGGCGCCCGTCACCATGCCCGGCTAATTTTTTATTTTTTATTTTTAGTAGAGACAGGGTTTCACCATGTTAGCCAGGATGGTCTCGATCTCCTGACCTCGTGATCCGCCCATCTCGGCCTCCCAAAGTGCTGGGATTATAGGCGTGAGCCACCGCGCCCAGCCTCTATCATTTCTTAAGTTGATTTTAAGAAACTTTTCTGGGACCCCAAATTTTCAAATTTATTGGCATGCAGTTTTTTTTTTACACAGGTCCCCAATCCCTTTAGATTCATAAAGCCCTAAAAACTGGAAGCAGCAAAATTGGACTTGAAGTGACATGAGGTTACTCTACAGTCTTGATCCCATATATAAAATATTCTTACATTTTTACCACAGATATCCTAACGTATGTAATCATGGGAAATCTCTCCAGCCCTCATGGGTGGAATTCAATAATATTTCATCAATGGATGAAACTACTTTTTAAAATTCTGCATTCTGAAACACAACTAGTCACAAGGGATTTAGTTAAAGGATTGTGGATCTATAATACCCTTTTATTACCTGCTTAACCTCAGCAACATCTGTAGTTATTATGTCCTTTTCACATTACTTTGAAAGTTTTCCTTTTTTTCCTGATTAATCTTGTCAGAAGTTTTTTCTTTCTTTAGGCTTTTTAAAGAACGAACTTTTGGCTTTGTTTATCCTCTACCAGATGCTTGTTTTCCGTTTCATTAATGTGCTCTCTTGTCCTTTATTTCCTGTTTTCCTTGAGCTGATTCGACTGTTCTTGTTCTAACTTGGAGGTAAACTCTGAACTTTATTTCAGGTCTTTCTTCTCTTCTAAGTATTTAAGGTTATTAAGTTCCCTCTAAGACCTGCTATTTTGTTCATCTATTTCTGCATAACAGGTTATCCCAAATTTAGTGGCTACCCTTTTTTATTTGCTCACAATTCTATGGGTGAGAAATTCAGACAGGGTACAGTAGGGGTATCTGTTGGAGCAAGAACCTCCAAGATGGTTTTTTTTCCCTCATGTGTCTTGTGCCTCAGTGAGGGTGGCCCAAAGGGGCTGGGGTGCGCCGGGAAGGGTGACATGGGGCCTTCCTTCTTGCTGGAGGCTGGGCTCCTCAATTCTCCTCCACGCAGATGCACGCTTCTCTCTTATGATATGGCCTCTCTGGGTGGTATGTACAGTAGAGTAGACAGACTTTTTACATGGTACTGCAAGGTTCAAAGAGCACAAAACTGAAAGCTCCCAGCAAGGGCTCGAACTAGGGTGAGGCCAGAGGGACCCAGGGTTCAAAAATGGAAGGAACTGTTCACTCTCAGGTTCATGCAGGGGCCCTAGCTGGGAGTGAGTACCGAGGATGCCCCGCGTGCCTCCCCTGGGTCAGCCCTGCTGCCAGGCCATCTTAACACTTGGACCTGGGACCAGGACAGCCCTACTTCCATCACATTCTATCGGGGGAGTCACAGGCTCAGCAAAGATGGAGAACGTGGAGACTACAGCAGGGAGAACGACACAAAAAGGCACAGGGAACACAGGGAGGCGGGAGAGTCTCCAGTGCTCTACCGGTTCTACTGACTCTCTATTTATTTTAGAACTGTGTCATTAGAAGCATGGAAGTTTAAAGCTGTCTTAGGTCTCTCAAGAACAGTTTTATCATTATATAGTGACCCTTTTTATCTGTAGAGAGCTTTTCGTCCTGAACTATATGCTGTCTGCTGTTGATATAGCAATACTAGCCCTTTTTTTGGATGAGATTTGGGGTGGGCATATCTTTTTTTCCTGATACTTTGACTTCAAATATTTCTGTGACTTTATACATTAGGTATGTCTCATAAATAGAATATCAGTTTTGTTTTGTGTTCAGCCAATCTGCCCATCTTAATCTTTTAATGGAAGAATTTTGTCCAGATGCATTTATTATGATTACTGATATAGTAAAACTTATTTTCTTATTTTGTGATTTTAATACATCCTATGCTTTTTGTTTCTGTTTTCCTGCTCCTGTCTTGTCCTCTTTTAGATTCAGGGTTCGTTTTAAATTTCTCATTCCATTTTTCCCTCTATAGATCAGAAGTTATCATCTCTACACCTATTCTTTTGATGATCTTAACCATGTTAACATATATTCCTAACAGTCTTTACTGCCTGTTCCAGTTATCAACTGATGTGTAATAAACTACCCCAAACCTTAGTGGCTTTAAGTAGCAATGATTATCTCTCACAGTTCTGTGGGCTGCCTGAGTTGAACTAAGCAGTTTTTGCGTCGTATCTCAGGCTATCAAATGGCAGCAGTGGCTAAAGCCATCTGAAGACTCAGTGTCTAAGACAGCTTACTTGCATGGTTGGCAGCTGGTGGCAGTTGCCAAGGGGGAGCTCAGCAGAGGCTGTCAAATGAAGCACCCACAGGGAGCCATGTGACTGGAGCTTTCATCAGTGCGGCATCGGGTTCTGAGAAGGAGCACTTCCGGAGACCCACTGGAAGTTGCAAGACTTCTTATGCCTTAGACTTGAAGTCAAATAGGGTCTCACTTCTGCTGTTTTCCATTGGTTGCATAGGGCGAGCCATGATTCTCTGTGAGAACAGACTACACAACTGCCTAAGTGACAGGATGTGTGGCTCATGGGAGCCGGGGGAGCCTGTTTGCATACCACTTACCACGCCCTCCATCTTGAATAAAACCTGAAGAATTCTTTCATTCTAATCATGTTCCTCCCAATTTATATGCTGTTTTTGTCCTGAATCTTAGTTTTAACATATGGTTTATACCTCACAAATCAGTCATTATCAATATTATTGTTTTATGCCAGTCATACTTTTTCTTAGATTTACCTACATATTTGCCATGTTTTTGTTGACATTCCTTCTTGTGTTTTGAGCTTTCCAGCTGAGGTATCCTCTGTTCTTCCAAGAGCATATTCTGAGGAATTTCCTCCATTCAGAGTCTATTGGTAAATGAGTTAGGTTTTTGTTTGCCAGAAAATGCATTTATTTTCTCCCAGGTCCCGCTAGGAATTGTTTCACTGGGTGAAACAGTGTCACAATTCTAAATTGATGTTATTTTTCTCTCCATTACTGAAGATATTCTACTATCTTCTGACTACTATTGTGGCTCCTAAGAAATCTATTAGTCTAATCTTTAGTTCTTTGCAGGTAACTTGGCTTTTTTTTTTCCTCTGTTATTTTTCAGATCTTTTTAGTTGTAATGTTTTGCTGTTTCATTATGATGTGTTCAATTGTGGATTTCTCTGTGTATTTATCCCCTTTGGGATTCACTGAGTTTTCCAGATGTAAGAAGTGGTGCTTTCCAACAATTCTGAAAAACTCTCAGCCATTCTCTCTTCAAATATTCACCCTCTGGCTTCCTATTATCTCCTAAAAGTCTAACTAGACTAGGACTCATGCTTCATTCATATTTTTTCTCCCTCTTTGTGTTGAACTCTAGGTAATTTACTGGTATTGATCCTCCAGCTCGTTACTTCTGTCTTCAACTGTGTCTATGAATGATGTTTAATTCATCTACAGAGCTTTTAATTTCAATTACATTTTAATTTCTAGATGGTCTTTTTCACTTTTGTTTAAACATGATTATTCATTTTTATAATTTTTTACTTTTTTTTTTTTTAAGACAGAGTCTCACTGTGTTGCCCAGGCTGGAGTACAGTGGTATAATCTCGGCTCACTGAAACCTCGGCCTCCCAAGTTCAAGAGATTCTCCTGCCTCAGCCTCCTGAGTAGCTGGGACTACAGGTGTGCACCACCACTCCTGGCTAATTTTTTGTATTTTTGGTAGAGATGGGGTTTCGCCATATAGGCCAAGTTGGTCTCAAACTCCTGACTTCGGGTGATCCGCCCACCTCAGCAACCCAGATTTTTTTAGTCTTTAATCTTTTTTTTTTTAATTTTTTTTTTTGAGACAGAGTCTCGCTCTGTCACCCATGCTGGAGTGCAGTGGTGCGATCTCGGCTCACTGCAACCTCTGCCTCCCGTGTTCAAGTGATTCTCCTGTCTCAGCCTCCTGAGTAGTGGGACTACAGGCATGTGCCACCACACTCAGCTAATTTTTGTATTTTTAGTAGAGATGGGGTTTCACTTGTTGGCCAGGATGGTCTCGATCTCTTGACCTCATGATCTGCCTGCCTCAGCCTCCCAAAGTGCTGGGATTACAGGCATGAGCCACCATGTCTGGCCTTCTTCAATCATCTTTTTAAAATTACCTTTTTATTTTAGACACAGTAAACATAGTTATTTTATATTCATTGTTTAATTTCATATCTGAAGTCTTCGGGAGTTGACTCTCATATAATTTCTCTTGTTGGTTCTAATGGTACATGTTTCCTTGTGTATTTATGATTTTTGACTGTGAGTTCATATTCTTTGCAACTTTATCTGGGGTTATTATTTGGAGTCTGAGCTGAAGCTGCATCCCTTCACACTTGATTTGCGTTTATGTCAATCAGTGTCCTGGACACACTACTAGCCTGTGACCATTTTTAATTAAATTCTTTCCTTCAAGTTTTTTTTTGGACCACACAAATAATTAACATGGATCTCAAATCAGTGTGTGCTTATGAGTTCTCAGAAGAGACTTTATCCCCCTCTATTCCATGCTGAGGCTGAGTGAGCCCTCACTGTCCATTTGTATTTAGTGGGTTATATCTTCTTCATCCCTACAATGAACATCCCAATTTTATACAAAGGGGTCACATGCTCTGCCTCCTTAGGCGGAGGGAGTAGTTACCTTCCGTTCTTTGCAAAGCTATCAAAACAGAAATATGAAGTTGCTATTAATAGAATGTGGCAAAAATCCTCAAGGACAAAGCTAGCAATGGTTCCTGTTTACCTAATGAAGTTTCTGATTTCAATTTGATAATGTTCCCTACACAGTCCTTAGCTTTTGTGTGTATCAACATTTTAGTTGTTTCCATCCAATGGACATCTTTAAGGTACTTAGTCCACCATAACGCCAAAAAATAAAATCATTTCATTGGTATATCTATTTTTTAAGCATTTTATAACTACTGTCCTACTGCCCTCTAGTAAAATTGTGCCAATTTATAATTACATTCATCAGGGGGGTAATTAGAAACTACAAACTTTAACGTCTTAGGCTGGCCTTAGCTTAAACATTTCAACTGTATTTGATATGAAGCTTTATGAAATCCAAAATATTAGGATATTTAATATTTTCAAGAAAAATAATGAGGAACAGGGTTGGGTGCCGTAGCTCATGCCTGTAATCCAAAGACCTTGGGAGGCCAAGGCAGGCAGATCACTTGAGGCCAGGAGTTCAAAAACAGCCTGGCCAACATGATGAAACCTAGTCTCTACTAAAAAAAAAAAAAAAAAAAAAAAAAATAGCTTGGCCTGGTGGCATGCACCTGTAGTCCCTGCTACTCTGGAGGCTGAGGCAGGAGAATCTCTTGAACCCAGGAGGCGAAGATTGCAGTGAGCCAAGATTGCACCACTACACCCCAGATCTGGGCAACAGAGCAAGACTCTGTCTCAAAAAATAAATAAATTAATTAAATAATAAGGAACAGATTCAAGGATATTTATATTCTGGCACCCACAGAAGGTCTATAAACAAACAAAACAGAGAGAAAAAAGATCTTTTAAGGAACAAATCTATACATATTTTAAAGTTCAGAAGAACATTTTGACAGCAGTGGCTGTGAACAAATCCAGGTTTCCAATGTACTGCTTGACCCTGGGCCAGCCTCCCATTCTCATCTGTGAGATGGACATGATACTGGCCACCTCAGAGAAGTGTCAGAACAATTAAATAACATAATGTTGGCAAAGCACAGAGCCTGACATAAACTAATTTCTCAAAATCTGGCAGTTAATATGATTAACTTGTTCTAAGTGACTCCACTAGTGAGTGAGGCAGCTGAGATTTGAACCAAATTTGTTTGAATCCAAAGCCCATGAGAAACCTTTTTGATTTGCATGTTGTTACAGGAAATGGGGATTTGTTGTTCCCAGAGATTTCTTGCTACGTGTTTTTTCACTGTGCAGTGAGCTACCCATTTTCTCACAATAAGCCCCATAAAGACAAAAAGGTAGGATCCTTTTCTGGCATGTCATAAAATTGATGAACCATCTTTTTTTTTTTTTTTTAAATTGAGACAGGGGCCTACTCTGTCATCCAGGCTGGAGTGCAGTGGCGTGTCTTGGCTCACTGCAGCCTCTGCCTCCTGTGTTCAAGTGACTCTCATGCCTCAGCCTCCCGAGCAGCTGGGGTTACAGGCATGCGCCACCACACCCAATTATTGTATTTTTAATAAAGAAGAGGTTTCGCCATGTTGGCCAGGCTGGTCTTGAACTCCTGGCCTCAGGTGATTCGCCTGCCTTGGCCTCTCAAAATGCTGGGATTACAGGTATGGGCCATTGCGCCCAACCAAAATTGTGAACATTCTTGAACTTAGTTATGTACTTACAGAAGATAGATGATACTTAGCTTCCCAAACAGCTTGCAGGTAAATTTTCTAATAAGGCTTTTGATACAATAAATATCCTGTGATTCTGTTCTTCGGCAATGAACGACTTCTACCTTTCCTCTTGGAGACGTGAGTACTGACATTTTTTATCCTGTCCCCAAAAGAGAGAAAAAAGTCCACTATTAATCTGCTATGACAAGCCAGTTTGGTTATAACATGCACAAAATTGGACATTAACTCAATTTCCATATGGTCAGAATGAACATGGTGTGAGAATGCTGGTGTGACACGTTTTCCCCTGGGTGTAGTCTGTGACGCTGTCACTGCAAACCAGCTGACGTTCCTCCATAGGAGAATGAAGTTTCTGAGAACTGGCCTGTTTAGAAGTTCCTGCAACTATATTCTTTGTTTCCAACAAAGCTGCTAAAAAAATTCTAACAATAGAATTGGAAAAACATTGAAAGGAATTATTTATGGATTCAGGGTCCTCTTATATTTAATCGGCCACGATGGCATGTGGTCAAGAGTTACTGGGGAAATATTGACAGCTGCTGCCTATGTTCTTAATAGAGTTCTCCAAACTGGAGCCCTGAAGGTCAGCAGTCTTGAGAGATATTTTGAGACCAAAAACATTCCGTAGTTAAGAGTAGGAAATGCTCGCAATAGGCTTCCTGAAGGGCCACCAGGCCCATTAACATCTTTGAGAGGTTCCATAATAAAGCAACTTGTTTTCTTTGTATAACCCAGCCTTTCCCACACTCTTTTGGAACAGAATCTCTAATGACAGCAACAGTGGAGAATCTACTGTTCCAGACGGACACTTTGGGAAATGCTGTTGACAAAAACAGTAGGTCACGAAATGATTTCAATTTCTCTCTCATTGTCTCAATTTCTATAAGTCTCTCTTTCTTCTCTCTTTCCCTCCCTTTTTTCCTTCGGAGGGAAAACCATTTTATTATATACTAGCCAGTGAGCTCAAAACAGGGAAAACAATGAAGGAGAAATTAATAATGTCTAGACTCCTATCAAAGCTAGCCATAAATATTGTCATTCCTTGTTTTGTTTTCAAATTGAAAGCAAAATTGGAATGAGACATCTTGTTTGTGAAACATATAAACTAATGCTACAAGTATATAAAAATTCTGAACAAAATAAGAAAGTATAATTAATTACATAACTGAATTTGGTAACAAGAAAAGAAGAAAGAAAGCGAGCAAGGGAAATTCTCCAACCAGGTGGCAATGATGTGAGCAGTACCTCAGGAAGTGATCAGATCTGACACAGGTTTTGGGGGTAGAATGGACCTCACTCCAAACAGAGAATTAAAAAATTAAACCATGCATCTACCTGGAACTTTGGAAGGGCCCCTCGGTAAGCAAGGGGGCTAGAAAAATTAAACTCACCAGCCCAAGAAAGTGACAAGCTTTCTCTACGCGAAGCTCTACGTAGAAAACAAAATAAAAATACTGCTGAGAAGTCCAAATTCTAAACTAAAGTGGGTATGGCATTCTAGTCCACACAATCTGTGTATTGTGGAAGTCACCAAGAACTTTAGATGATAGACTCTGAAACAGACTATGAACTAAGTATGTTTATAATAAAGAAATATAGAAAGAGAAAAGTCATGAGAAGAGAACAGGTCATTATTTTAAAAAGAACAGAACCTTAAAAAATGAAATATGTGGTTATTGAAATTTAAACTAAGAGGATGGATTAAAAACAGAGAAGAATAAAGAAAATAAACTGGAAGATACTTATGAATAAATTATCTAGAAAGAAGCACACAGAAATAGAAAATACAGAATTCAGTCAAGATACACGTAAGACAGAATGAAAAACATCTGTCTCATGGGAATTCCAAAAAGAATAAATGAAACATTTGAAAATAATTGCTAATTATTTTTAGTATTGATGAAAAGCATGAACCTTCAGTTCAGAGAAGAAAATACAAAGAAACTCCAAATATATAGTAGTAAAACTACAAAACCCTAAAAACAGAAAACTTTAAAGGAAACTGACAAAAGACAGACTGTCTATGAAAAAATAATTAGACTGACAGAATATTTCTCATCAGCAACATTAGACGCCAGTAGCACAGGGGTTAGCAAACTTCTGTAAAAGGCCAGAGAATAAATACATTAAGCTTTATGAGCCACATGTTATCTACACAACTATTCAACTCTGCCATTGTAGCACAGTAACAACCAGAGACAACATCAGCACAAATGAGCACGAATGTATTCCCGTAATTTTTTTCAAATGTTTAAAATGTAAACTACATATAAAGTTTCATGTAAAATGTGTGTGTGTGTGTGTGTGTGTGTGTGTGTGTGTGTATCCCTAGCTCACTCACAGTCCATACAAAATAGTCAATGGGCTGAATTTAGTCTATGAGCCATAATTTTCTAACTGCTAGAATAGTGTTTTAAAAATATAAAGCGAAAAATAACCATTAACCCAGACTGATAAACCGAGCTAAACAATCCCTTGAAAATGAAGATAAAATAAAGACAATTTCATGCAAAGACTGAAAGAAATTCAAAGAATCTTGTAGAAAGAACTAGGAGATGGTATATTCTGAGAAGAATAAAGTTAAAATCAGAAAGAAGTGGGATGAAAGATTAAATGCTGGGAAATAAAGTAAACACGAATGTGTATCTACAAAAGCATTGATGGCAAAAAGTAAGAAGGATAATACATTTTTCCTTAAAAAAAAAAAGAGAGATGAACTGAATTGCCAGACAACAAAAATGAGAGATAAAAGGATGGTGATCAGAAGCAAAGTATTCTAACATGTTTGTACGTTTGAGCAAAGGCAACAGATGATTAAATCAATGATTCATTTGGCAAATCAATTGTTTACAGTTACACATTTAAGGAAAATCATTTCAAAGAAACATCTTTTTAATATATTTTATTTTGTTAGGTGGCTTTATGAAAGTGATATAAAATCTTCTCTATTTAAATTTTGAAAAGTGAGATCAAATATCTAAATAATATGGTTAATAAAGAGTTATGGCAAAAATACTGATGTTGGTTATAACTGCAGTTCTAGAAATCTGCATAAATCTTTTTTTGAAAGCAATAGCTGCATTGGTAGACGTGATATTACTACATACACAATATATATTTTCCCCAAAAACCAAAAGAGCCTTGCAACTATGAAAATTATTCTAACAAATGTGCTGCCAAGTCGTGTCATTGTACATTTGTCCAAACTCATAGAATGTACAGCACCAAGAGTGAACCCCAACATGAACTACGAACTTTGAGTGATAATGATGTGTCAATGTAGGTTCATGATTGTAACAAATGTACCGCTCTGGTGGAGGATATTTTTGAGAGTTGGAGGCTGTTAAAGTGGGGAAGAGGTATAATAATTGATGGCAGGAAGCTGTTGAGGGGGGAAATCTCTGTGCCTTCCACTTAATTTTGTTGTGAACCTAAAACTTCTCTAAAAATTTGTCTATTAAAAAAATTCTTTTAACTTTTGCTTAATTTTTCCGTTTTTGAGGGCAGGTTAAGTATTATAATAGCTACATTTACTGAGCATTTGTCTTTAATCCTAGTGAAACAGATGTTATTACCCTTGTTTTATAGTTGAGGACACTGAGGCTAAGAAAATTTGAGTAATTAAGGCACACACAGAATTTAAACATATTTCTTATCACAAGACTGAGTTGTTTTCTAGTTACTCTATTTTTTACTTTCATTTTGTCCTAATATCTGGCTTCTAAGTACCTTCTGTTATTTTTAATTCCAAGCCTTAGAGTTAATTATTTGGGCACAACTGTCCAGAAACCAGAAACGAGGGGGCGTGGACCCAGAGACTACAAGACCTAGAATGCAATGCAGAGCCAGACAGCCTAAAAGGGCGGCAGCTCGCCCCTTCGCATACTGGGAATGGTAGTTTCCTCGCTCTCCCTTCGTTCCCCCGCCCCTCGAGCATCCAGATTGGAGCTTCGACCCTACTCCCTTGCAGGGCGCCACGGCTAGACAGAGCCTCTCTTCCTTGCCTGGTCATCCCAGTTCTGGAGGCTGACCTGGGGATACGCCCTTGACGCCCTGAACCGCAGTCCTCGCGTCGCTGCTAGTCAGGCCGGCGCTACCCACCTCACGCGCAGCTCCAGGACGCCGCACTCCGCGCGCTGCTGTAAGGAGGACGCGCAGCCTGGTCCCCATGGAAACGGTGCCACGTCCGTCACGGCGCATGCGAGAGGTCAAAGGTCAGCCTGGCGAGTTCCGCTTCCGATTCCGGGATCCTGTTTGTTGTCGGAAATCTTTGTGGTTTCGGTGAGCTCTCAGACCGCGGATTTCTAGCTTTCGTGCGGGGGACAGGTTCCCCGAGGTCCGCTGCTGCAGACATGGCGGCCTCCACCGCGGCCGGGAAACAGCGGATTCCCAAAGTGGCCAAGGTAGGCGATCGCGAGGGGCCTTGTGGGAGGTGGCCCAGGAGAGGGGCATCCCTCAGCCCTGGGGGTGCCCCGGGCGGGAGACAGTGTTCCCGCCGGGGAGAGGGCCCACCCTGAGAGATGGAGAGGAAGGGTCAGCTGGTGGTGGGGCGCGGGCTTTTGTCATCGCGGAGCACGATGGGGTGGTTTTGCAGGGAGGAGGAGTGGAGTGGTTCAGTGAAGATTTACTGACCCAGGCACTGCACTGGGCGCTGGGAAGCTACGCTCGGACGCTGGCCAGAAGCAGTACTCAAAACACGAGTGTGTGTATGAGGACGATCTTGCCAGATGTTACTGAGAGGCAAAGTAGAATATGCCATGGGCGTGAATAAGGGGGTCGTATGAAGGGTTCCTGAGAGTAAATTTTGCTGAGGAAATGACCTTTAAGCTGAGACTTGAAGACTGAATAGGAGTTAGCCCAGCTGACAGCGGAGGGTGAGAATAGACGGCAGTAGTAGTATAGTATCATAAGTTAATTAAACAGTAGATTTACTATCTGGTATTTCCCTCGATAGCTGATACTTACGAAGTGCTTAATATGTGTCAGAATTTGTCTGAAGCCTTTACAGATATCCTCCCTCCAGTCTTTCTTGAGCCCAGATGACTCTCTTGAACTGGACCTTTACATAACTATTTGTCTGACTCGCAAAAGTAATGCATGTAGAGCAAGTAACAGTGTGTCTGGCACTTAGTGCTTATTAAATATGAGCTATCACCATTATCATTACTCCACACGTGGCATTAAATAACAATTTTTATAATTCAGCTACGTACACTTTTATTGGGCATCACCGGTCCAATGGAAATACAGTGCACGGCACATGAAATTTTAAATTTTCTCCTATCTACATTAAAAAGTAAAAGCAAAGCAAAAAAAGTGACATTAATTTTGATAATATATATTTTATTTGAACTAATGTATCCAAAATATTATAATTTCAACATGTAATCGGTATAAAAACTGTGAGATAGTTTGTTCTTTTTTTCATACTTCATCTTCAAAACCAGTGTGTATTTTACATTTACAGTCCACCTCAATTTGTGCTCACCACATGTGACTCATAGCTACTGTGTTGGACAGCACAGCTCTAAGCTACGTTAGACTGTAAACTTCTAAGACCTCAAGAAACTTACAGTCTAATGATGGGAACTTATTGAATAGTGCCTTTGACTTGAGGTTCTGTGAAAAACCATACCCACTTTTCCACCAGGGGCATTAAATAAGTTGAAGAATTCTGCGAATGCAGGTGGTAATGCTATTAATAAGATGTGCTACACATCTTGATAAGCCCTCTGGTCAGAATTTTACCTACACGGCCTCAAAGTTTATTATTATACTCATCTAAAAGGGAAAACTTGGTATTATTTTTGCCACCTTTTTCTCTTGAGACTTTTACCTGTGGCTTTGTAGTAGATACCATGAATAAGAGAGAAAACATAGTATTTTTTTTTCTTTTTAGTCTCATGGAGGATGGGAACATGTCATACAAAGAGAGCATCTTGTGATAATACTAATGAAGTTCATATCCTAAAAAATGTATGTTTGTTTCTTAAACCTTGTGTGAAGAGCATCTACTAAAAATAGAAATGTCTTGTTCTTAAAAGGTGAAAAACAAAGCCCCGGCTGAGGTACAGATAACTGCTGAACAACTCTTAAGAGAGGCTAAAGAAAGAGAACTTGAGCTTCTTCCACCTCCACCTCAACAGAAGATCACAGATGAAGAAGAATTAAATGATTATAAACTAAGGAAAAGGAAGGTCAGTCAGTGTGGTATCTTTCAGTCCACTAATTGTTAAGAGTGTATCAGTCAGAGTTTGAAAAGCTGGTTGGATTCTGTAGGGCAAGATGAGGTTAGTGTTCCTAGACACATGAATAATGCCTTCTGGTTACCAGATAACAGCATTTTTCTGAACTATATAAAATATGCCTTTAGTTGTCTGGTTAAAGTATAAAACAATTGAATCTGCATAATTTTTGGTACTGAATCAAAAATGGGTGGAAGTTTAGCAGGTGAAACAACGGACAACTGGAAGGGGGTATGCTTAGTAAGGCTGGACTGTGTACTTCTGTCTATACCACCTTCTGTGTTAAGAAATGAGATCTGGCCGGGCACTGTGGCTCATGCCTGTAATCCCAGCACTTTGGGAGGCCAAGGTGGGCTGATCACCTGAGGTCAGGAGTTTGAGACCAGCCTGACCAAAATGGTGAAACCTCATCTTTACTGAAAATACAAAAATTAGCCGGGCGTGGTGGCAAGTGCCTGTAATCCTAGCTATTCAGGAGGCTGACATGAGAATCGTAGGAACTCAGGACGCAGAGTCTGCAGTGAGCCGAGATCATGCCACTGCACTCCGACCTGGGTGACAGAGCGAGACTTTGTCTCAAAGAAAAAAGAGAAGAAAGGAAAAGGAATTGAGATCTGCAAAAGGACTATGAGAAGACTTTGGGATCTGATTTGACCTCTTCACTCTAGAATGTGGGACTGTTTTAAAGCATGAATTCTGTTATATATGAAATTCTGAACGTTACCAGAGGACTTACGGGTAATAGTCAAAATATTTTTTATTAGGGACAAGCATAGACTATTTTAAAGTATCAGTTAGTTGATTGTAACCTTCTGTAGTGGATTTCTTATTCCTCAAGGATTCCAGGATGTAATTTCTCTTAAATATGAACAAAATGAATAACCAGTTTAGTACAAGACTTAAAATAGACCAAGGGTGCTGTCATTTTTAGTCATTTGCCCTTTGACTTGACCCTTTTTGCCTTCTTCCAGACTTTTGAAGATAACATAAGAAAAAACAGGACTGTAATTAGTAACTGGATAAAATACGCACAATGGGAAGAAAGCCTAAAGGAGATTCAGAGGTAAAATTGCTGAAAGTGTAGTTTTGTGTATAATGATTCATAGGTTAACAGATACCAAAAAGAAAAGAAGAAAAAGTTAAAGCACAGATAAAAGATTGTGCCTCGGGTAGAAATTGTCAACTATGGTTCCATGAAACCCTAGGGTTCCCTTGAGGGCCTCAGGAGCACTGGGGTAGAATAGTCCCAGAGGGCGGGGCGGGAGAGACTTTACAGATTGATCTTGTCAGCTGTAGCTAAAGTAGCACAATTTCATCTGCTTTCTATATATTGAGATTTTTTTTTTTTAATGTTTAGCTGAAAACCAATGGCCAAAAAAATAAAAATTGCAATCTGGCCCTTCCTGTTGTCTCGCTTTCTGCATTCTCCCCTCATACCTCCTTCCCCCGCTGCGCCTGTGTACGTGCCACTCCCTGAATATATCATGTCTCCTTATTGTGAGGCTTGGCTGTTCTCCTCGCCTGGAATGAGCACCCCCTCCACACCAACCTTAGTTTCCTGGTAAATTGGAACTTGCCTCAAGTTCTTGTTTCTAGAGTTACCTACTACTTAGCCTTTTCCACCAGACATTTTCATTTCTTCCTCTCTGCTTCCTGTGCAGATCTTGACTATAACATAAATCACATTGCATTATAATTGCATGCATGTCTTTCTATAAGACTTTGTAAGGTACTTGAGAGCATTATATCTTTTCATCATCTTATGCCCAGAACCTGGCTCGTGGTAGACACCTAATAAAACATCAGGGCATTCCAGATAGTGTGAAATAACCGCTGCATGTGTTGTGTGCACTACTTTTGATGCCCTGCAAATCTTGCTTCTTAAGGGCTCGATCCATATACGAGCGTGCTTTAGATGTAGACTATCGAAATATTACACTCTGGCTGAAATATGCAGAAATGGAGATGAAGAATCGCCAAGTCAACCATGCTCGAAATATCTGGGACCGGGCCATAACAACGCTGCCTCGAGTCAATCAGTTCTGGTAAGTTTCTGATAAAACAGCCTTTTGTAGCCTAGAAAAGTTCCACATTTTCTGTATTTATTTTATTTACATGATGATAGTTTAATTTTACATCCTACTTTTTCTTTAAACATAAATGCTTTTTAATGTCCCATAGTCTGTTAAGTCATAATTGTGATGTTCTACAGCTATGTAATCAAAACTAAAATTTTGGTTGCAATCTTTTGTTCATAAGCTTCTTGTTGAACTAGGCAACTTTTAATAAAAAATCTTTTTTTCCAATGGTTCACCCTTTTTCAGATTTATATTTCAATAACAAAACATGTTCGATTTAACCTTTAAGAAAGATAAAATCTTAAATCTTCCTCCCATTCAACAATGGGAGAACTAAACCACAGCAGATATTTTCGGGTGATTTTGTTAAAGGTACAAATACACATACATGGAGGAAATGTTGGGAAACATTGCCGGTGCCCGGCAGGTGTTTGAGCGCTGGATGGAGTGGCAGCCTGAGGAGCAAGCCTGGCACTCCTACATCAACTTTGAACTGAGATACAAAGAGGTGGATCGGGCCCGCACCATTTATGAGCGATATATCCTTTGGACGAGAACTGAGTGGTGCCATGATTGTCCTGGGTGCTGCTGCTCCTGTAGAGGTGTCTCATGGTCAGGACACACAGTCATTGACATCAGACTAGAAGTCAAGAATGCCAGTTTATCAGCTTCCCTATGTTTTGTAGGGAAAGAGATTGGTCAGAATGAAAATTTGTGATCTGGGTAATTAGTCTTTTCTAGTGAGAGTTTGGGTTTATTTTATTGTAGTGCTGAAAACTAATGTTTCCTCGTGGAAAATGATATTCCTGGGGGATTGTTTCCAGGACATCAAGGAGATGCCAAAATCGGTGATGCTTAAGTCCCTGATATAAAATGATGTAGTATTTGCATGTAACGTATGCATAGCCCCCCATATAATTGAAATAATCTCTAGATTACTTATACCTAATGTAATGTGAATGTTATGTAAATAATTGTTATTCTGTGTATTTTAAGGTATAATAACCAAAAAAACTACATGTTCAGTATAGAAGCACTTTTTTCTCATGAATACTTTATCTCGGGTTGGTTGAATCTACAGATATGGAACCCATGGCTGGAGGACTAACTGTACTAAGGTTCTGGCTGCCCTTGCCAGTCCTGTTTTTCTAAGGTTTGTGTTGGTCATTACTACCGTTACTGGAGTTCATCAAAGGTTTACTGTTTATTGGCTGTGTGGCTCCAGTGAGTCATTTAACTCCTTTGAGTCTTCGTGTCCTCTTCTTAAAAACAAGAATAAAAACACCTTTGTTGGGCTGTTGTGAAGATTAAATGATACACATGAAAGCACTTTTGAAACTGAAGTACAGTCATTCCTCATTATTCACAGATTCCATATTTGCAAAATCACATATTTGCTAAAATTTATTTGTAACCCCAAAAATCAGTAATTGTGGCACTTTCACAGTCATTTGTGGACATGCACACAGCATGAAGTCCAGCAAGGCGAGGCTCTGCCTTCTGGTCTTAACCTCGTATAACCATGCCCAGAGCTTGGAGACAGGAAGGGCCAGTGCCATGTAGTGCAAGGAGCTCCGGCCCTGGGGCCAGTTGGGGAGTTTGAATCTGTCAGTGGGGCAGCCTCAGTCCAATCGCTTAACATTTCTGAATCACTTTTCTTACAAAATGATGAAGATAGAATCTGCTAGGATGAGTTCTTTTTAGGATTTAAGATGATCATGAATGTGAGATTGTATATATACATGTTTCCCCTAGGCACAGTGGTTCAATACTCAATAATTAAGTGTTTGCAGTGACTACATAGAACATAACTACCACAAATAATGAGAATCAACTTTACAATGCAGTATTAAGATCTTTTTATTTTTTTACTCTTCTCTCTTTAGGTGACAGTGTTAAGATCTTAATTATGTCTAGTAATTTTAATATTATTAGTTTGACAAAAGCTTTTATAGTACTTGCTATGTGCCAGGCATTATTCTAAGTACTTTACAAATATTGTGGTTTAATCCTCATAACAACCTTGCAGTGTAGGAACTTCTCCTTCCTACAGATGAGGGAGCTGAGGCATGAGAGATTAAGTAGCTTGACTAGGTTCTCACAGGTGCTGATGGGAGTAGAATGTGAACCTAGTAGAGCAGCTTCAGAACTGATGCTCTTAACTTCTTTGCCATATTTGAATGTATTATTACTTTGGAAATTAATGATTTATTCAAGGAAGATAGATTGAAATGGCAATTCAAAACTTTCTGCTTTGACTCTAGTTAACAGTTTGCTTTTTATAACATTTTTTTCTTAATTATTAGTTCAAGTATTAATATTTTAATATAATCGGTGCCATTTATTGAACAGACCATTATTGACTACTTACAGTGCTATGTTCTTTTGGCCAGAAACAGTGCTAAGGGCTTTACATACATTTTCTCATTTAAAGCTGGCAGTAATCCAGTGAGGCTGGCATTATATTTACCTGTTTACAAATGAAATAGCTGAGACTTTTGACAAGTTTGGTGACTTATCCGAGATCACATGGTTGGTAACCTGGGTTGAGATTTTTCTTTGCTTCCAAACTCAAGTTTGTACCCACCACTAAAATCTTAACTAAGCACTGGAGGAAAATAGAGATGAATAAGCGTGGTCCTGCGTTCACGGAAGCCACTGTTTAGTTCTACGCTTTTGTGTGTTTTATTCCCCTAAAATTGTAGTTTGAATTGTTGGGGTTTCAGGCTTTGGTATGGTTTTGGTGTTTACTTACCATTTTTTTAAGCCATGCTGTTTTGCCTGGTATTTCCTTAATCCCCTTGCACTTGTCCTCGTGCACCCTGATGTTAAGAACTGGATCAAGTATGCCCGCTTTGAAGAAAAACATGCTTATTTTGCCCACGCACGGAAGGTATATGAGAGAGCTGTGGAATTCTTTGGAGATGAACATATGGATGAGCACCTGTATGTCGCCTTTGCCAAGTTTGAAGAAAATCAGAAAGAGGTAAGTATACTTAACTTCATTGTACTGTGAAACAACTTAGCAAAGATTACATTTTGTGCATGGTGAGTTCATTTCCATTTTTTCTTACTGACATATCCCTGGAGATGTTTTCAAAATGCAAAAAACACAACTTCTCACAGAGAACAGCATATATATGTGACTAAGCTACAGATGGGAGCTGATTATAGATTGTATTATACCTGTCTTAATTTTATTGTGCTTTGTTTGAAAATTAAGTCTTTTAGTCTGAATGCCCGTAAACTGAGAGCTAGTCTTTTAGCATCCTAAGTAAAGGACTTAACAGATAATAAATGTGGGAAACAAAAAGCATAAAGCCCCAGAACAGAAAACAAAATTTAGAATGGAAATAGACATTGCCCTACAAATAAGATATTTCTTTTTTTCCCTTGTTCCTATGAAAATAGCTCAAATATTGAGAGGCTGAGGCAGGAGGATCGCTGGAGGCCAGGATTTTGAGACCAGCCTGGGCAACATAGTGAGACCCTGTCTCTAAAAAAAAAAAAATTGAGTGGGCATAGTGGCGCACGCCTACAGTCCCAGCTACTTGGGAAACTGAGGCAGGAGTGTCACCTGAGCCTAGGGGTTTGAGACTACAGTGAGCTATGGTCGTGCCATTGCACTCTAGCCTGGGTGACAGAGCAAGACCCCATTTCTTTAAAAAAAAAAAAAAAAAAAAGGCAGTTCAAATAATACAGAATTGAGATTCATCCAAATACAGGTTTGAGCATTCCCAGTCTGAAAATCTGAAACTCAAAATGTGAAACTTGTTGAGTGCTGACATGACACTCAAAGGAAATGTTCATTGGAACGTTTCAGACTTTGGGTTTTTGGATTAGGGATGCTGAACCAGTAAGTATAATGCAAATATTCCAAAACTGGGAAAACATCCCAAATCCAAAACATGTCCAGTACCAAATATTTCAGACAAGAGATACTCAGCCTATACAAGGTCTTGCACAGACCATGCTAGGGAGTTCAGATTCTGTTCGGGCCAGCAGGAAGCATTAAAAGGTTTTAAGCGGACAGTGATTGGATATGATTTATATTTTAAAGAGAGCCTCTGACTAATTCATGGAGAATATATGGGGGTGGATGGCAAAAGTGGAACCAGGGGAGACTAGTGAGGAGACTTTTGAAGTGGTCCAGGTAAACAGTGGAGCTTGATGGCTGGGGGCTGGGGACGAGCGAAGGGCTGTGTGGAAGAGATTGAAATGGCAGGGCATGTTGCAAGAGTGAATATGGAGAAAGAGGGAAAAAGAGGAATTGAGGATCACCTGAAGGCTTTGGCGTGAGCAAGTATGTGACTGTAGGTTAGGCCTTGCCTACTAAGATTGGGAAGATGGGGAGAGTCCCAGGTTGAGTGGGGAAGAAACAAGCTCAGTTTTGGACCTGTTTGAGATGTGCAGTAGACATCCAATTGGCAGTGTTAGTTAGGTAGACAGTATTAAATGTGGAGCTCAAAGCAGGGTACTGGTCCATCCTGACGGAGATACCTTCAACAAAATGGAGAAAAGCATCTTACTCAGGACATTATGAGGCCTCAAATTCTAACTTATAAGTAATATTTTGGTACATTTACTCTCCTACTTGTGACTGTCATGAGAATATTGTGTTATAGAAGGTAATCATCCTGTCTGCATTTAGTTTGAAAGGGTACGAGTGATTTACAAGTATGCCCTGGACAGAATTTCAAAACAAGATGCCCAAGAACTCTTTAAAAATTATACCATCTTTGAGAAGAAGTTTGGTGATAGGCGGGGTATTGAAGATATCATCGTGAGCAAACGGAGATTCCAGTACGAAGAAGAAGTAAAGGTGAGCGCTGGTGTGGATGGTCAACTCTGCAGATAACCCAAGATGTGCTCATCAATACTAGCAACACTAAGATGAATCATAGCAAGTTAGCACTACCAGTGATTAATCTCTTGATGATGTGCCTGTGATCAACTGGCAGCTATTTCAGACAAGTAGGAATAAACAAGGCTGATAGAAAAGGCAAGCAAACAACACTTGGATTTGGTCTGCCACTTACATGTTGTAAGTTATTTTGTTGATTGCTGACTGTGTGTAGAACTGGAGCAAAAGAAATGTGGACTCCATTCGAGCTCATTGTTGGAAGAAGGTGGAAGAGTCAGAGATTGGTCCAAAAACCTGTTTTGCACATCACCTTTGAGCTTAACTGCCTGAACAAAAGATGTATGCTAGACAGGGTTCCACTGGCATCTCTTTTTCTGTAATGTACTATTTTGATTTCAATTCAAGAGAATAGCATTTTCCTTCAGTATTCTGCTATGTATTTAAAAATACTCTTGCTTAAAAATTAGCCGGGCGTGGTGGTGGGTGCCTGTAGTCCCAGCTACATGGGCGGCTGAGGCAGGAGAACGGCATGAACCCGGGAGGCGGAGCTTGCAGTGAGCCAAGATTGCGCCACTGCATTCCAGCCTGGGCGACAGAGCCAGACTCCATCTCAAAAATAAAAATAAAAATAAATAAAAAATACTCTTACTTAGTCAAGTTAATTAAGATACCTCCAAGCAAAGGACTAAATCTGTTATTAAATGTGGTGGTAGGTTAGCAAGATATGTGAAAGATGAATTACTGTTAATTGGAAAGGCAAGTTTAACAATTGTGAGCATGATATAATTCTATTGTTGTTACAGACATAATGATACATAGTCACATATTTAAGCAAATGCATTGGTAAGAATAGGCATCTAATTATTGACTATCATGAGAGTGATGACTATAGATGAAGGGGTGCTTGCTGTGGGACACCTGGCCAGTAATCTAACCTCTGTATTCCTGTGTCTTTTCTATTTATGCAGTCTCAGGGATGGTGTTTTTAAAATGAGAGAACATGTAAAATTTAGAAGAAAAGGTGCTAAAATATAGAAAGTCGGCCTGATGCCTTTTTTCAGCTTGCTTAACCTGGCAAGTGCAGCTCTTGGTTTTGTTTTTTATTTATTAAACTGGTTGTCTTTCTAGGCGAATCCACACAATTACGATGCATGGTTTGATTACTTGCGCTTGGTAGAAAGTGATGCAGAAGCTGAAGCCGTGAGAGAAGTCTATGAAAGGGCCATTGCCAATGTCCCACCCATTCAGGAGAAGAGGCACTGGAAGCGCTACATTTATCTTTGGATCAACTATGCACTCTATGAAGAATTGGAGGCAAAGGTGAAAAAACAGAATTATGTGTCAGCTGTTAATGGTTTCCTCTCCTCTGTATTCACAGCTCACCTATTGTGGATATTTATAATTCTTGAAACAAGGAAATTTAGTTTTAAATTTTTATAGGCTTCTGTTCAAGCCATACAGTTACATGTTCACTCTGCAACATTTTAAACTCTCTGTGCTTGTTATGGCCACACGTGAGGGGCTTTTCTTATTTTGGTTTGATTTTTACTTGAGGCACAACAAGATATCACTTGGAACTTGAAAGAGAACGGTGAACCAGCCCTTAGTTTAATTAAATATAGTTTCCTGGATTTGCTCATTAATAGGGGTAATTATGGCTAGATTATGCATTTTTGCTTTTAGGAAAAATCAAGTGGCATTTTCAGAAATCATTTGTATTAACCTTCTGGGTTTGATCTGAGACTACGAAATGTCTTTGTTTCTTTCTGCCATCAGGCAAAAAGGCTTTCTACAAAGAAGGGCTTAGAGTTTGGTGTCTTGTTGGTGATTCTTAAACTGAAGTTTCATGGCCGTTCATACTTTAGATCATAAATCAGGGTTGGCAAGTAACAACTTGTGAAACACGCTCAGTTTTGGGGATGTACCTTTTTACTAGTATCAGTAAAATTAGTAACTAGTAAAATGAGTGTTAGCAGCAGACTTCAGTATTTTGTGAAAATTTCTTATCCTAATACAGGATCCTGAGAGGACAAGACAGGTGTATCAAGCCTCTTTGGAACTAATTCCTCACAAAAAGGTATGTTTGCTCTAAAGTGTTCCATTTCAAACAGGTCAGAATCCTCTTCTGTTACTTGTGAAGTAATTCAGTGAAATAATATTGATTGATAAAATATTTCCCTGACCCACCATGGACAACATAAGTAAAACTGAGATATGCACCTTGCCTCTGAACACAGCTCACAGTCTAGGTCGGAGGACTGCCTGCATTGACAAACAAAGGAAATTCAGAGAAGGCTAGGTAATTTGAATAGTCTGAGTGGAGGGAGAAAGATTTCCATGCAGAGAGCACACAACATGTGTCGGGGACACAGAGGCAGATTTGTTGGTAACAGTGAGTGTGTCCATGCCCAGATCAATGTGCCCCTTGTGTAGATGGTTGAGATGTTACCTCTGCCTTGTTTCCCAGCACGAGAAACAAAACGTGTTTCCTTCTGTAGAAGTGTTGACAGAGTTACTTTTCAGAATAGAGGTAGGACATTCTGCCCACATACAAGCATGCCTACAAAACAAAGTCTGTTCTGAGTAGAGGCTATCGTGCCATGCAGTACAGTACAGTATTTGGATCATGATTCTGAGGAGAGGCTACCATGCCAGGCAGTACAGTGCAGTATCTGGATCATGGGATGTGGGTTTCTAGCTTTTGTGAAATGAATGTGGTCTTTTTTGCTTGTAAATAAGCAGAGTACATTCCTCTTACTCTGAAGTTTTAGAGAAATAGAATTACCAATGGCCTTGGTTAATTTAAATTTACTTTAATTCAATTTAATTTGGATGAGGCTTTTAAGCTAGATATTTTTGTGCTTTTGTTTTCTAGTTCACATTTGCCAAAATGTGGATACTGTATGCACAGTTTGAAATACGACAGAAGAATCTGTCATTAGCCAGAAGAGCATTGGTAAGTAAAGGATCAAGATGTCTGATTAAGTTCTATGAGAAAGAAATTAAAGTCTTGGTGCTTGGAAGTTATACAATTCCTACTTTAGAAAGTGACAGAAGTATTATACCTTTATAGCCTGGGACATGTTAGAAAATATGCATCCTCTGTAAAAACACTGACTAATAATGCGTAAATTATTCTTATTACCTGGGGTAAATTACATTTTGTTTCAATATTGGAAACTTCTCTAGCTACCGGTTACTAGATCTTTCCACAGACTAGAATTGGTAATCTGATCCTGTGCAAGCTTTTTGGTGTATTAAACGCACTTTTAATTGTTCTACTTTTTTTTTTCCTTTTTTTTTTTCTTTTCCTGTTTATTGGATTTTTGTTTTTTTGTTTTTTTGTTTTTTTTTTTGAGACAGGGTCTCGCTCTGTTCCGCAAGCTGGAATGCAGTGGCACAATCTTGGAATCTTGGCTCACTGCAAACTCTGCCTCCTGGGCTGAAATAATCCTCCCACGTTGGCCTCTCAGAATACTGGGATTACAGGCATGAGCCACCATGCCTTGTCCTTTTTATTTATAGGAGGTGTTATGCATCTGACATCCATATTCCCTAGGAGATCCTGAGAAACTTTCAAATCTTATTTTATTTAGTTGCCCAAACAATTCTGGAACACTGCCTCTTGCTGAATGAATTAGAGGAGTTTCCTTCAGCCTTTTGTCAAGAATCAGTAAACATTGTGATACCACAGAGGGAAAGAACGGTAGGCCACGTTGACTTTGCAAGATTCTTCCTCAGCAGAGGACAGCCTCTAGGGCAGTGCAATAACTGCACAAATTGAATCCACTACAGTATCATAGTGGTCTGGTTATTTTATTTTCCAGGGAACTTCCATAGGCAAATGTCCAAAAAACAAATTATTTAAAGTTTACATAGAGTTGGAGCTACAGCTTCGAGAATTTGACAGATGCCGGAAGCTTTATGAAAAGTTCCTGGAATTCGGACCTGAAAATTGTACCTCGTGGATTAAATTTGCTGAATTAGAGACAATCCTTGGTGATATTGACAGAGCACGGGCAATCTATGAATTAGCCATCAGTCAGCCACGTTTAGACATGCCAGAGGTGAGCATCTCAAGTCAAATACCATTTTAAGATACTTGTTTAGTCTTACTTTAGATGACCATCTAAATGTGGGTGTATTTTAGAGTATAAAGATGATCTAGCTAACTTAGTCTCTTCTGCTCAGATTAGGCTTGTATGTGGAAAGGTGACTGTCGGGGACAGGGGAGGTACCCCTCCTGTTAGATACCAGAACACAGTAGACATCCAGGATGATGCCCAGGATGAATTGGGATATCGTGGGGGTGGGTGATGCCCCTCTCCAACAGGGAAGCCTAAAGGGGCTGGGGAAGATGCCAGGCAAAGAAGCAGCCAGCAGGCTGGCCCACCTGGAGAACAAGGGGGATGGAGGTGGGAACACATATCCCTGTATTCTCTAAACCAGGATGTCCTTGCCACTACTGTTGTCACTGTCCTGAAAGTCATCGCCTGCCTTCAGTAGTTAAGCTTGACCCACAAGGTAGCACCAAACCACAGCTAGGACCGATTTGAATCTCACAGGAGCCGTAGAACTCACCCAGTTGTTTTGTTAATCTCATGCACTGACATGACCCCGCATTTAATGGTTTGGCCCCCTGACTGCGTTAAGGCAGAGCTTTGGGTATCACTGAGTTTGTCAGTTGTCCTCAGCTCCTCCACCAGACTGCCAGGTCTCAGGTGTCCAGGCCACGGTTTATTCATCCTTATGCCCTGCCAGGCTGCACCGAGCCAGTGCTCACCTGTTCAGTGAATGCTTGTTGCATTGAACTCTCATAATAACAAGGAGTGTACAGTAGAGGTAAGAACATACATACTGGCTAACCTGGGCCTATTTTCTCTCTGGAAGCTCAACTGCATGTAGCTGGAATATGAAAGAGTACCTGGGAGATGCTTGGCAAGTTTCTCAGCTCTTGATAAGTCAACCATTTGAAAAACTTCCAAAGAGAATCTCTAAGACTGAATCCAAGGCCCTTTTTCTGTAATCTGAAATTCTAGCCAAGTTTTGGCTTATAGATACCAATGTTATTTGTCTTATCCACATGTGTTCTTTAGTTGTTCTGTAAAACTCTTATGTTCCTAGATGTAGGTTAGAGTGATACTTAAGCTGTGCTTTGGCTGGGGGCATGCTGCTTTGCAAATGTCAAGACTGACCAATTTACTTGTCTTTCTTAGGTGCTTTGGAAATCATATATTGATTTTGAAATTGAGCAGGAAGAAACGGAAAGAACACGAAACCTTTACCGACGGTTGCTTCAAAGGACGCAGCATGTCAAGGTATCCTTTTGCTTTGTAGATGATCTTTCATTTTGCTTGAATCAGCAGTCCTGAAGAAAATACTCTATTTCTGTATTTTAAGTGTGTGGGGTTTTTTTGTTTTTTGTTTTGTTTTGTTTTGTTTTAAATGACTTCCTTGCTTCTTAAGAGAAACATGAGTCTCAGAGGACTTTCGAATGTTAAGTTTACACCAGGTCATTGTTTATGTTGCATGTGAATAGCTTGGGTATCACAAGATTGGAAAAAAGTTAAACTTTTTTTTTTTTTTTTTTTTTTGAGACAGTCTCACTCTGTCGCTAGGCTGGAAGGCAGTGGCGCAATCTTGGCTTACTGCAACCTCCTCCTCCCGGGTTCAAGCAATTCTCCTGCCTCAGCCTCCTGAGTAGCTGGGAGTAGAGGTGTGCGCCATCACGCCCAAGCTAATTTTTCTATTTTTAGTAGAGATGGGGTCACCTGTTGGCCAGGATGGTCTCAATCTCTTGACCTTGTGATCTGCCCGCCTCAGCCTCCCAAAGTGCTGGAATTACAGGCGTGAGCCACTGCGCCCAGCCAAGTTAAACTCTTTTCAAGAGTTTAAAACTATGTCAGACATTTAACTGTAGAATGTAGAATGACATATTTTCAGTGTTTGTATTGAAGCATATATTCATTGTTTTAATCTGTGAAACACTAGTAATGAACACATCTTTCTGATGTCATTAACTGGGAATTCGCTTTATTATTACTACATTAGTGTCTTCTTAGTGACATGGTTAATTTGGTTCAATAATAACTTTTTTTAAAGGTATGGATCAGCTTTGCTCAGTTTGAGTTGTCTTCAGGAAAAGAAGGAAGTTTGGCTAAATGCAGACAAATTTATGAAGAAGCTAACAAAACCATGCGAAACTGTGAAGAAAAGGAAGAGAGACTTATGCTGCTGGAATCTTGGCGAAGTTTTGAAGACGAATTTGGAACAGCTTCAGATAAGGAGAGAGTAGACAAACTCATGCCAGAGAAAGTCAAGAAGAGAAGAAAGGTCCAGACGGACGATGGGGTAAGATCTCTGCCCTGGGACTGTTCATCTCACGTCACATGAGTAGAAACACATCTGACTTTGAAATGTAGACTTTTAAGTGGCATATGTACAATCTTAGAATGGAAGCAGACCACCTGGAGTAGGAGATGGTTGCAATCTGGCTGTTATGGAAACACGGGGTAGAGCATATGGTCCAGTCAGAGGTGGAGAATGAGAAGGGGTTGGCAAAGGTGTTTTGATGACGGTTGAGTTTGGGAACTTCATGAAGTGTGATATTTTTAGAGCATTAAATAGGAAGTCAGCGTGGAGGAAGACTGAAGCGAACTTTCAGATAGCAGCCTATCCAGAGAAGGCTTGTAGGCGATAAGGAGTTTGGTGGGAGTCAGTGAAGGCTGTTTTGCATAAAATGACGTGACCAGATTGCTGGCATCTCATACTGGTAGACTCAAGGGGCTTAGACTGGAGAAAGAAGACCCATCAGGAAGCAGTTTTTATAAGCTGAGCAAGACATGGAAGCTGGAACTAGAACAGGGCCACAGGGCCTGTTAGAACAGTATTTGGAAGGTGAAATCAGTGACTGATAAGAGGTGAGGATGGGAGGGTAGGGAGTTGGAATAATAATGCACAGATGTATGACTTTTGCTACTGGATGAATATTATGTAAAAATCGTTAAACATTTTCTTAAACCTAAGACTGCACAATGTAGTTGGAGACACTGAACATCTTGGTTGGCTGTAGAAGAGCTATGCTTAGATTTTTAGAATTTTTTTCTACCATTTTAGTTCTCACTGAGCTACAGTTGCTGCTTACTCACTCCCAGTCTTTCAGACCCAGCCCTTGTTCTTTCTGTAGTAGACTTTGATGTTGTTTTGTAAAATGGAGGTAATCCTTCGGATTTCCAGTAAAAAACCTTCATTCTGATATGTGAGTGTATCACCCACGTTTGCTTATCTTTTCATTGTTTTATTTCTGTAGTCTGATGCAGGCTGGGAAGAATACTTTGATTACATCTTTCCAGAAGATGCTGCCAACCAGCCTAACCTCAAACTCCTGGCCATGGCCAAACTGTGGAAGAAACAGCAGCAGGAAAAGGAGGATGCTGAGCACCATCCAGATGAGGACGTCGATGAGAGTGAATCCTGATCTTTTTTTCATATTGACAAATGTTTTGTTATTTTTATAAATTAATTGTTTGGAACTCTTGTGACTCCTGGAAGTTCTTACATATTTCACCAGTAAGAAACTGATTGGTATCTTTGATAGCTACTTTTTAAGTTATTTTTTAAATGCTCTTGGGTTAGCTAGGGGTGGGGATTGCAAGTAAAGGACTTTTTTAACTGCTGGATTTCTTTTTCCAACTGAGTCCAAACTTTTCTAGCGTCTGTCCACATCATGCATTAGAAAATGTAATTAAGGTAACATTCTACAGTAACTTTTCATGTCATAACCATAAAGATAGTTTATGCATTCATCTGAAATGTGTAACTTTTTCATGTCTTCAGAGTCACAGACTTGAGTTCATTTCCCAGCTCTGCCACTCGTGATTATATAACTTAATTTTCATTTTGCTCATTCACAAAATGGGCCAATACTTTGACAACTCATTTTGAAGATTACATTATAAAAGGAATATACCTGGTGGGTGCATAGTAAGTGCTCAGTAAAGTGTTTGTTCTAAGCCACTTTTAAAAATAGTTTCATTCCTTGTAGAATTAAATGTGAGTGGATTAATTTACCTTACCTTATTACTAGTGGCCAGTTACATTAAGTGCTTTTTAGAACATTATTTGGAAAAAAATTTGCAGTGATTCTATTTCTGAACAAGGTTCAGAAAACATTGTTTACCAAGAGAAATTTAGTCTAATTTCAGTTAGGCACTCATCAGTTCTCCAGAGTGAGTTTGTAATAGCTTGTTTAAAGAATAATGGCTTGTTTACATGTGTGCTATGAAAAATGATGTCCCATGTTCACACAAATTTGGGAAAATCTGGACTAAGACTTAAGTCTCGCTAATCAAATCTCTTTACAGTTAGGCTTCTGTACATTATGTATCTCCGGTAGCAATGTTGCTATATTATTTCCCAAACTTAGTGGACAATGGAGTAATTTCTACCTAGAGTACCAGTAAACATCTCCCAGTGTGCTATAGTAGAAAATGTCTACTCCTCACTGCTGACATGTTAAACTCACTCTTGGTTTAGAGCACGTGTAGAAACACCTAAGGTAGCTCTATGCTAAATAATGAAGAGTAGCACAAGAATGAATATATTTGCTGATATGTTGCTCACATTCTCAAGCAAAAATTTGACTACATTAACCGATCTGAGAGTTTTCCTTTAACCTGGACTGTGTTTCTCAAGCATATTTTTTCTTTGTTCACTGCCCAAGGACTAGAACTATATTTTTAAGGTTGTTTTCCCCTAAAAGGACCTTTAGTAAGCAAATTGATGATTAAATGTGCACATGTCTCATTCACCCAAGGAATAAAGCTACTTCGTAATGTTACTAAATTTTATCTTGAAAATAACATACAGTGTTTAAGGATGGAAGAAAATAGGACTGTTGAGATAAAAGGCAAATCTGTTTTCATCCTGACTGCTTTAGTCACTGGACCAGCATCAGCTGCTGCGGTGTCAGATCACATCTCAAGTAGAGGTCTACCTAGTGAGTGAGCAGAACATCATCTTAATGAGGCCTTTGGCTCATCCAGTCAGGGAGTGAGATGAAAACAGGTCAGAATGCAAGTGACTTAATCACAGTCTTCCTAGAATTACCTGTTTATGTTGCATGTATGCATAAGAAAAAAATTCTGTCATGTTCCCAAGGTAGAATTGTAATAAGCATGTGCCAGTGTGAAAGCTGGAAGGGAAAAAGCTATTCTCTAACAGGAGAACATACTCACTTCTCTCCCACCCTCAACTCCACCAAAATAAATCCTTTCAATAGTAAAAGTTTAATAATTTCTTGTGGGTTTTTCTTAAGTCTTTCACTAACTGGATATTTTCACATATTACAGAGGATGACACTACACATAAAATACATGGTTGGCCTATGCTATAGTTATATGACCTTTCTTTACGAATTATGTTCTTTTTCCTCTCTAAAAAAAAAAAAAAAATAACCTCAACAGTTTTTGTTTTTTTGGTGTTTTAGAAAGGCAGCATTTAAGTAAAGCATTGTGAAGAGGAGAAAAGATCTAGGACTAACAGTGTAACAGTATGAACGTAGGTGACTGGGAAGAATTTACTACACGATAAGAAGGGAGCTTCTTAAGTGTGCTGGGCAGTGATTACTTCAGATGTGCATTTTTAAAATATTATGTATGGAAGTCACAATTTAATGGAAAAAACATATCCTGGATGATGACCTTTCACAATCCTGATTTGTTTTTTTTTTTTTTTTGAGGCAGGGTCTCACTCTGTTGCCTGAGCTGGAATGCAGTGGGACAATCTCAGCTCACTGCAACCTCCATCTCCAGGGTTCAAACAATTCTTGTGCTTCAGCTTCTGCATAGCTGGGATGCCCAGCTAATTTTTGTATTTTTTAGTATAGATGGTATTTTTAGTATAAATTTTGGCCAGGCTGGTCTCGAACTCCTGACCTCAAGCAATCAGCCCACCTTGGCCTCCCAAAGTACTGGGATTACAATCTGATTTAGTTTTACAAATGACTAACAAACTTCAGAAAACATTCATAGGGTCAACAATGTATTTTATTATACATCTTAGATTTATACATTTCATATATGCTTTTAAAGCTTCAATTAACAGTTCAATACAAAATTTAAAAACAAATATATGCAGCAGTGGTTCTCAGGCACAGAATTTAGGAGGAGACTGAAGCAAATCTTTTCACTAGCATACATACAGTGAGTATTATGAACCATGAGAGTGGGATGTTTCCTTCTGACCTAGCTGCCTTTTTGATTGAATTTTGTTAGTGAACAGCTTTAATAGGTATGACATTGCTAACTGGAAACAATGAGATTTTAAATAAATTGATAACCTGTATTTTCTTGAAGTCTTTTTTTTTTTTTTTTTTTTTTTTTTAAATATGGAACGCTTCACGAATTTGCGTGTCATCCTTGCGCAGGGGCCATGCTAATCTTCTCTTATCGTTCCAATTTTAGTATATGTGCTGCCGAAGCGAGCACTCTTGAAGTCTTTAAGACCTAAAATGATTACTTTTCTCCTAATAGAGCTCCAGAATCATCCAATGAAAATAATATTGTCCATAAAGTATCTAGAGTATCTGCCTAAGAACCACTGCCCAGGGTTATTCAATGTCTTCAGGCCTCACAGGATGAGGTAATGGTATGATGGATTTCTTCTCAGTGTCCCTGGAAAGTGCTTTCCTCATATCTGTAAAGAAGCAAAGTTTAATATAAACACTCAAACAACATATTCTATCAAATGTAAAGTGTATAGATAAAGTTCCCATAAGAGGTTTTATCCCCTACCCCTACTTCCACCAGATTCTAAGCAAAATGTATTTATAAATAAGTCGCCCAACTGCCAAGTATACCAGATGCTAACCAAACCTTACCCAGGATTCAGCTCACAATACACGTTCTTTCTTGTTATTAAAATAATATGTATGTAACATAGTAAAACAGTAATGTACAGAAATTAACCATTGGCTAGTTAATAGGTAAGTTAATTATTACTAATAGGTTCATAAAGGTAGGTTGAGGGAGATTTAATATTAAAGTCAAATATGATTCTTCTACATTTATTAAAATAATCAAAGACTACAATCTGTAGAATGAATGTAACTGTTTCGACTTCTTCTTGAGGATACTGCCATGGAAGGGAGCTTACCATAAGCGTCCTCATCAGGTTCCCCGTTGCTGGCCGAATAGTACTCTATGACCGTCCTATATACACTGTAGCCCAACTGCTTGTACATGTTAACTGCAACTTGGTTAGATACTCTTACAAAGAGATCGACAAAAAATCCACCCTTTCTTTAAAAAAAAAAAAAAAAAGGAAAATGTTAGAATGTGAAACACCCTAGAAAGTAATAGATACATATTTTTTTAAAACATGTGTTTTTACCTTGCTCTGACTACTACTCAGAATGGTAGTAATAGGACTTTGTAGCCGATTACATGGTAATAGAAATTTGTATTACTTAGGATTTATGACAATTACTTTGCAGTATAAGATGACTATATGCATACTAGCATTTCAAAAGCTGCAACACGTTTTCTTAAAAGATAAACTCAAGGCATTTGTTCTATAAATTCACCACTTATTACAGTTTCTCCTGTTGATGAAGTTTACATACATGGAATCATATATTCTTTTGTCTTTTGCTTCTCTCAGTCAACTAACATTGTAAAAGCTTCAAGAGTGGCTGGGCTTGTGCACCACAAGTCATTCACGGTCCTGTTGATACACATTTCTGGCTTTTACTGTTACAAACGATGCTCCTATGAATACTTCTGTTGAGTGTCTCATGTAAGGTCTATAGCTAGGAGTCTCACTGTTGTGTCACAGGGCACATCTTCATTAGTTAATGCCAAACTGTTTTCCCAACTGGCTTGTACCAACTCACTCTCGCACAGAAGTGAGTAAGCCTCCATTCCACAGCAGCAAGGCTTGGTGCATCAGATGTTTTTATTTTTGCCAATCTTACAGTGTAACTATATCTCAGATTTTAGTTTGTATTTGCAATTACTAACGATGTTGAATATATTTCTGTTGGTTGGCCATTTAGATTTCTCCTTCTGTACAGTACTTAAATCTTTCACACAGTTTTTCCCCCGCTACAGTTCTCTATGTATTGTGAATATTCAGTACTGTGTAATGTCTTTGCAAATATCTTTTTCCAGTTTGTGGTTTGTCTTGTCATTATCTTTATGGTATCTTTTGATAAAAAAAGTTACTTCACTTCAGTGAAGCTGAATATATGATGGCCTTTTTAAAAAGCCCTACACTAAGGCCACAGAAACACTCTGCCATATTCAATTCAAAAGACTTCTTAGCTTTACTTTCACATCTAGGTTTTTAATAAATCTGGAGTTGATTTGTGTATGGAATAGTGGTAATCTGGGAAATTTTTTTTTCCCATAGGGACATCCAATTGTCCAACCACCTTTACTGAAAAGTCTATCTTCATACTACTGATGTGCAGTGCCTCCTTTGCGGTATGTTAAAGTCCATATATTCTCGGGTCTGTTTCTCAAATTCTGTAGCACTGGTCTAGATAACTACAGCACTAAGATACAGTCTCACTCTTTACAGTCTGATACCTGGAGGGGGCACATCACCCATTTTGCTGCTATTCAAGAATATCTTGTCTCTTTTTTGCTCTTTCTATTCCTCTATATGTTTCAGAGTCAGCTTAACAAGTACTATAAAAAATACTTGGGATTTTGACTGCAGTTACATTGGAACTGTGGTCAATTACCTGTTTTACTGTATCCTCTAATCCAGTGATAGTTTATCACTCCACTTATCAGGGCTACTTTAATATCTCTCAAAAAAGTTTTTAAAATGTCAGAGGTCTTGCATAGCACTTGCTAGATTCTTAAGTATTTAATATTTTTTCATGCTATGGCATCTTTTCTAAATTTTACTGTTTGTAAATATATAAATACCATTGATTTTTTATACTGACTTTATATCCAACAACCTTGCCTACCTTTAATTCTAAACATTTATTTCTAGATTCTTGTGGATTTTATATTTGTATAATATCTGTGCAAAATAAGTTTTGTTTCCTCTCATATGTAAATACAATTGCTTTTTATACTGACTTTATATCCAACAACTTTGCCTACCTTTTATTAATTCTAAATATAGATTCTTATGGATTTTATATTTGTATAATCGTATCTGTGCAAAATAAGTTTTGTTTCCTCTCAATCCTCCTATTGTTTATTGTTTCCTGCTTTCCTGCACTGTCTATAATTTCTAGTAAATTACTGAAGAGGGACTAACTTGTCCCTGATTTCAAAAGGAAAGCATTCAATGTATCACTACTAAATATATTTACTACAGATTTCTTGTAGATATTTTTCAGGTTAAGGAAGTTCCCCCTTTCTATTTCCTAGTTTGCTAACAGTTTTTATCAGGAAAGAATATTGGATTTTATCAAGTTTGCTGCACTTTCTAAAATAACCAGTGTTGGCCGGGCGCGGTGGCTCAAGCCTGTAATCCCAGCACTTTGGGAGGCCGAGACGGGCAGATCACGAGGTCAGGAGATCAAGACCATCCTGGCTAACACGGTGAAACCCCATCTCTACTAAAAAAATACAAAAAACTAGCCGGGCGAGGTGGCGGGCGCCTGTAGTCCCAGCTACTCGGGAGGCTGAGGCAGGAGAATGGCGTAAACCCGGGAGGCGGAGCTTGCAGTGAGCTGAGATCCGGCCACTGCACTCCAGCCTGGGCGACAGAGCGAGACTCCGTCTCAAAAAAATAAAAAAAATAAAAAAAAATAAAATAACCAGTGTTCTCCTTTAGTGTAAAGTTGAAACCACCTTGTTTCTGATGTGTCATCCTATTTATGTAGTGCCAAATCCATTTTGCTAAGTATTTTTCCGGGATTTTGCATCTGAGTGAGATCTTCCTCAAATTTTCCTTTTCCATATTTTGTCAAGTATTGTTATCAGATTTATCCTCGCCTTAAAAAATAAGTTGAGGAATGTTCCCTTTTTTAGCTTGTGCAAAATAGTTTCTGTAAAAGTGACCTTTCAGTTGTTATTTCTTAAATGTTTGGTAAAATTGGCCAGAGAAGCCACAGCTTTCTTCGTGAAAAGATTTTGGGCTACTGATTGAAATTCTTTAGGGCAGGGGTTGGCTCACAACCTATTTTGCTACTGCCTTCAAGCTAAGAATGGTTTTTGCAATCATTGTTAAATAACAAACAAACAAAAAACTATGTAACCAAGACTTTAGGTGGCCTGTAATGCCTGAATATTTACTATCTGACCCAGAAGAAAATTGCTGATTCTTGTTCTATAGGCTTGACAAATTTCTATCTCATTGTTCTATCAGAAAAAAAGCGTGTCTCAATCTCACATTATAATAATAATTTGTCTATTTCTCCTTGTAGTTTTGTCAATTTGTGCATTTTTACTTTGAAATATTGTCACTGGGTATATATCATTTTAAACCGCTATTTTTTTTTTTTTTTTTGAGATGGAGTCTTGCTTGTTGCACAGGCTAGAGTGTGATGGCATGATCTTGGCTCACGGTAACCTTTGCCTCCCAGGTTCAAGCAATTTTCTGGCCTCAGCCTCCCAAGTAGCTGGGATTACAGTCACGTGCCACCACGCCTGGCTAATTTTTGTATTTTTAGTCGAGACAGGATTTCACCATGTTGGCCAGACTGGTCTGGAACTCCTGACTTCAAGTGATCACCTGTCTTGGCCTCCCAAAGTGCTGGGATTACAGTCATGAGCCACCACTCCCAGTCTTGTTACTTCCTTGATTAAATATTTTATCAATATGCAATGACCCTTTTTTACACTGGTAATAATTATTCAACTATAATTTAACTACTATTAATAAGTATTCTAACTTCCTTCTGGTTAGAATTTGCAAGGTAATTTAAAAATTTACTTTCAAACCTGCACGTTATGCACATGTACCCTAGAACTTAAAGTATAATAATAAAAAAAAATTTACTTTCAATCTTTCTGTATTAAAAATATTTTAATATATTTTACACATATTTCCTGTAAACAATACAGATGGCCTTTGTCTTTTAAATAGAGTCATCATAGCCGGCAGGACGTGGTGGTGGGTGCCTGTAATCCCAGCTACTCGGAGGGTGAGGCAGGAAAATTGTTTGAGCCTGGGAGGCGGAGGTTGCAGTGAGCCGACATCATGCCACTGCACTCCAGCCTGAGCAACAGAGCGAGACCCCGTCTCAAAAAATAATAATAAATAAAGTCCTAAGGCCATTAACATTTACTGTTGTAATTACTGACAGTATTTGGATTCTTAGCTACCATTTTATTTCATGCATTTTGTTTTGCCGGTTTAGTTTCCTTTTTCTCTTCTTTGGGGTTGATTTCTATCATTCAATTTTTCTTCTCCTCTACTTGTTTGGTTTCTATTTTTAATGTATACATTGTATACACTATGTATACATGTATATAAGCATATAATGTATACAAGCATGTGTATATATATTATGTATGTATATATATATACAAACCCCTACAAATAAAGATTACTTAAATCTTAGCAACTAGTCTCAAATAACGAAGGCTTAGAAACTGGAAGGGAAGAGAGCATAGTGGTTTTCTACTCAGAGAGAGAATCTATCATATAAATACCTTAAATTATATGTGGAAGGTCATAGCTAGTTACAACCCACTTTCTTTTATTATACTTTAAGTTCTGGGATACACGTGCAGAATGTGCAGGTTTGTTACATAGGTATACACATGCCATGGTGGTTTGCTGCACCCATCAACTCGTCATCTACATCATTAGGTATTTATAATTCTATCCCTCCCTTAGACCCCCACCCCCGACAGGCCTCAGTGTGTGATGTTCCCCTCCCTGTGTCCATGTGTTCTCATTGAACAACCCACTTTCTAACTCCCTGTTCACTATACAATAATGCCAAATACTTTTTTTTCAACATAATGCCATTAATAAATGTGTATAAACTATAATCATGCTAAAAATTTTCTTCCCTTCTTTGTTTGGTCTAGGGAGAACTTGAAAAAAATCTTAAAGATTAGCACTCTTCTTTTTCAGCTAACACAACTTCTTCTCTTCTCTGAAGGAGTTTGAGCTCCTTTTGCCTCTAATTTGGCTTGAAGCCTTTGTCAGGCCACAGTTACTTCTTTAAAACTTGCCTTTATTAAATCTAATAATTAAGTGGAAATTAAGCTCAAGAACCCTCAGCAACTATTCTCTTTCCTACCACACTTTTAGGAAATTACAGTGGAGAAAGAAATGGCAGCTTGACAACAGGTCAAGCTTATACAAACCTATCTCTTCTAGAATGAAGATACGAGGAGGGGCTTTCTCTTCTATTTATTGTATTACACGACAATGAAGAGGTTTGATATATACAACATGTCTCTTAAAAAAAAAAAAAAAAAGATGCCATGCTGGCAGTTCGCGAACTGTGCACTTAGGTGCCCTAAAGTGTCCCAAACTCATACAGCCACCAAAGGATATTTCGAATGTTCAGGAAAAACAGCAAAACCTTACACGTCAGATATTGGGAAACTAGTTTGAAGTAGTTCACAAGTTCGACATTAGATCATACTACATTCCTCTTAATGACATAATATTTCTATGAAGCTGAGTTTCTGGCAGTTGCTGTGATTAAAAAAAATATTAGGGCCAGGCACAGTGGCTCACGCCTGTAATCCCAGCACTTTAGGAGGCTGAGACAGGCAGATTACGAGGTCAGGAGATCGAGACCATGCTGGCTAACACAGTGAAACCCCGTCTCTACTAAAGAATACAAAAAATTAGCTGGCATAGTGGCAAGCGCCTATAGTCCCAGCTACTCGGGAGGCTGAGGCAGGAGAATAGCATGAACCCAGGAGGCGGAGCTTGCAGTGAGCCAAGATTGTGCCATTGCACTCCAGCCTGGGTGACAGAGCAAGACTCCGTCTCAAAAAAAAAAAAAAAAAAAAAAAAAAAAAAAAACCAATGGGAAACAGGAATGCAGGTGGTTGTGTCAAGTCATCTAACGTCCAACAGGTATACACATCTCATTAGTAGCTAGCCATAGTTATTTAAGAATGAAATAAAAATATTTCTTCTTTCATTTTTTTTTTCTAAATGGCTATTAGTTGTTAGGCTATAAATACTTATTAAACAGTTAGAATATAACTGCTTAAAACTGAACTATTTTCTTTTGGCCAAGAAGCACTGTTAAAAATTTATTCAGATGCCAAGGCAATGTTAACAGATATTAGGAGTGTGTGCCACAGTGGCAGGAACACTAAGAGAAACGTCGAGAGCTAGCCTTTGGAACTGATTCCACCAATTCCTCGGCTTATAAGCCTACAGCGGGTCACTGCAATACTTTGCCTTAATTTCCTCATTGGCAAAATAGAAACAATTATCACTTTGACTATGTGACAGAATTGTTGTAAGGACTATTGGAGATGGAGGAACATGAAATTCCTGTAAACTGTAAAGCATGACAGTTATTCAGCCTGAAGGGGAAAAAAATGGTTAGGGGTCCACAAATCCCTAAGTGTATTTGAAAAACTGAATCTCACCTTTCTGAAATCTCCTCTAGTAACTCCATAAGTTTAGCAGCCAAACCAAGGCGTCGAAATTCTGGGGCAACAGACAGAGCTGTGACGTGCCCGTGCCATTCTTCCCTGGCTACTGAGCCTTCTGCTTTACCCATAACTGCCAACAACAACAAAAATCACATTCAGTAACTAGACACTGATTTACACATAAATATACAATTACTGTTTGGTACATTTTTATTACAAAGGAAACTGATAACGAAGTTTTTAAGTACCACCTGAGGTCATCCAGCTAACAGTGCTTTTATTTGAAATTCACTTGTAAATGTAATACTATATGTAGTTCTAAAATCAGAATTAGAACAAAAAAGAATGATATACTTAAAAACACAACTAATTTTGAAAAAAGAACCAGAGTATGTATTTTTTCAAATAGCTACATTTCATATGGGTGTGGATATATGTGGGTACATGTGGATATACATATATAGTTCAGAACTAAAGGTTTTGTTAGTAATGCTAACTCAATGAGGATGCTATGATGCCTGCATTATATACTAAATAAACCATGTAGAATTTTAACAAAAGTATAGAAAGAAAGATTTTTTTTTTAGAGATGGAGTCTCGCTGTGTCACCCAGGCTGGAGTGCAGTGGAATGATCTCAGCTCACTGCAAGCTCTGCCTCCGGGGTTCAAGTGATTCTCCTGCCTCAGCCTCCTGAGTAGCTGAGATTACAGGCGTGTGACACCACGCCCAGCTAATTTTTTGTATTTTTAGTAGAGGCGAGCTTTCACCATTTGGTCAGGCCGATCTCGAACTCCTGACCTCAAAGGATCCGCCTACCTCAGCCTTCCAAAGTGCTGGGATTACAGGCGTGAGCCACTGCACCTGGCCTTAGAATGAAAGATTTTTTTTTTTATTAGAATGAAAGATTTTTTTTTTCTATTAGAATGAAAGATTTAAGAAGACTAAGACCATGTCTGTCTGGTTCACTGCCGTTATCGCCTGGGCCTAGCACAATGCCCAAAACAGAGAAGAGATCAGTAAGTTGTTGAATTGTTGAAGAGGAAATAAAATTACAAGCATCACGATTATATTCCAATTCTACAGTCTAAAGCAATTGGTTGAAATCTGTATTAAAATATTTACCTACTCCACAAAATATTAGTGGTATTATACTTACTATAACCCATTAATTCTCCACCAGGTGCCTCTGCAACTATGAAATACTCTGGCCAGTGGGCGAGGTACTGTAAGTAGAAAGGAATCCCATACTAGAGTCCTGTTAAGGAGTGTGAAAAGTAATGGACAGTAAAAAGTTCTTCATTAAGAGATATTGTAAAAAAAGTTTCCTTTACAAAGTATACCGTTACTTTATCCCCAGCTCTATATGAGTCCTATAATCATACATACCATTACATGAAACATTTAGGTTATCATTGATTTTTAACAAAATTGCCTGGACATACAGCCTCAAGTGTGGAATGGTGATAGCACTGTTTAATAGAAAGCAGAGGATCAGGACCCCGAAGTTCTACAGTCTACTTCCCTACTGACCATACCATATCTAAATCTCTCCATTTATCACCTGATATTATCTGTTAGCGGTCTGCCTCCTCTTAGTCTATGAATGTCATGTTCCCTCTATCCCTGGTGCCTGGTACACAGTAGATGCTCAATACATTGATGGTTGCATAATTGCACTGAAAAATTAATGGCTAGTTCCTACTTTGACTTCAGCTATGAGACTGTAAAATAACTTTACAACCTAAGTCCTTCCAGAGCCAACTTAATTACCCAGTTTTTCCTCTCCACTGATTCAAATCCTGCATTTCTAGTAATGCAGATAAAAGCTGACTTAAGGAATCAACTATGTTAACAGTAAATGCCTGAATAATTTGCTCATGACTTAACTCTTCAACCTTGGGATGTCCTTACTGACATGTAATCATTCCTACATTTCTCTTCTTTTTACACTGTACTTTAATGGATGAAAATATATTTCTTGTTAGTATAAACTTTCTGATGCAATTTATCAGAGGACACCATCAATCATACAGAAATATATTTTTAAGTTCCTGGAAAACCTGTTCAGTGTGAAATTCTTCAAAATCTCCTGTGAAGGACCATCATTATTTTGAATACCCTTCAAATACAACCCTTAACATGGCAGGCCAGCCAGTCTTCCTGCCAGCCAGCCTCTGACATACACCACAACCATCTCTCCTGTGGCTAACGGAGGAGTCCCAGACACCCCTCCCTCCCATCGACCTCTAGGACCCAACAGGTTACTTTCAAATATAGGCTCACCTGGATTATGGGACTTTCATTGTACATTTTAAATGTCACTGGAAGCACACCATATAAACCAATTTGCATCCTAAAATTCTTCCAAATTTTTGTCATTCAAAATTCTTCAAAAATCTTTTTTTTAAGTGGTGATATCATTAGTCATAATTTTAAAAGTCCAGATGAACACTGTGGAGATTTTTTGCTTTTCCCATTCAGTTTTGTTTCTGATATGTAGTACTGCTGCCTGCCTGTACCTGTAAGTAATTTTTACTGCTGTATAGTATTTCCTTATGTGAAGAGACACCTTAAATAGCCTGTATCCTGACAATGGACACCTGGGTCATTTCCAGTTTCCCAAAAAAATGTCTGAAATCCTTCTTCAGTACAGCTTAATTTACTTCACCATCTCCTGATTGTTGTGTGTGAATCTTACTCCAAATGCTTAGTAACTCTCCTGCAATAAATAATTTTTGTAATGGTATAACTCAGGGGTTAGCAAACTTTTTCTGTAAAAGGCCAAATAGTAAACATCCTAGGCTTTGTGGGCCATACAGTCCCTGCTGGAACTACTCAAACTGCAAAAGCCACAGAAAAAAAATATAAATTAATGAGCATGGTGTCCCAGTAACATTTTATTTACAAAACAGGCAGTGGGCCAGATTTGGCCTATGGGCCTTTTGTCAACCACTGACAAACTGCCTCTATTTCTTCTTATTTTTGGCTTTCAGAAAATGGAATTACTGTTTCCAAAGTGCCTTCCGGAAAGATAATAGCAACTTACATTGTCACTAGCAATTTATGAGAATGTTCCTCTCACCTCACCATCATCAGCACTGAGGTGTATCATTTTTTTAAATCTTAGCTGATACCTAAAATATGGCATCTCATTTTGGTTTTAGTTTACATGTCTTTTGACCAATGAGACTGAACTCCTAATACCTTCTTTAAGCTCCTATATGCCCTCTTTTGATAAATTACCGGTTAGCAGAACCCTCCTACCCACCTATAGTAGACATGGAACATAACCCAGAATCCGAACTTTGTGTTGCAAGCCACTAGAGATGTGGGGTTATCTGTTACAACAGCATAACCAGAGTACCCTATCTTCACATCTTTGCCCCATTTTTCCTTTAGGACAATAATAGACACTGCTCATTGTTACCTCAAATCCTTTATTCACTTTAGTAACAAGTCCCAATTTATAAAGCGGGGCACATTTCTGGACTCTAGATAGGATTCAGTAGACAGGTGGAACATGAAACAGGTGCTGGTCAAGGAGACAGAGCAGGGCTGTGCGGCATTTCCCAAAGGTACTCTTTTTTTTTTTTTTTTTTGAGATGGAGTCTCGCTCTGTAGCCCAGGCTGGAGTACAGTGGCGTGATCTCCGGTCACTGCAACCTCCGCCTCCCGGGTCCTGGTTCAAGCAATTCTCCTGCCTCGGCCTCCTGAGTAGCTGGGATTACGGAGTGCACCACCATGCCTGGCTAATTCTTGTATTTTTATTAGAGACGGACGGGGTTTCACCATGTTGGCCAGGCTGGTCTTGCACGCCTGACCTCGTGATCTGCCTGCCTTGGCCTCCCAAAGTGCTGGGATTCCAGGCTCAAAGGTACTCTTAAAAGGGAAGAACACCCTCACCTCCCCCTCTGTTGATTCTGCTGCCGGAAACATGGCTGTGATGCTGTTTGCTCTGGCAGCATCTGGAACAAGATTACAGCCACTCTGTAGAGTGCTTAACCTGCAGAGAGCCTGGCTGCTGGTGTCTTCATGGAAGCATCACCTGCCTGGGACTGCTTATCTCCAGACTTTGTTCACACTAAAGAGATGAAGCCACCTTGCGGAAGTCACTGTGCTTTCTGGTGAATATAGCTATGCTGACTCCTGAGGGGTGAGGTTGGCAGGGGAGCTATGATGTTACAAATTTCTACTATATTAACAGTTTGTCAGCAGATCTAAGACAACTCTCGTTCTCAGTGTCATTTTTAAAAATTGCTTTCAGTGTTGCTTATGATGTTTCCTGACCTACAAGTTTTTAAATTTTTCAGTACTCCTCTGTGTTTCCTTTCATTTCTCTATTTTCTTTATTCTCAGTAAATCTTCATTCAACCTTTTTTTTTTTTTTTTGTAAAAAAGGATACAGTTTCTGTAAGCGGATCCAAGTTACTGAAAGAAACAAGAGAAATGTCAATAGTAAGCAGCGTTTACAATAACCAGTTGAAATAAGCCTGCTAAAGCTAACAATAATAACGCCACAAGGAAAACAAACCATGTTTCATCAACAATTTTAAGGCCAACTTTAGGGCTGAGGAAGATGATTTAATCTACCTAATAGCCATAATAAGCTGTCACAGCAACTATTAGGGTGTTTATACATTTTTTCATTTAACTGCTACTTGCTTCTTTAAAATTTAAGTTAATAAATCTACATCTCGCATTTTCTAAGTGGCAATAAATTGCTAATGGAACTGGGGATCAACTAGGGATGTAGCTCGCAGAGACGGAAGGTCAAACTCGCCCACTACAGCATCTAACCCCATGGATCCTCCCTGCCTGTGTCTGGGTCTTCCCTGACAATTGCTCCTTTATTCCACCCTGTAAATGTGGTCACTCCCACCACTCGGTTTTTGCTCCCCACTCCTATTCTACACTCCCACCTCCCTGTCCCCACCATCCCCATTCCTATGTGTTCAATCACGTGTTCTTGGTGGATGCCTCCCAACCTGGCTCTGCTGCTGTGGGCGCTTCAACCAGCACATCCCAGCACACCATTCCCGAATCTGCATTCTGAAAACCCACCTCCTTCGTCCCCTCACTTCCCTATTCAATCAGTGGAGCCGTTATTTTGTCAGGCTCAAAACCAGCTACTTTTCGATTGTTCTCCTCCAATTTCTAGTCAAATTCTCCTTTGAGACCCACAGCGATGCTAGTCATATCATATTCTGTAGTCCAGCAGTTCCTAAACTTTTTGGTTTCAGAACTCCTTAACACTAAAAAGTTACTGAGGACCCCAAAGAACTTTTGTTTATATGGGTAATCTACTGATATTTAAAACTTTTTAATATTCACTCAAAAATAATAAATCAATTACACGTTAACACAAATAACTTTACCAAAAAATCACTATACTTCCGAAAACAAGAAACAAAATCCAGTGACAACAATGGCATTGTTTTAACAATTCTGCAACGTCTTGCTTAAAAGACAACCGGATTCTCAAGCATTTGTTATGCTTGCTGCTGAAAGATCACACCTTGGGAAGCTCCACTGTGTACTTGTGAGGGAATGACAGTGGAAAAGGCAAAAAACCTTCTTAATACATCATGAAGATAGCTCTGACCTCACAGAATATCTGAAACAATCTTGGGGACCCCCAAACCCTGGCCCACACCTTGAGAATCACTGCTGTAATACAGTGCAGGGAGTCACTCCCACACTTCTCAACAACTGCTTCATGTCCTCTTGTCTGCCCACCCGCACCCCCACCTCCAGCCCCGCCACCTCAGGGGCTTCCTATTCCATCACGAGGAAAAGAACAGGAAGAAGAAGGCTTCACCAAAGTTCCCCCACCGAACCCACACACACAGGCATCTGCACCCATATGCTACTTGCTTTCCCGTCACCAGGCACGGAGTGCTGGCGAGAGACCCCCTCAGTACTCGGGACCCTCCTCCTGCAATTCTTTCCCTCCTGCATCTGCATCTTCAATTTCTCTTTCCTGGAAGAAACATATAAATATGATGTGCACTGAGCCATCAGCTGCTCTTGAACAGCTTCCCACTGCTGAGACAGCCTGAAACGCTGTCTTCACTCAGCTTCTGAGACCATGGGGTTTTCCTCTCACCTCACTGAGCCACGTGGTCTCCTTTACTTGAACACTTGATGCCCTACGGCGCCATCTTACAGCCTCTTTTTTCTACACTTGTGACCCCCACATTTCCATCTTTAGCCCAGACCTAATCTTGAGACGTCCATGCCCAGATGCCTTCCTGGCCCCTCCACCTGGGTTTCTTGGTGTCCTTGGCAGAGAAGCTCAGGTCTTATGATGGCCTCTCCAAGTCCTGCCCTTCTGACTCTCTGCTATCATCCCCTTACCCTCCCACGCTCACTCTGTTCCAGCCACATGGCCTGCCTCCTATTTGAAACAGGGGTGTCTTCACTTACTGTTCCCTCTATTTGGAAGCTCCCCTGCCCCCCAGTATTCATGTAACTCATTCCTAACTTCCCCAGGTCTTTCTTCAAGGCCACTCTCCCTGAACCCCCACACTAAAGCTGAATCCCCACTCGCTTCTAGCTTTCCTTCCCTGCTTCTATTTTCCTGTGTAACTGAACACTAAGCTCCACATGACTCCCCGCACTGTGTTAGAGCAGTGATTCCCAAGGTGTGGGTCAGGATTTGAGGGGGTCCCTAAAATTGTTTCAGGTGTTCTATGAAGTCAGCGCTACTTTATGATCCATTAAGGTGTTTAGAGGGGAAAATGTACATTCTATAAAGGCATCTTTTTGGTTATGTCTTGCTCATTGCTGTGTCTCTAGAACTGGCACACAGTAGGCACTCAAATATTTTTCCAAGAATAAAATATGTGTTAAATTAATTGCAGTGTTGTACATCCACGGATTCTTTCGATTCCGACTGCAACATCTAATATGAGTCATTCTCAGAGTTTTCTACCAAAATGCCCTAATCAAAGAGGCAAGTAAATAGAAAAAACGGGGAACCAGGTGTGGTGGCTCACACCTGTAATTCCAGCACTTTGGGAGGATAAGGTGGGAGAATCACTTGAGCCTGGGAGTTCCAGACCAGCCTGGGCAATAAAACAAGACCCTGTCTCTACAAAAAATTTTTTAAATGTGTGGCAGCACATGCCTGTAGTCCCAACTACTCGGGAGGCTGAGGCAGGAGGATTGCCTGGGCCTGGGAGCTTGAGACTAAAGCGACCTATGATTGTGCCACTGCACTCCCATCTGGGTGACAGAGCGAGACCCTGTCTCAAAAAATAAAAGAAAATGGGGAATAAATGGAGCTCCCCTACTGGCACATTCTGAAGAGGCCATGTGATTCTCTGAAATCTAATATTTTCTTGTAAGTGTTCCTGTGTTATTTCCTTTCTATTCATTTCCATGTAAAACAGTTATCCTTTCCTAGATCTTCAGGTAAAACTGATTCCCCATAAGGCTTAACTTTTCTTGAAGCTTCAAGGCATCCTGTCACCTCCCATGCTGCACCTTCCAAACTGAAGCCTCTGCCAAGTCATCATCTCTGGGCCACTGCCAAAGCCTCCTGAATGGCTTACCTGCCCAGTTTACCTGCTCTCATCACATGACAGCCCACAGAGCTCAGTGGTTAAGAATTTGAATCCATCACCTAGAATCCACAGTGAACATTTTGCTACACTGGCTTCATCATCTCTCTCTGCCCATCTATCAATCCTAGATTCATTTTGAAAAACAATAGGGCAGTATGTGAAAACTAAGAACCAAGTGGTTCCGATTCAAGTGTCAGGAGGATAGAAAGGACTATGGGATGAGATGGTTGGGAACATTTCAAAGAGGGGTGAGCCTCTCCAGAGGCTCCAGGTGGGTTAAGACCCACTCCAGAGCAGTGGATCGCAAACGGAATGTGCGTTTCTAACATGGTCCCTGTGATCGGGGACCACATCTTTTAGAACCACTGCTCCAGAACCAATCTCCTTGGATGAAATTCCTTGCTTTACTCATCCCCACCTGGGCCAATTCACTTGTGCTTGCCATGCCTTGGTTTACTCATACACAAAATGGGGATGACAGCACCTCAAAGAATTGTGAGGATTAACTGGATTATTATGTGGGCACTCAGAACAGTGCAGGGAACAATGAGTTCAACACAAGTCACCGCAGCTATGAAGCTTAGACCAGACTGGCCCAACAGAAAATTCTTTTCACAGGATCAGGTCGAAACCCCTCCTGTTTCACCCATTTCTCCACGACTGCTCAGGGACAGAAAGCCACTAGATTCGCACTGACCCCAGTTGTCTAACCGCACTTCAAGTGTCCCCACTTTCATGCCCCGCTCCTTCTCTGGAACTTCCTTCTTCCTTACTTACCAATGTGTCACCCATCCTTCAAGGCTCACCCTCTCTTTGAAATGTTCCCAGCCATCTCATCCCATAGTGCTTTCTATCTTCCCGACACTGAATCAGAACCACTTGGTCCTTAGTTTTCACATACCGCCCTGTTGTTTTTTAAAGTGGATCTAGGACTCATAGATAGGCAGGAGAGAGATCAGTGTAGCAAAATGTTAACTGCAGAATCCAGGAAAAGTGTCTATAAAAGCACAGGGTGAAATTCCTCCAACTTTTCTAAATGTGTGGGAATCTTCATAATAAAACATTTTATTAAAAAAAAAAAAAGGTACCCGCAAATCAGAGGTCTGGCCTTAACTCGAATCCAAAGAGACTGCATCCAGGGCTCTGGGTGCACAGCGAGCCTCCCCTAAGATATGCCCTGACTCCTCACAGAGGAAAGGTGTCTACACCCGGGTGCGCAGCTACAGTAACTAAACTTGCAAACAGTAACCATGACTGAGACAGCATCCGCTGCCGGGAACACAGTGATCGGTGTTATTTCATTTAGATACAATTTAACCACGGCCACCAGGTGGGCTTCACCATGTACACATCCCAACAGCTGCTGACCAGCTTCCGATCCTCGCAAGCCCCCTCTGCGGCCGGGCCTTCGGCGGTGCCCACTACCCAGAAGAGGCGCGGCCCGGCCACGAGCCAGCAAGCAGTGGGGCAGGGCGAGGAGCCCAGGTGGTGGGCTCGAGGCCGCGCCCCAGCTCGCCCCATCACCCCAGTGCCTCCTGACAGCGACCACGAGCGGCGGCCCCAGCGCTGCCCCAGAACCCGCGAGCTAGCAGGGTCCAGAGACAAAGTTTGAGCACCTTGGCCAAGGTCGCCAAGGCCGGCGTGCGTCGACTCCAGGCCCACCTGTCCCTGGACCCTGTGGCCCCAGGGAGGCGCCCACGTCGGCCGGCGGGGGTGGTTCTCGCGGGTCCCCGCCCGGGCTTGGGGTCCGGCCGGGAGGGTGCGGCTGGGGCCGGAGCTGGCGGGGCTGGAGGTGGTGGGGCCGGAGGTGGCAGGGCCGGACCACGAGCGGCTGGCCCTAGGCGCGTGTCACTCACATGTTGTTGAAGCGGAACAGGTCGTCGCAGGTGAAGGCCCGTAGCGTGGTCATCGCGCCGCCGCCGCTTCCGAAGCCAGTTAGCCAAGACCCAGCGCCCGCCCCGCCGCCGGAAGTCTCCCGGAGTGCGGCCGCCGCAGAACCGAGCCGGACGGGGTATTGCTTCCGGGCTACGAGTTGCTCGGCAACGACAGCAGCGAAGCAGCTTCCTCTGGCGGCCGGCGGCGAGAATTGCCAGGCCGCTCCTGTAAGGCCTCCGGGGCTCTGGCTGCCCAGAACTTCGGAACCCCTCCTGGGAAGCGGCTGCAGAAAGCAGGCGGCGACACCTGGGAAGGAAAGAAGCTGCAGGTGATGCAGAAACCCAAGCAGAAGAGCAGGGTTCACAGCCACCCGGTGCTGCAGAGTAAATGAGGAATGGGAGAATTCATGACCCAGAGTCGCTTGTCCCAGTGATGCGAGTCGCAGATATCATCTTAAAATGTCAATACCACGTTTAAAACCAAAAAGAAGGCCGGGGGCGGTGGCTCACGCCTGTATTCCCAACACTGGGAGGCCGAGGCGGGCAGATCACTTGAGTTCAGTAGTTAGAGACCAACCTGGCCAAAATGGCGAGACCCGCTGTCTACTAAAAAGAAAAGAAAGAAAAGAAAAGAAAAGAAAAATTAGCTGGGCGTGGTGGCACGCCCCTGTAATCCCAGCTACTTGGAGGCTGAGGCAGGAGAATCGCTTGAACCCAGGAGGCGGAGGTTGCAGTGAGCCGAGATCTCGCCACTGCACTCCAGCCTGGGCGACAGAGCTAGACTCCGTCTCAAGAATAAATAATAAATAAATAAAAACAAAAAGAAATGTAAAATTGATTTTGATAGTACATTTTACCCATTTATTTTTCCTATTTAGGAAAAATATTTTTCCCTGACGCCACTTTATTATACCCGAACTATCATTTCAACATGTAACCAATCAATACTCAACATGTAATCAGTCAATTAAAAAATTAATGTGATATGTTACATTCTTTTTTGCAAAGACTTTGAAATCCGGTGTGTATACAATTGCAGTGCATTTCAATCTGAGAGAGTACCTGTCATCGGAAATGCTTGTTCTCTATTTAGATTTCATCAATGTATGGTTAAAAAGCAGATTCTCATATCCAAGTGGTTCCAAATATACTGTTTTCAAATCGCTGAATCAAACATCAGTTTTTAAATTTAAAGTAGTTAAAATTAAAAGTTAAAAATTCCTTTCTTCAGGCCAGACACAGTGGCTCACGCCTGTAATCCCGGTTACTTGGGAGGCTGAGGTAGGAGGATCATTTGAGCCCAGGAGGTAGAGGTTGCACTGAGCCATGATTGCACCACTGCACTCCAGCCTGGGTGACACAGCAAGACCCTGTCTCAACAAGATAAGATAAAAGAGAGATAAAATACATAAAGCAAGCAGGAATGCTGAAATGTATTTACATATAAGCATTAAACTGGTCAATATCCACAGAGCTGTAATCCACTGTCTCTGCTGGACACTGTATGACACCGTGCATTTGTATTTTATGGACAAAAATTTTCATTACTATCAATTTTCCTCAGCTTACGAATTTGTAAAATTTTGTATTGTCAAAGACAATAAAAAGCAGAGAAAACCTGGAAACGTGTACTAGACAGGACACCCAGTAATCTTTTTCTGGCCATTTCAAAGTGTTTCATAATTTTTGTGTGTGTGACATGAACTAATGTTGATTTGAATCTTGTTCCTTATGAAGTAGTGAAGGTTTTTGTCATATCTTTGGCTCTGATTCATTGGTATTATAAACATTAGAAGTTTATAGCTACTTTATGTTTGTATCTAGGTAATGGTGGAATAAACATGATTTTGATTTTTAGAAAAAAACACTGTGGATTTAACACAAAGGTAGTACTGAAACCCTGCAGAGACTGGATGCTGTGGGCCAGCAGTTTGCAGCACTAATACGACTTATTATTCTGATTTTGAGGCACAGATCAGAAATGTCCTATAGCTATATGGCCATTCCAACACATGGGGTCAGAGGAACGTGCAGGGAAGCACAGAGAATATCCTGGATATTCACCACCTGGTTCTCCCTTCTCTCCTGTTTGTCTACTTATTTTTAAACTGTTATCAGTTTCCATTGCTGATTGCCGCCTATGAATTAGCATCTCAAAGGGTGGCCAGTAAGTGCCCAGCAAATATCGATTAAACAGCTGAGTGAAAAAGTGGCATGCAGGTTACCCAGAAGATAATGTCATCCTTGGTAGTTTACAAAGAGGGTATTCACGTTATCAACAAAGGTATTTCACCTCTCTGTGCCTTAGTTTCTGTAAAAGGTGCATAATCATAGCGCCTACCTCACTGAATTATTATGAAGATTACATGAGTTAATATTTGTAAAGCACTTATAACAGTGCTTGCCACATTTTAAGTGCCATATAAGTGTTTGGTAAGGAAAATAATGAAATTAAGTATTTTGCATTTTGAAGGATCAGAATCTGGAGATGGAGAGTTAGGAGAGGCACAGCCCTCAACCATAGACCTTAGCATAAATAGCTCTGGAGGGGCAGTGGCTGCCCACAGTCCCCGAGGAGCAGCTTAGAGGAGATGGGTGAGGCTTTGGAAGCCACCTCCCTTTCCTCTTATTGTCTTGCTCCCACCAGAAAAGTCTACGTGTTGACACACTTGTTTTATGGGTTTTAAAAATACCTTTCATGGCTATTTACATTTTTAAGGACCTTTTAATAAAAATGATATATGCACATTATTAAGAAATCAAAGACTTGTGGAAATGTACAAAGAAGAAAACAACAAATCATTCAAAATTTTGCCACCTGGGAATAAACCATGTTAACTCACAGAGAATTTCAGTCATCTCTCTATGTAGATTAAGGGGTGAGAAAGAGACTTTTACTTAAAAGGGATTCTAATTACATATGTTAATAAATGAAGTATAAGGTATTACTATGCTTGACTTTTTTCTTGAATTTAACAGAAGAAAAAACAAATCATATGAAAATGAAAGAGTGCCAGGCTCAGTGAGTTACTCTTGTAATCTCAGCACTTTGGGAGGCCGAGGCAGGTGGTTCACCTGAGGTCAGGAGTTCGAGACCAGCCTGGCCAACATGGTGAAACCCGTCTCTCCTAAAAATATAAAAACTAGTTGGGCATGGTGGTGGACACCTGTAATCTCAGCTACTCGGAAGACTGAGGCAGAAGAATCGCTTGAACCTAGGAGGCAGATGTTGCAGTTTACTGAGATTATACCACTGCACTCCAGCCTGGGCGACAGAGGGAGACTTCATGCCAATAAATAAATGAATAAATAGGCCGGGTGCGGTGGCTCACACCTGTAATCCCAGTGCTTTGGGAGGCCGAGGCGGGCGGATCATGAGGTCAGGAGTTTGAGACCAGCCTGGCCAACATGGTTTTGTATTTAACTACTAAAAATACAAAAAAATTAGCTGGGCGTGGTGGCAGGCGCCTATAATCCCAGCTACTTGGGAAGCTGAGGCAGGAGAATTGCTTGAACCCGGGAGGCAGAGGTTGCAGTGAGCTGAGACCGTACCACTGCACTCCAGCCTGGGTGACAGAGCATGACTCTGTCTCAAAAAATTAAAAAATAATAAAAGTAATAAATAAATAAATGTGAAAATAAAGAGATTGCTGAGCAGCACAAAATAAAAGCTCCTAAAAGTTTCCTGTAAAGTTTAAGATATGTATAGTATTATATATGTATTAAATATACTTGCAATCTCCTAATGAGGATAATTAATGGTCAAAATCAGATTTTTAAATAGAACTTTCAATTTAGGGCACTATTGACTCTTTTTTGTTGTTTTGTTTTTTAGTTTTTTGCTTTTTTGAGACAAGGTCTTGCTCTGTCTCCCAGGCTGGAGTGCTGGCAGGATCTCAGCTCAGTGGAACCTCTGCCTCCTGGGTTCAAGCGATTCTCCTGCCTCTGCCTCCCGAGTAGCTGGAACTACAGGTGTGCACCACCACACGAGGCCTTTGTTTTTTTGAGACGGAGTCTTGTCCTGTTGCCCAGGCTGGAGTGCAGTGGTGTGATCCCAGCTCACTGCAACCTCCACCTCCTGGGTTCAAGTGATTCTCTGCCTTAGCCTCCCTAGTAGCTGGGATCACAGGTGCCTGCCACCACAGGCTACTTTTTTTGTATTTTTAGTGGAGACAGAGTTTCACCATCTTGGTCAAGCTGGTCTTGAACTCCTGGCCTTGTGATCCACCAGCCTCAGCCTCCCAAAGTGCTGGGATTACAGGCGTGAGCCACCATGCCTGGCCTTTTGCGTGTGTGTATGTGAGAGAGGGTCTCTCTCTGTCACCCAAGCTATAGCGAAGTGGCATGATCTCGGCTCACTGCAACTTCCACCTCCCAAGTTCAAGCAATTTCATGCCTCAGCTCCTGAGTAGCTGGGACTACAGGCATGTGCCACCATTCTCTATATAGCCACATCACTTTTACAACTATATATCATCTAGTTGTTTGGTTTTAAGTCTATGATTGAGTGGATGTAATTGTCATTCCCATTTCTTGTTACAGCTCTTCCCTTTCCATTCTTCATTCTGATGCATGTATGGGTTGGCTGAGTTTCTCTGTTGAGCTTTTGTTTGTTTGACTTTGCTGTGCTTTGTTTTTCCTCAGGCTCATGGTGCTGGTGCTCTATTCACAGAGCGCCCTTGTCTCTTAGAATGCTCAAGTGGAATATTGGCTGGATATTCCTGGATCCCATGTTCTCTCCTCCAAGATTTTGTAAACATCATTACTCCATTGTTTTCTGGTGTTTAAAGTTTCTGGGGGAGAAGAATAAGGCCAGCATGAGTTTTTTTCCCCCTTGTATCAGTGGCAATTTATGCTGAAGTCTAATTATAACACTTCTAGAAATATGATTGTAATACTTTTAGAAATAAAATATTTTTAACAGTGCATGTGTTTTAAACCTAGTGAATTTGACAATTTCAGCAGTTTAACACTGAAATGTACTAAAAACTTCAAAACGGAATCACTCATACATAGCTGATGGGAATGCAAAATGGTGCAGCCCCTCTGGAGAACAGTTTGGTAGTTTCTTTACAAATTGAACATGCAAACATGCAACTACCACTTAACCCAGCAATTGCATTTCTGGGCATTTACCCCGGAGAAATGAAAACTTATGTTTTCATCAAAACATCTATATGAATATATAAGCAAGAATCAGCCGGGCACGGTGGCTCAAGCCTGTAATCCCAGCACTTTGGGAGGCTGAGACGGGCGGATCACAAGGTCAGGAGATCGAGACCATCCTGGCTAACACGGTGAAACCCCGTCTCTACTAAAAAATACAAAAAACTAGCCGGGCGAGGTGGCGGGCGCCTGTGGTCCCAGCTACTCCGGAGGCTGAGGCAGGAGAATGGCGTAAACCCGGGAGGCGGAGCTTGCAGTGAGCCGAGATCCGGCCACTGCACTCCAGCCTGGGCGACAGAGCCAGACTCAGTCTCAAAAAAAAAAAAAAAAAAAAAAAAAAAAGAATATATAAGCAAGAATCAAAAAAGTCTATGTACCCTATGATTCCATTTACATGGACTTTTTTTTTTTTTTTTTTTTTTTTGAGACAGGGTCTCACTTTGTCACCCAGGCTGGAGTGAAGTGGCATGATCTCGGCTCACTGCAACCTCCACCTCCCCGGTTCAAGCGATTCTCCTGCCTCAGCCTCCCAAGTAGCTGGGGCTATAGGCGTGCACCACCATGCCTAGCTAATTTTTGTATTTTTAGTAGAGATGGGGTTTTGACATATTGCCTAGGGTGGTCTCCAACTCCTGGCCACAGGTGATCCATCCACCTCAGTCTTCCAAAGTGCTGGGATTACAGGCATGAGTGAATGTGCCCAGCCATTTATATGACATTCTGAAAGGGCAGAATTATAGGAACAGAATAAAACAGACCAGTGTTTGCCCAGGCTGGGACTGATCATGGTGATGGCTACGTGACCAAATGAGTCTGTCAAAATATATCAAAAGTGTATTAAAATGAGTGAATTTTACTTTATCAAACTTAAGCCTTAATAAACCTGACTTTAAAAAGAGGAATCACCCAGCACTTTGGGAGGCTGAGGTGGGAGGACTGCTTGAGGAGTTGAAGACCAGCCTGGGCAACAAAGTGAGACCCCATCCTTACAATGAAGAAAGAAGAAAGAAGGAAGAAGAAGAAGAGGAGGAAGAAGAGGAGGAAGAAGAAGAGGAAGAGGAAGAGGAAGAGGAAGAGGAAGAAGAAGAAGAAGAAGAAGAAGAAGAAGAAGAAGAAGAAGAAGAAGAAGAAGAAGAAGAAGAAGAAGAAGAAGAAGAAGAAGAAGGAGAAAGAAGAAGAAGGAGGAGGAGGAGGAGGAGGAGAAGAAGAAAAGCCTGGCATGGTGGTGTGTACCTGTAGTCCCAGCTACTTAGGAGGGTAAGGCCAGGGGATCCCTTGAACCCAGGAGTTTGAGGCTACAGTGAGCCATGATTGCACCACTGCACTCCAGTATGGTTTAAAAAAAAAAAAGAAAAGAAAGGAAGGGAAGGGAAGAGAAGGGAGGGCAGGGGAGAAGGAGAGAAGGGAAGCTGAGATTGCGCCACTGCACTCCAGCCTGGGCGACAGAGTGAGATTCCGTCTCAAAAAAAAAAAAAAAAGAAAGAAAGAAAGAAAAGAAAAAGGAAAAGGAAAACAATAAGCAGCAGTATCAGCACCTTTTTAGAAGTATGGAGATAAATAATGATGGGGGGGAGGGGAGGAGAGAAGAAGGAAGGAAAGAAAGAAAGGAAGGAAGGGAAGGAAGGAAGGAAGGAAGGAAGGGAAGGAAGGAAGGAAGGAAGGAAGGAAGGAAGGAAGGAAGGAAGGAAGGAAGGAAGGAAGGAAGGAAGGAAGGAAGGAAGGAAGGGAAGGAAGGAAGGAAGGAAGGAAGGATCAGCATAGTCTTTACATTTTTGTCACCGTCATTTTAAGAAGTATATTTGAAAAGCATGAACTACGTTAAACCCCACAGTTACTTGGGCTTCTAGGACATGCTGCTATTGACTTCTGTTTCCGTGCATTTGATTTGATTTTTAGCCGGCAGTAAAATACTGTTTCTATCCCGGCTGCACATTTTCCCCTACATTAAAGATGACTCATAGAATCCTTTATTTATCATTCTACACAGAGTAATTTCTTTTACTGCTTCGTTGGAAAAAACTACAAGCTTTTACCACATTTAATGGCAAACATTTTCCTGCTCATTGAAACAAAACACCATGTGCTCTCTGTAAATAGTACTGACCCAGATTCACATCCATCATTGCAAAATTCCACATTGAAAACAAGCAAACAGCTTGATGGCTCATCTGTTGTTGCTCTGTTTCTTTTCTTTCAGATTATATGGAAAGCACAAAGTGCGCAGTAAATATATATTTTGATATATCCTAAGCAGCATACTTTACAATTAAACATCTTGGATGGTTGGATGCCTTCACATAAGAAATTTTTTGCCGGGCGCAGTGGCTCAAGCCTGTAATCCCAGCACTTTGGGAGGCCGAGACGGGAGAATCACGAGGCCAGGAGATCGAGACCATCCTGGCTAACATGGTGAAACCCCGTCTCTACTAAAAATACAAAAAACTAGCCGGGCGAGGTGGCAGGCGCCTGTAGTCCCAGCTACTCGGGAGGCTGAGGCAGGAGAATGGCGTAAACCCAGGAGGCGGAGCTTGCAGTGAGCCGAGATCGCGCCACTGCACTCCAGCCTGGGCGACAGAGCGAGACTCTGTCTCAAAAAAAAGAAAAAGAAAAAAAAAGAAAAGAAATTTTTTAAATAAAATAATAACTGCGGCCGGGCGCGGTGGCTCACGCCTGTAATCCCAGCACTTTGGGAGGCCGAGGCGGGCGGATCACAAGGTCAGGAGATCGAGACCACGGTGAAACCCCGTCTCTACTAAAAATACAAAAAATTAGCCGGGCGCGGTGGCGGGCGCCTGTGGTCCCAGCTACTCAGGAGGCTGAGGCAGGAGAATGGCGTAAACCCAGGAGGCGGAGCTTGCAGTGAGCCGAGATCGCGCCACTGCACTCCAGCCTGGGCGACAGAGCGAGACTCCGTCTCAAAAAACAAAAACAAAAACAAAAATAAAAAAAATAAAATAATAACTGGACAAGATACATGCATTGACTCTGAATTATCGATGTAATAATCTATTTTCAGTTTTGCTAACTAGGATGTATAAATTCATTCACTATTCAAATTTAAAACTACAGGTTTCTTTCTGTATTTATTATTTTATTATTTATTTATTTATTTATTTATTATTAAAACTACAGGTTTCAATTAAATAACGCAGGCTGTAGTTATCTATCTTTTCCCTACCAATACCTCACTAAAATGAGAATTAAAGAAAATTTAAAAAGGAATTTTTTAAAGGGCATACATCCGTAGGAACAAAAAGAATGGAAGAGGAGACAGTAGCCAGTGGGAACTGGCAACAAAATTTTGTATGCTTGAAAACTCAGCAGACAGGAGAAAGTTAGATGTTAACCAACTGCAGGCGGAAAAGCCAGCAGGAAGCAAGGCAATCGATTCCCCGTGCAGAGTCTGGGCGGGCTCAGTAATTAGCCAAGGCAGGTGTGAGTGACGGGAGAAGATGAGCGCCTCACTCCTGGAGAGACCCAGAAGCCATGTCCCTGAGCCGTCAGAGCACAGGCAGCGAAGAGTGAGGTTGAGATACTGCATCGGAAATGGGAGGAGGTGAAAGCTGGCAGACAGAAAGCTAAAACCCCACAGGCTCCTTGCCTGCTTAGCTCCCAGAACACTGGCACCAAAGTTTAACCCCACCTGGCATCCCCCAGTAGGGTACTGGAGAATTTTCTTGTGGAGAAACCACCTGACCCAGAAGAAAAGCCCCACAGGTATTGACATATGGCCAGGTCGCTACATGGTCACCCTAAGGAGAGGACCACCATACAAGAGGGTTCAATCCTCACTTTCCATGATATGGAATCAATAATTAATGTCTTATATTGAAAAAGAGGCTGGGCATGATAGCTCACACCTGTAATCCCAGCACTTTGGGAGGCAGAGGTGGGCAGATTACTTCAGGTCAGGAGTTCAAGACCAGCCTGACCAACATGGTGAAATCCTGTCTCTACTAAAAAATACAAAAAACTAGCCGGGCGTGGTGGCGGGCGCCTGTAGTCCCAGCTACTCGGGAGGCTGAGGCAGGAGAATGGTGTGAACCTGGGAGGTGGAGCTTGCAGTGAGCTGAGATCCCGCCACTGCACTCCAGCCTGGGCGACAGAGCGAGACTCTGTCTCAAAAAAAAAAAAAAAAAGAAAGTAGCTGGGTGTGGTGGCACATGCTTGTAATTCCAGCTACTCAGGAGGCTGAGGCAGGAGAATCGCTTGAACCTGGGAAGTGGAGTTTGCAGTGAGCTGAGATCATGCCACTGCACTCCAGTCTGGTGGACAGAGTGAGACTCTGTCTCCAAAAAAAAAAAAAAAAGAAAGAAAAAAGAAAAGAAAACAAAAACCAATAAGCAGCAATATCAGCATCTTTTTAGAAGTATTTAAATAAATAATGAAGACACAGCTGGAGACATGGTTTGGGGGAGGAGGTAACAGAAATGGGATTGGGAGGAGGCTCAGGGGCTGCTACCTTCCACTGCAAGTCTTCCAATATTTGGTTTTGAAAACTATGTATTGTGTGTATTTTTTAAAAATCCTCCTTCCCTTAAAAAACATAAGGCAAAATCATGTGAGTAAACCGGTGTCATCTGGAAAAACAAACAAGGGCTCAGGATTGTTCAGAAAGGTTACCTGGAGAAATGGAAGAGTTCTGCGAAATTCACCACACTTTACCTTTGAAATCGTCTGCTGGGGATTCCACAGGAGCTTTTTCCAACGAAGTTTTAAATCATTCACTCCTTGCTCACCAAAGAGGTTTTATTAAACACATCTTTGTTTCTCGAAGTTGATGAGTAAAAGGGTCTTATGATTAGTAGATGAGTAGATTCTCAGGGAATGAAATGCCTTTAAAAGGAAGTTGGCTGTTCTTCTTTTTTTTTTTTTTTTTTTGAGATGGAGTTTCGCTCTTGTTGCCCAGTCTAGAGTGCAATGGCGCAATCTCAGCTCACCACAATCTTCGCCTCCCGGGTTCAAGCGATTCTCCTACCTCAGCCTCCCGAGTAGCTGGGATTACAGGCATGTGCCACCACGACTGGCTAATTTTGTATTTCGAGTAGAAGACGGGGTTTCTCCATGTTGGCCAGGCTGGTCTCAAACTCTTGACCTCAGGTGATCCGCCCACCTCAGCCTCCCAAAGTGCTGGGATTACAGCAGTGAGCTACTGTGGCCAGCTCAGCTGTTCTTTAAGAAAATAAAAAAGCTTATAAATTTCCCATGTCACATGCAGACAATGTGACTAATTAACTGTGCATGACTACATCCGTGCATGCACACACGTGCGTGTGCAAGCAGCTGGCCCAGAGATTCCCCCCTCCGCTGCTCCTGTGTGCCCTCACACAGGTGTTAGAGGTGAGAGAAGTCACTTTCCAGCAAAATCATTAAAGTTTGACTTCAGCAATCCCACCTGATTTTCAGAATCTTTTCCCCATGCCCTTCAAGCCCCTTTTCCCTGTCGAAGCAAGAATATAATTGAATATACATAAGGAGGTGAAAACTTGGTTCCTGACATTTGTATGTGAAACCTTTTGTCCATAATGTGGTGATTTTAAACGAAGTTATGCCTTATTCTTAGCAAAACAATTACGAGCTATTTTCTTCTCCTTTCCTGCAGGGTTCTAAGAGCAGCACACCTTCTACATTTGTGTATTTGTATCAGCTGCACAAATGCCACTGCCCCAAATATACCTTGAACTAATGCTTCTCAAGCCAACTCTAATGTGCACGTGAATCTTGTTAAAATACAGATTCTGATCCAGCAGGTCTGCCAGGGGTCTGAGATTCTCACAAACCCCCCAAAGATGTGATGCTTCATCCGTGGATTATGGTTTTCACAGCAAAATCCTAAACTATCTGTTCAATAAGAGTTTGCAATTTGTCAGGTCTCATATTTTCATGTGCTAGTAAAAAATAGAAGCTTTGTGATGTCCTAGCTGCTTCACTTACATATATTTTTCTGATTGGTTAATGAGTCTCTAGCATTTTATTGTTCTCTGCAGTTTTTCTTTCAATAGATAATAGATGCATAAGTCTATTCTGCATATGATTGTACATCAATAGGCTGCAGAGAAAAATGGGAGTGAGAAAGATAAAATGGACGGAAACTGCAATCTGGTAAATAAATGCATTCTCTCTTAATTTGTAGAAGTGGCGAAAAGTCAGAAGCACGCACATCAGAAATAAAGAGAATTAATCACGTCAGCCTCTGTATTCTTCTTGGTAGAGCACCAAGTTTTAAAGAATAGTGCTTTTAAATAATATAAATGTACATATAAATTCTATGTAAATTAGTGAATATGATAAAGTAAAAGGGGAAAAAAGTGGAGGAAAGTTGTTTAACAATCACTGACTATAATTATGCTTTTACTTAAATAATAGTTCCTTTTTGGGAAATACTGTTTTAGACTCTTGTGTAGGCAGAGATGGTTCCTCTCAGGATTTCGCTCTGGCAATGACTGGGAAGCTAGCAACACGTCTCTGCAACCTGCCTTGCTCCCTTTGCCTTTCTTGTTGAAAGTCACCCCTGGCTATGGGCCCTGATGATGCTTTTGACCAGCAGGGAATACTGGGGAAAATGAGCTACTCCCAGCTCACACGCACACACCACCATCACTGCCATCACCACCATCAGCAGTAACAGCAATGAAGTTGGGCCGGGCGCGGTGGTTCACACCTATAATCCCAGCACTTTGGGAGGCCGAGGCGGGTGGATCACGACGTCAGGAGATCGAGACCATCCTGGCTAACACGGTGAAACACCATCTCTACTAAAAATATAAAAAAATTAGCCCAGCGTGGTGGTGGGCGCCTGTAGTCCCAGCTGCTGAGGAGGCTGAGGCAGGAGAATGGCGTGAACCCTGGAGGCGGAGCTTGCAGTGAGCCGAGATCACGCCACTGCATTCCAGCCTGGGTGACAGAGCAAGACTCTGTCTCAATAAATAAATAAATAAAATAAATAAACTTAATAACTAGTTTTCACTTTATGTTTGATCTTTCTACATTGAGCAACCTGCCCCAGTACATTTTTCTTAAACCTTTGATACCCATTACTGCCTTTCTTCTGTTTCACGAGAAACTTGCCAGCAGATAATAGCATGAATGGGTAGGCAGAAATAAGCAGTAGGGGTGAAATGCCAAAGCAGTCAATTATCTAATGATCGTAATAAGTAACATTTAACCGTGCTTATGATGTGGTGCCTGGATGTTCTAAGCACTTTGCATGGATTAATTTATGTTTGCCTTACAGCAGCGACTGAAGAGGAAAGATGCTATTTTCATCCTTGGCTAGTAACACATACATATGTTTGATAGGATGCATGTGTCTGTTCCTTTGTAGATGTAACCTGTGAATGTGTTTTTATTTTATATGCACAGACAGTCTTTTTTTTTAACTTTTAAATCAACCCTAGTTGATATGCTAGAACCGCACTCTCCCATATGGTAGCCACCAGCCACATGTGGCTATTGATTATTTGAGACATGGCTAGTGTGAAATGAGATGTGCTGTAGGTGCAAAATGCACACACGACTTTGAAGACAATATAAAAAATAAAAGAATGTAAAATACCTCTTTAATATTTTTGATTAATTGTTGAAATATATTTGAGATATCATGAGCTAAATAAAATTACTAAAATTGATTCTACCTATTTCTTTTTGCTTTTTAAAATTGTGCCCACTAGTAAATGTAAAATTACCTATGTGGCTTGCTTTATATTTCTAAGGGATAGCACCAGGCTAGAAGTACATGTTCCATGGTCCTCTGCCAGCCAAATCAGGTTGAGAATGCATGCTTGGTTAGGTGTCAGTGGCCTTGGTTAGGCAAGGTGTTACTTCTCCCAGGTGTGTTTTTATATTAAAATCCACATTTTGATCTAAACTAGTAGTTTTCACAGCAGAAGCACCTTGGAAGTTTAAAATAAATATGGCTGGCTGGGTTGCCTCTGCAGAGATTCTGATGGTCCGGGCAGCTGGGGCATTAGGAGTTTTAAAAGGCTCCAGGTGACTTCAAGCTGACAGCCAAAGCTGAGAGCCACCTATTCAAATGGAACAGCCGACACTGAGTCTTGGTGACCGACAGTGTGGGCGGGTGATGTTTGCAGTGGGGCCAGGTTCACACTTTTTGAGTCTCTCGTTGGAACTACAGAAACAAACTGTGGAAAGTATCAGAGCCTGCTTTTTGGCAAGGAGCCTTGGAATAGAGTTAAGAGCACCCTCAAATCTATGGTATGAGGGAAAACCCAGCCCACAGAATCATGGTGGGGAAATGGGAAGAAAGGGAAGCAATGGAGCTAATTATGTGTAGTGATATTTCCCCCAGGAAACCGAAGACGGGTTACAAAGGTGAAGGCTGTCTAGGAGCTCCTCCCTGGTCACCCGTGGTCCTCAGGTTCCAAGCCCCTCTTCACAGGCCGCAGGATCTGACCAGCCCCATTCCCCAGCAGTGAGAAATGAGGGTTGGCTATAGTAGTTCTAATGTGTGCACTCAAAGGAAATACTCAGATTCATTAATGTAATGATATTCTAAGTGTCTTATATAGAGCTTCAGAATTCTGGCAAATTCTACTTTTAAATGGGAGACTTTGTATTAGACTCGAGATAAGAAACTCCTCCCCCACCCCCACCCCCAACCGCCTCACTCCAATTGAAGCTTCTCCAGGGAGGTTTCTGAGGGGAGGCCTTGGTTACACTTTCTCAACTATTTGGGACGCTGAGGGGGTAGATCCCTTGAGTTCAGGAGTTTGAGACTAGCCTGGGCAACATAGTGAGACCTCATCTCTGCAAAAAATGAACAAAAATTAGCTGGGCATGGTGGTGCACGCCTGTAGTCATAGCTGGTCAGGAGGCTGAGGTAGGAGGATTGCGCTTGAGCCCAGGAAGTTGAGGCTGCAGTGAGCCAAGATAGCACCAGTGCATTTCATTTCAGCTTGAGTGACAGTCACACCTTGTCTCAAAAAAAAAAAAAAAAAAAAAAAAAGGTTATATGCCCACACCTTTCGGAATAATTATTTTTTAACTTCCCATACCTACGTTTCTTGCAAAGCTAGTATCCATGTGGGAAAGGTTTGTGCCAGCTGCCACCATTTTTGATGTTGGAGTAAAATCGATCTTTTTCTTTTTTTTTTTTTTTTGAGACAGAGTCTCGCTCTGCCGCCCAGGCTGGAGTGCAGTGGCGTGATCTTGGCTCACTGCAAGCTCCGCCTCCCGGGTTCACGCCATTCTCCGGCCTCAGCCTCCCGAGTAGCTGGGACTACAGGCGCCCGCCACCTCGCCCGGCTAGTTTTTTTGTATTTTTTAGTAGAGACGGGGTTTCACTGTGTCAGCCAGGATGGTCTCGATCTCCTGACCTCGTGATCCGCCCATCTCGGCCTCCCAAAGTGCTGGGATTACAGGCTTGAGCCACCGCGCCCGGCCAAATCGATCTTTTTCTAATCAGAACCTGTTTCTTGAGAAAAATGCCAGATGTTTTCCTCCTCCCTCCCTCTCTGCATTCTTTTTTCTTTTCTTTTCTTTTTCTCTTTTTTTTTTTTTTTTTTGAGACTGAGTCTTGCTCTATTGTGTGGGCTAGAGTGCAGTGGCGTGATCTCAGCTGTCTGCAACCTCCGCCTCCTGGGTTCAAGGGATTCTCCTGCCTCAGCTTCCCGAGTAGCTGGGATTACAGGTGCCTGCCACCATGCCTGGCTAATTTTTGTATTTTTAGTAGAGACAGGGTTTCACCATGTTGGCCAGGCTAGTCTTGAACTCCTGACCTCAAGTGATTCACCCGCCTTGGCCTCCCAAAGTGCTGGGATTACAGGTGTGAGCCACCATGCCCAGCCCCTCTCTGCCTTCTTTACTTCCTTTCCTTATCACCTATTTAGGATTTCGCAATGTTAGGTGATTTCTTTTCCGTATTTCCAACTGAATTAGAGTTAACTAAATGACAAAAAGTACTTTTGGTCTCAAATTCATCATCATGAAAATGGGCCGAAAAAATGAGGACACTTAGAATTTTACTATCAGATACTGCCAGATGATTAAAACACCTGTATTCCACACACACTGTGCCCTTGTGAGTCCTAATTGTGCTGTTTCTATTTCTCTCAGACTGCTGGCAAGTGACCAGGTGTGACTAGGTGTGACCAGGCATGACCAGGCATGACCAGGCGTTAAAGAAGTGCTCCCTCATTTCAAGTCTCTTAAAGATGAAGGTAACAGCTGCCCAATGAGGATGGAACCGCATTTGTGAATGGAAGCACTCATAGCTGGGTTTCCTGTACTTTGTATTTTCTTATAGATCTAAAGTTGTAACTTCCACATAATATGAACTACTTCAACAGTTTCTATTTCTATTCTATGTCCCTGGGGAGTGGGGGTGGTGCTAGAGTGAAAGGATTTGGCAGTGCGTGCAACATAAAAAAAAAAAAAAAATCCCTTCCTTTGGCCGGCATTCAACTTTTATAACATGTTTTTATTTTTACTTTTTTTGGGGGGAAAGACAGGGTTGCTCTGTCGTCCAGGCTGCAATGCAGTGGTGTGATCGTAGCTCAATGCAGCCTCCAATTCCTGGGCTCAAGCGATCCTCCCACCTCAGCTATAATGTATTTTTAAATTTGGAAATGCATTCTCCTCTTCCTCCACCCAGCGTTATATTTTTACTCTCCTCTTATTCCCTCCAACCTTCACCCAAGTCTGTTTCCTGGCAATTTGAGAAGTGAGAAATGCCTGCGTGGGGGAAAAAGTGGAGGCACATGTTGTGTTGTAATTTTAACGGGGAAGCATTGCCCAATGACAAAACCAGGGACTGTCTTGTGATGTCGCTTTCTGCCCACGCTACCTTTTCTTCTTCTGAGCTCGCTCTCATCCCGCAGAAGGCTGCAAGGCTGCCTCGCATGCAGAGGCTGTGACCTGCTTTAAATCAACAAAGCATGATGATCTTAGTTTGAAGAGTGGGGAGGACAACCATACGGATTGAGCTGTCAACGTTTAGTTCGTTGTAAATATCAAAAGCAGGCAGCCCATTCAGTCCTCATTCTGATCTTTTCGGATCTCTCCCACTGATGAGTTAGAAACCCTTTTAAACTCATGTTTTCCTTCCTTCAGCCAGGAAGGATTTATTGAGCACTTACTATTAATATATGCCAGGCACCGTTCCAAGCATGGGGAGTATAGCAGCGAGGAGACCAAGCCTCTGGCTGTCAATTTTGAAACAGCACTGAACTTTCAGCCAGGGCATTGCAGAGGCTGCGTGAGGACAGGGTGGGGCTGTCTGCAGGGCCCCAGCTAACTCCATGTTCAAATTACCTGTGATTTTCTCTAAGTCCGACCGAGCCAAGTACTGTACTAGATAACAATGGAAACACTTTCAGGGGGAGGATGATCTTTTCCTTCTGCTCCTTAACTTTTGCCCCATATCAGGAGGAGCTTCTGAGAAATGTGAGCTTTTCTGCTTAGCCCCTCAATACAACGTCTAACCACAAACCCTGGCTCGTATTTCATCTGTCCATGACACTGTGTGGTGCATGAATATATTCTTACTCTAAAGAAAAAAAAAAAAACCAAAGGATATTTCAAAAATTATTTTCACACATGATTATCATACAGTATTACAATGTATTATGTGCAAAATTCCATTTAAAAAATCATTTACAAAAGTACAACACAGTATGTGCTGAGGGTTCTAGTTCAACAAAAGCCAAGGCTAAAAAAGGTACAAGGTACAAAGCCAACCAAATTAGATGACTACGCATCTTTACACAGTACAATAACATGTTTTTGTAACTACCTGTGTTACATGGATACAAGACCCTCATAGTTTGTGCACCTGCAAGCTGGTTTTATTTAACGTTAAGTTTAACTTCACTGCAGGTTCTGATAATGTAGATTTTTTTTTTTGTGCATTTTCGAATTCTTCTCCATTATACAGCACCTTATTTAACTCAACAAAAGCCACATTATACATTACTTGGTTTCTGGTCCCAATAATTTGATGCTGTTAGTTTTAATTTCGATGGAAAAGGGAGAAAAGGTGTTCTTCTTGATTTTTATTTTTCTCAAGGGGCTTTCAAAATTGTTTCTAAAAGCAAATCACACATGGAATAGATTTTGCCAAACCTCATTGCATATTTACAGTATTTTAAGCGTAGGTGGTTCCTTCTATCTCTTTTTCTACATCTTTCGAAGAGCCTGAACCAGCAGACTGCACTCCTCAGTCCTTTGTTAGAGTCCGTATTTCTCTCTCTACCTCTCGCTACATTCATTTCTCTCCTTATTCTCAGCATCATTTGTTTAAAAAACAAAACAGCAAAACACCACTAAACGTGAACAAGAGAACAGTACATCCGATTTCCAAAGGCATTCTGTGGCCAGTGTCAGGAATACGTTGCTTTAAGAAATCCAGCAGTCTCTCCCCACAAAGTTGCCAAAACATCCAGTTACAGAAGAGAGACTTTAAAAATGCAATACTCTCAAATCCAGCAAGAGATTTATTTTTGAATATTAAATGTTAAAATCACATGCATAATTATAGAATATTTTAAAGTTACAAAAATATTTTAAAAACCAATCCTGACAGTTTACCTGCAACTGCTATAAAAATTTCTATGAAATATATAAAAACATGAAGGCTCTTTGTAAAAAAAAAAAAAAAAAAAAGGAAAAAGGAAGGCAGGAAGGGATGAGGCCATCCACAGGAGTGAGAATCACCTGACGCACTGCATCGCAAACATCTGCTGTTGAATTCAAAAGAACTTGTATCTGAAGTGTTTCTTCTGCACATATACATACATGTAAGCCAACCTAGAACCTGACTGGGGGTAGGTAGCAAACAATCTCAGGACACTTCAACCATCAAATGCAATTCTCCATTGCCAAAAGGGAATCCTACTGTTTCACGAACCTCAGCTACCTTGCGTGGCTAAAGCTGCCCTTGGCTGAGTTGGCCTGTGGATGGCTTAGTCACTAAACGGAGGGGTCCCCGAGGAGGTGACTGCTTTTCAAGCTCAAGCACATAGAAGCCAGAAGGCAAGGCTTCCAGCTCCCCTTTGGATGCACCACTGGGAAGTCCTGCCTCTCTTCTAGGAGGTGGTGAGGTCATCTTCTCCGTTCTGGAAAATGACGCCGTAAGGATTGTTCTTGATGCGTTTGTAGACAAAGTGGAAGATGTGGGGCTGTGGTCGACTGTGCAGCTCTGCCTTGATTTTTTGAGGGTAAGTGTCCTCTGCCAGCTGCTGCCATGTCTCGTCAACGAAGAGAAAGAGGCTGTACTCCTCAGGGTCCCCCACCTTGAACTTCTCAGCGCAGATCTGACACACATCCTCGGTGGTGATATAAGGTCTCACAAGGAGCGTCTTTCCTGTGCAACCACTGTTGACCTCCTGAAATGCAACTCGGAGGTAATTCTGCAAGTGGAAGAGGAATGTTGAGACAGTCAGAAGAGAAAACTAGATAGTGAGCATGATGGGGGACCGAGTGGGGCACGGTGACTGTGAGCCACTTCCAGGCCCTGTCTTGTCATAATGCCCAATGTCAGGCCATGAGGCTTCGAATGACAAGGAAAGAGGCTGATCTGACTTTGGACAGTGGCGAGGAGAACTACATGATTCATTGCAACTATAAGAAGCAGGAAGTCCAGGCAGCCCTGGTTCTGATCTGTCCATTTCCCTCATAAAGTCTGCTTAAGAAACCCCTGCTTAAGAGTGTGAACCACATCCAATGCTGGGTTTCTTCCCAGCTTGAAAAATAAACCAAATAGCACAAGAGTATGAAGGAAGTCAGCAGGAAGAGATTTAAAATATCTACACACAACAGCACGCACAGTGCTCACATTTTGTTTTTTTCTGTTCCTTTTAAGAGATGAGATCTCACTATGTTCCCCAGGCGGGACTCATACTGCTGGGCTCAAGTGATCCTCCTGCCTCAGCCTCCTGAGTAGCTAAGTCTACAGGTGCATGCCACTGTACCTGGCTTGTGCTCACTTTTGACACACTTTTTAAATAAATCCTAATCAAGGGCAATAATTTAGGTTGAATCACACACATACAAAAAACATGCTGACATTTGACTATTTTTTATCTCCCCCAAATGGTGATTTCAGGTAGCTCAGTCTAATACAAGGCTCCTAGTGGCTCTGGGCACAATGTGGAAAAGAACGTTGATTTTGCCAACTTTTGCAGATGGAGGTGATTACACGCAAGGTGGTGCTGCAGGGAATTAAACAAAGACATTTGCAGGCTCAGGCGCTGCCATCATGCCAGGTACATACTATCATGAAATATGTAAACCTGTGGTCTTACAAGATACAAAGTCCAGACCAGGCATAAAGAATCTTAAACTCACATCAGGCTCTCCTAGATTTTGTGACCCCAGATAGCTTTGCTTCTGTTTCCTTAAGAGTGGCGTTATCAGCCGGGCGCGGTGGCTCAAGCCTGTAATCCCAGCACTTTGGGAGGCCGAGACGGGAGGATCACGAGGTCAGGAGATCAAGACCATCCTGGCTAACACGGTGAAACCCCGTCTCTACTAAAAAATACAAAAAACTGGCCGGGCGAGGTGGCGGGCGCCTGTAGTCCCAGCTATTCGGGAGGCTGAGGCAGGAGAATGGCGTGAACCGGGGAAGCGGAGCTTGCAGTGAGCCGAGATCCGGCCACTGCACTCCAGCCTGGGCGACAGAGCGAGACTCCGTCTCACAAAAAAAAGAAAAAAAAAAAAAAAAGAGTGGCGTTATCAGATGAAATCTAGAACACCCAGTGAAATTTGAGTTTCATCTAGAAAACAAATACATTTTATTCTTCTAAATCTGGCAACCCGGCTCGGCAGTGAAGGGAAGGAGGGCTCTCTGCCCAGGTGCCTGCATGGTCACCACGAGGGTTTCCTGGGATAATGGAAGGGGAAGCTCTCGGGAAGGACAGTGAGCTCTGCACATGTCAGATATGTTTCATATCTGCTTCCAGTGGGGACTTTTGCTAGCCCAGTGACTTTGCAGGAGAGGTGAGCTAGTGGGAGGTGCCCAGGTTGACACTGATACTCTTTGAACCTTTTTTTTTTTTAAGAGACAGGGTCTACATGATCCCTGTTTGACTAGTGCAGAAACTGAGGCACAGAGAGGCTAAGTAACTTGCCCAAAGCCACACAGCTAGGACATGGCAGAGACAGCCCCACCATCTTGACCACTAAGACGTACTGCCTCTTCCCATGTGAGAAGACCTCTGTGCCTGTGACCTCTGATTCAGGGGTTTCCGATGGAGCTTTGGGTCTGAGGTTTTGCTTTGACCCCCGAGCCGAGTGCTGAGCATTTCCTTCTTTGGTTACACTCTGAGAAGGCATGCACCTCCAAAGTGAGCAGGGTCAATGAAGGCAGGAGGGGGCGGCTGCAGAAGAAGGCAGCTCCACGGTGTCTGGGGGTCTCCAGGTGAAGAGGTGGAGGAGGAAGTGTGTGTTGGCAGGTGGGCAAAGGAACAATGAACTTTTCTCACTTCCTCTGTTCTGCCTCAGGCAGCCCCTCCCTGGATGGCTGTATAATGGCACCCCAGGGGTCTGCAAACACAGAGTGGTACAGGGACCTTCTTAGTGCAACAGGGTGGGGAGAGTGCAGCACGTGTATTCTCATTCTTTAGGTTTATGTGCTTGAGAAGGAATTTCTGAGAATACTGAAATCTTGGAGAAGAACGAGCTGATCTTGGCTTTCAAAGATGGGCTTGCCTTGTTTTTATTTGTTTTTGAGAAAGGGTCTTATTCTGCTGCCCAGGCTGGAGTGCAGTGGTGTGATCATGGCTCACTGTCGCCTCAAACTCCTGGGCTCGACAGATCCTCCCACCTTAGCCTCCTGAGTAGCTGGGACTGCAGGTGTGTACCACTATACCCGGCTAACTTGAAAATTTTTGTTGTCGTTGTTTTGTAGAGAAGGGGTCTCACTTTGTTGCCAAGGCTGGTCTCCAACTCCTGGCCTCAAGCGATCTTCCTGCCTCAGCCTGTGAGGCGATGGGATTACAGGTGTGAGCCACCTCAGCTGACCCTCTATTTTCAGAGCTCTTAAAAAAGAAAAAAAAAAAAAAAAAAAAGGCCAGGCGCAGTGGCTCACGCCTGTAATCCCAGCACTTTGGGAAGCTGAGGCGGGTGGATCAGTTTGAGGCCAGGAGTTTGAGTCCAGCCTGGCCACCACGGTGAAATCCCGTCTCTACTGCAAATACAAAATAAATTAGCCGGCTGTGGTGGTGAGCGCCTGTAGTCCCAGTTACTCTGGAGGCTGAGGCAGGAGAATCGTTTGAACCTGGGAGGTAGAGGTTGCAGTGAGCAAAGATCGTGCCACCACTGCACTCCAGCCTGGGTGAGCGAGACTCCACCTAAAAAAAAAAAAAAAAAAAAAAAAAAGCAGGTGAATCTGGACATGTAGGCAAATCTGTCCTGCTTTCCAGATCCCTGCTTGGAAACTCATCATGAGGAACATAGAAACAAACCATAGGCAGATGTTATCATTTAATTTAAAACCTTCAAAATATTATTTGAAGACACTTGCCAACTCACTTGTAATTTCATAAACGATGAGCAAATCAGGAATTGTGTTAGCTAAGGATTTCTTTTTTTCTTTTTTCTTTTTTTTTTTTGAGACGGAGTCTCGCTCTGTCGCCCAGGCTGGAGTGCAGTGGCACGATCTCCACTCACTGCAAGCTCCGCCTCCCTGGTTCACGCCATTCTCCTGCCTCAGCTTCCTGAGTAGTTGGGACTACAGGTGCCCGCCACCACACTTGTCTAATTTTTTGTATTTTTAGTAGAGACGGGGTTTCACCGTGTTAGCCAGGGTGGTCTCAATCTCCCGACCTTGTGATCCGCCAGTCTCCGCATCCCAAAGTGCTGGGATTACAGGTGTTAGCCACCACGCCTGGCCTCTTTTTTTCTTTTTTGAGATTAAGTCTCACTCTGTCGCCTAGGCTGGAGTGCAATGGTGCGATCTCGGCTCACTGCAACCTCCGCCTCCCCGGTTCAAGCAATTCTGCTGCCTCAGCCTCCCAAGTAGCTGGGATTACAGGTGCCTGCCACTACACCCAGCTAATTTTTATATTTTTAGTAGACACAGGGTTTTACCATGTTGGCCTGGCTGGTCTCGAACTCCTGACCTCAGGTGATCTGCCCGCCTCGGCCTCCCAAAGTGCTGGGATTACCGGCGTGAGCCCCAATGCCTGGCCTTGGGTAAAGATTTCTATAGCCCTCACCCACCTCTCCATTCTAAGAAACAAGCTCATTGGGAATCCCACGTTCCCAAGCAGCAGCTCATGGTCAGGAAAAACCCTGGCCAGGGAACCTGAGCAGGACTCGCTCAGATGCTTGCCTGGTCACTCTGCGCTGTGGACGGCTGCCATAGCTGCTGCTGCTGCTGCTGAGATTCTGGGGTCTTCTGTTTTGGAGAGCGGGCGAGTGAAAAGGGAAGGAGACATCACTGTTCCTCTCCCCTTTCCCAAAGAGAAACTAGGCCAATTGCATCGCGTAACACAGCGGCTGTTTCCTGATGAAACAAAATCTCCAACGCCTGTGCCAAATGCTTCCTCCTCCTTTTTGACTTATCGTCTGCTTGTTTGGGCAGAAATCCTGCCTTAATTCAACTTGGTTTTCTTAAGGACAGCAAACCTTGGGCCAAATATCCCATGCATATATAAATGTAAAGAAAACAGAGCAATGTAACAAGGCCAGAGGGTGGTTTGAGATCTCCCTTTCCTGCCAAATAATTCAACACAGTGGGGACCTCTGAGCTGGGATGTGCTGGGTGAGCCAGCTCTGCATTCCTGGAGGACGAAGGAAGCAAAGCGGGGGCCAGCTGCACACCTGGAAGTCGTCCACAGAGGGGATGGTCCGGTTGGTGGTTCTCCGTTTGTGCCACTGCCTCAGGGTGTCTCTGGTTTCTGAGCTGAGCAGTCGCGCTGCTTGTTCTTCTTGGAAATTCTTTATCAGAGAAAGTGCTCCGTATGCGCTTGTCAAGTAATAGCCTCCTGAAAAGAGCAGAAAGAGTGGGTCCTCCCAGTGCCAACCTCCGCTCACAGGTGATAATGGGATGCCAGCGTTAGAGGGCATGTTTTGCATTTTTAGTATTTCTTCAACATGCATTTCCTGTAGGATCACAGAGGCCCACATCCAAGAGCATGGCACTCACTCCTCCATCCATCCCTTCACACAGCCATCCCGCAGAGATTTATGGAGTGACCCAGGCCTGGGAGGGGCCGGGGGAGCACGGACAAGCCAGGCTGACAAGGTTCCTGTTTCCACTGATGGGATTTCCATTCTAGTGCGTGAGACTGACCAAGCCTCTAAAGTGTTTTTGTTGTTGTTGTTTTTGAGATGGAATCTCGCTTTGTCACCTAGGCTGGAGTGCAGTGGCACAAGCTCAGCTCACTGCAAACTCCGCCTCCCAGGTTCAAGCAACCCTCCCACCTCAGCCTCCTGAATGGCTGGGATTAAAGGCAGGCGCCACCATACTTGGCTAATCTCTGTATTTTTAGTAGAGATGGGGTTTCACTATTTTGGCCAGGCTGGTGTCGAACCCTGGCCTCAACTGATCCACCCATCCCGACCTCTCAAAGTGCTGAGATTACATGAGCCACCATGCCTGGCCAAAATTATTAAAGTGCAATTGTGAAAAACGTTTGCTAGAAATAGTTGGGGTATTAAGGCCTGACGGGGTGGTTGGGGGAAAGTCAGGCTTGTGAGACAATCCAAAACCAGAATCCCCTCCATCAGTCCAGACTCATGGTAACACTTGCTTTTGGCTTTTTCTTTTAGTAGTTGATATTTTCTATCTCTGATAAACAAGAATCTGGTTTTTAAAAAAAGTAAAAAAAAAAAAAAAAAAACAACGAAATGAATATTTTCTAAATTAAGTATACTATTCACTTTGAAAGAACTGTTCGCAAAAATGTGGGTACTTCAAAAATAATTTCTCCTGATTCCCTTTCTTACCCCTTCCTTTGGGACTAACGTGACATCTGGCACTTAGGATAAAATAATTTACAGGAAAGTGATGCTCCTGTGATGGTGCATTTAGGAATGATCTCTTATGTTCCTGAGGAGTGTAAAAGGGCTGACGACCCTGTAAGATGCGTATGTATTCCTTCATAGTTTTTGTTGTAACACATGATTAGGTGTCTGGGGAGGAACTTACGGTCCCTGCGCTGAAGAGCCACTAGGGGTCGCCCCGAATGTTTATTAAAAATCCCCTAACTGGGCACAGCACATTTTAGATGTAGAGACATTCTTTGTCAAAATACCCACTGAATCTCTACTGCGAGCCACAGCTACAGAGGAGAAAGTAGGTTTGTAAGAAATAGAATCTGAGTCCTCACTCTCCAGAAGTTTATGAATGTGTGTTTTTTGTTTTTTTTTTAAAAAGACACTGGTAATTTATGCCTGCAGGGACCAGAAGTTAGTTTGGTGAAATGAGTTTTGTGCAGAAGTGTCACCTTTAGGGCCAAAGTATTTAACTGTTCATGTGAGACCCTGCGGAAGCCTCTCTCTGGTCAATAAGTGGCAATATGCAAGATGGCAACTGTCCCCTTCCATGTGGATCAGGAGCCGCACGCCCTGCAAACTTGTGCTGGACATGAACTCGAGAAAGAAAAACACCCTTCTTGTTTTCAAGTTGCAGATAAAGACTTGAGGTTATTTTTTCCTCCAGTATAATCTGGGTCACCCTGAGCCATGCGCTTTCCCTTGATCACATGTCAAGCTTTCTGTGTATAGAGTGATCTGAAAGGTTTTTCAGACCTTGCCACCTACAGTATAATCACCCTAGTTAAGAGTTTTGAATTGTTGATCTTTACCAAATATTTGCCCCACAAACAAATCAGCAGGTGACTGTGTGTGAAACTCAGTAATCCAGAATACAGATGCTACATGAAGAATTTCAGGAGAAATCAGTATGAATATAAGTATTCGGGAAAGGCTGTATGGAGGGTCAGGATTTGAGCAAGGACTTGGAGAACTGTTACAATCTTTGTGGGGGTGGTGGGGGGCTCCTTTGGACTTCAAATTTTAGACTCCCTAGCTCTCATCTGTTCAGGACACTAAGGAGAAAACTCAAATGCTGGAAGCACAGAATTGACCACACTTTGAAACATGTGGATGCAATTAGAGAAGGTTTTAAATTTCAGCAAAACTATAACCCTACCACAAGAGCTGTGCAATTCTAAGGGATTCTATGACGCCTTTTTGGTAAATGAGAATACCTGCTTAAACAGCAGAAAACAGACGTGGCTGCTACCCCGCAAACCAAAGAGGACTTTGGGCAGGCACGGAAAAGTCCAATCTGTATTTTTGCCACTGCTCAGTAGCCTCTTCCTCCCAGGCTGCATGGCTTCAGTTCGATGCTACGTAGGCCTGGTCTGTGATCACAGCCAACCCGACTAGGCTGCCTGCTCTCCCAAGGAAGGCAGCCAAGAAGCCCCAGACACGGTTAAGTGGAAGCAGGCTCTATTTAAGTGCGAGCTCACCAGCCGCTTTGTGTCCTTACTAGTTGTGCCCTTGTCTTTCTTGTGGGATTCGTGGAGGAGATGACAGCCACCTGTCCATTAGTCATCAACACAGGGCCTTGCCCTGGGCCAATCTGGGAAAGGGGCAGGAAGTAGCTGTCTCTATCCTTGGGCCACAAGATACAAGCAAATGTTTGTCCTGAGTGCACATTGTCAGTAACAGAATTGACTTTCTAAGTGAAACCGGCATGTCTTTTTCCCCAAAGCCCTAAGAGCTCTACATACTTATTACTAGAATTAAACATGATTGAAGCTTGAAAAAGAACAACCCAACCCCAAACTGTATTAATAACAAACATTACAGTGGAAGGAAGGAAAGCATGCCATGTAGACTAACATGCTTCTCTTGATCCCTGGGCAAAACCACATGTTTGGCCTTGTCCTGTCTAATCCCAGGGCAGAGCAGGCAAGAAAAGCTCCAGGGAGGGCCTCAGAGGCTCATCAGGGAGTGTCTGGTTCCATGGTTAGGAATATTAATGAGGGGACAGAAGAGGCTAAAGGGTGAAAGAATGAAAGAGGCCCATTCATACCTGCCTGGGATGGGGAACAGGAGGAGAGCGATTCATCCCACATTCTGAGTCAGCACTACCCATGACCACGTGGGAAGGGCATAATTGGGCTCCAGGGAGGGCGGTCTCTCCGACAGAAAAAGTAGGACTGAAGAGACTAAGGGGCACATTCTGGGGTGGTAAAAATGCACTTCATTCCCTCCAGGGAAAATGCTGGGATGACTCATTCCTTAGGGAATCCTGTCAGAGATGGACCTTTCCACTCAAGCCCAGACTGAAACTCATCGGAAAACAACAACAACAACAACAACAACAACAACAAAACCCCATAACAATCCCCCCCTAGGGCTTGTCTGGGTTTTTATCTGGATATATTAAAATGGATTAAGAGGATTCACAGTGCGCAGGCCCTGATTTGTTCTCCTTTAAAAAGATAAGCTCACACAGAGTCCCAGTTATGTCTGCTTTTCAAGGCTGTGCACTAGTGTGCCAAACATCCTAATCATTTCCATGGTAAAATACCTAAGCTATGTGTAAGGAGAAGGAATTTCTGCTAAGACATGTTGGGGTTAGGCAGACATAAGAAGAAGGAACCCGACTGCCAAGGTAAATTGAGAGCAAACTGCACGGATTCCACATCCCTGTGTTTTTATTATAAAAATGAAAAGATACTTTAAAAAAAAAAAACTGGAAAAAATTTAATACTGTTTTTACCTTAAAAGTGAAATTTTAAAAAATAAAAACAAAGCCAAGCTTTTACCCATTTCACTAATATAAGAGCAGGTTATTTTTCTGGCAATGGAAATATCCTCAACAAAAGTTTATAATTTTCTCTTGGAGTCAAAGAAACCATTTCTTCAAAAAAAAAAAAATGGCATTTATTCTACTGAACGTAGTTTTTTTATTGCCATTAAGCAATCTTAGTGAAGCATAGTTAAGATGGGGTTATATTTTTTCTTTGTGTTTTTCCTGGCTTTTCCAAATTTTCTACCATGAGTATGTATTACCTTTGCAATCAGAAAAAGCTTAGTACACTCTTTTAAATTAAAAAAAAATTCAGTTAACACTTAAGATGTCAAAAAAAGCACCCAAGTAACTGCTTAATGGGTGCAGAATTTTATTTTAGGGTGAGGAAAATAGTTTGATGCTAAATAAAGGTGGAGAATGCATGACATTGTGAATATACCAAATGCCACTGAATTATTCACTGTAAAATGATTAATGTTATATTACATGAATTTCATCTCAATTTTAAAAAAATGAAAAAAATAGCACCCAGTTCCTTCAACTTTTCTCAAAAGCAGTTACCTTCTCCATGTAACAGCGATGGGTCTAGGAGCTCCATCATGTACTCGATTTCAGTGTCCAATTCAAGCATGTCACACTGGGCTATGACATAGGTCAGGACTGGCAAGAAGTCATCAGCGCCATACATCCTCCCTGAGAGTAGGAAGAAAGAACGAGATGGAATGTTTTTACCAACTTTTCTTTCTTTCACATCCTACTTGCTGCTTTTATTAGACAGCAAGGAGTCATTCTGGGGGACTGTGCTATTTATAAACAGAGGTGGGTGTTTCTGGAATCCTATGTAGCCTGTGACCCTCCCAGCTGCTAATGTTAGAGACCAGCCCTTACAGTTTCAGAATGAATGTCTATGAACCAATGAACACATTACAGATTTTTTCCCCATTTTATAATTTGTATAAAATTATATGATAGAACAGAATGCTCGTTAAAATATTTTAATTTTCAGCAAACAATAAATAATATTGTAAAACACAAAATATTTACTTATGCTAATTCTTTGTGTCTTATTTCCTGTTTCTTGCTGTGCACATTATTCACGAACATAATGACAAGGCCAAACTCAAACCAGGAATAAGCCAACTTTGCTCTGTATTTAATGTGAGCACACAGTTAATTCGGTATATGTTGAATATACACATTAATCAATAGAAATATATGGCAAAAAGTGTTAGTCTTTACTTCTAGTTTTCTTTACATCAGTGGTTCTCAACTGGAGATGGTTTTGTCCTCCAGGGGATATCTGGCACTGTCTGAAGACATTTTTCATTGACATAACTGGAGGGTGGGGATGCAGATGACATCTGGGATGCTGCTAAACTTTCTACAGGAAGCAGGACAGCCCCTGATTAGAAGATTAGAAGAATTATTCTGTCTACATCAAGTCTTTAGTGTGTGTGTTGAGAAACTGTGCTTCAGAAAAGCAAAATCCCGTGCAGATTATTATTTGGTGAATTTTTATAAATGACTGTGAACTATAGAAAATATGTTTCCTACATGTGAAATATGCTCGCAAACTTAGGAGGTGATGTTCACATGCTATCATTACCAGGCCCAGGAGCTCTTCACTCAACAATTCCCAAAGTGCACACACATTCCTGTCTACTCAAGCAATGGTTAATAGAGCCTGTGTTTTCTCTCTGCTGCTTCTTCATTAAGCAATTTCACTCAGAAGAAAAGTTTGTAATCGTCCTCGGAATTACAATAAGCTTACTGAAGACCTGGGACAATGCAAGGCTCCATCACTATCCATGATTCATGGTTACCCCTCCATCTACAGGAAGCAGCAAGGCTAAATCCGAGGGCTGGCTTTCCAAGTTTGTAACTCTTTGGTGAATTTCAATTATATTGATTCGGCTTGTAGCAAAGAAGGGCTAGCCAATGAAATGGCTCTAATGAGGCCTCATTATGACTGAATGCTCCGAGTTCCTTTCACATACTATCGGTCATTGACACAAACCCTCATTGGCCAAAATGTTGTAATGATACTCGCTGATATTTCCATTGCACTTGGGGCTATGTGTGAGCTGTCTCAGCTGATCCCCACCTTATGAAAGAAAGGGTGACATCCAGCTAAAGACGCAGAAAACTACAGCGTGCAAGGTTGATTAAGGGGACCAAAGTCCCTCAGTTAATTTTCTTCTTCTTGGAGGGAAGATTTGAACTCAGACTCCAGAGACTGAATTTGTAACCATACTCTGAACTAAATCTTTACTTAAATCAGCCAGGTACAAAAATCTTGTTGCCCTCATCTGGTTACATTTTAATCCGTTGCATGTGGCTAATTCGCCAGATATCAGAGAATCACTTGTAGTTTTGTAAGGCACTTGGTGAAATCAAGAGACCAAAGGGAGGAGAAATTGGGAATCAGAAAGCCTGACAGGAGACAGGCCTGTCTCTGGCCCGGGAGGGAAGCGGCATGGAGCCTGGGCTTCCAGCGGCCTCACCTGAGTTGTTCTCCATGACCGTGTAAATGAGCTTGCAGACCCGCAGCAGCAGCATGACCTTCTTTTCTGGTGAATACATCTTCTGCATGGTCATAAACTTGACTTTGATTTTCTCCACATCCACAAAATCAGGGGTCGGGGCAAAGACCCCCAGCTCCTGCGGATTCCTCTGCCGCACAAGCTGCAGGTTCTCCTTGAGTTGCTTCCATGAGCCGTCGGCCATGTGAAAGTCCTTCAGCATGGCCTCCACGTGCCCCTTGAGAGGCTTCAAGATGCACTTGTGCATGGCTTTTTCCAGCACCACATCTGCCAAAGAAAGTGTAGCTACTATGACCATTGTCTGAAGAAAGAAGAAATGCAACATCTGCTTTCTTATAATGGACGTCTGCAACTCTATGCATTCACTGCAGGCACACAAGTTGTACACCTTAACATCCAACCAACAGACAACACCAAGCAGCACCATGACTCACAGGTTAACATTTTTTTTTCTGAAAAGCCGGGAAGGCCGGGCGCGGTGGCTCAAGCCTGTAATCCCAGCACTTTGGGAGGCCGAGGCAGGCGGATCACAAAGTCAGGAGATCGAGACCACTGTGAAACCCCGTCTCTACTAAAAATACAAAAAATTAGCCGGGCGCGGTGGCGGGCGCCTGTAGTCCCAGCTACTCAGGAGGCTGAGGCAGGAGAATGGCGGGAACCCGGGAGGCGGAGCTTGCAGTGAGCTGAGATCGCGCCACTGCACTCCAGCCTGGGCAACAGCGTGAGACTCCGTCTCAAAAAAAAAAAAAAAGAAAAGCCGGGAAGACCTAATCTTCCCCAATGATGTATAACTTGCATATAACCAATACAATGAAATATACTTGTTTTAATTACTTTCATGCCCTATCCCTATAAGTACAGGCAAATATGCTAGAAGACATTCTTTTGACCTAGTCCTTCAACTGGTCATCCAGTTAACAGGAGAGCAAAGATGTTATCTTAAAGGAAGGATTTTCTAATAATGAGGGTTCAACATCTCTTAGAATACTTTCTGAGGAGGGCCTGGCGCGGTGGCTCACATCCGTAATCCCAGCAATTTGGGAGGCTGAGGCAGGCAGATCATTTGAGGTCAGGAGTTGGAGACCAGCCTGATCGACATGGTGAAACCCCATCTCTACTAAAAATACAAAAAAATTAGCTGGGCGTGGTGGTGCACGCCTGTAGTCCCAGCTACTGGGGAGGTTGAGGCAGGAGAATTGTTTGAACCCAAGAGGAGGAGGAGCCAAGATTGTGCCACTGCACTCCAACCTGGGCGACAGAGTGATACTCCATCTAAAAAAAAAAAAAAGATATTTTCTGAGGAAGCAGATCCACCTAAATATAATATGTGATCTTGGATCAGATTCTGGACTAAAAAATTCTTCATTTGCTGTAAAGGACATTAGTAGGGCATTGAATACAGCCTGCAGACTAGGTTATAGTGCTAACAAGGCATCAGTGTTAATTTTCTAGGTCTGATAATTACACTGTAGTTATTAAACAGGAATAGCCTTGTTTTTAGGAAATATGCATTGAAGTATTTAGGGATAAAGGGATACAATGTCTGCAACTTAAATGGTTCAGAAAAAATGAGAGAGACAGTGTGTGCATGTATTTGTGTGCACGTATGTGTACGTGCGTATATGTGTGCCTGTATGTGTGTGTGTGAACAGAGAGAAAGAAGAATGAGGCAGATGTGGCAAAGTGCTAACATTTGGAAATCTGAGTGAAGGGTAGATATTTCTTTATGCTATTTTTGCAACTTTCCTGGAAGTCTGAGATGATTTCAAAATTAAAAGTTAAAAATGTATGAAATGTGTTTCTGTTCTGAGTTAGGAAACACCTTTGGGTGTGGGAGGTGTTATTCTTCCCTCCTTCTTTGAATGGTTGCCCAGTGGAGTAGCTTTCTTGGCTAATACCAAAATGACCAGTACCATAAATCCAGAGATGTGGGCTGAAGACTATTTATATAACAATAACTCCTCTGCTTTGTCAATAGCAGCTTTTTGATCTCACATGTTTGCACATTCTCATCTAAGCCCCCTGGGTTCTACTGCAGCATCTACACATAAAATCATGACTCCTTAATTTGATTCCATTTGGGAAGCCAATGGATCCACTTGCATATGAGATTAGAAATAGTTAAGTTAGGCCGGGCATGGCGAATCATGCCTGTAATTCCAGCACTTCGGGAGGCTGGGGTGGGCAGATCACTTGAGGCCAGGGGTTCAAGACCAGCCTGGCCAACATAGCGAAACCCCATCTCTACCAAAAATACAAAAAATTAGCTTGGTGTGGTAGTGCACGCCTGTAATCCCAACTACTCCGGAGGCTGAGGCATGAGAATCTCTTGAACACTGGAGGCAAATGTTACAGTGAGCCTAGATCCTACCACTGCACTCCAGCCTGAGTGACAGAACGAGACTCTGTCTCAGAAGAAAAAAGAGAAAGAAAAAGAAATAGTTGAGTTGTCTCTCTGGCCTTTGGAATTCCTGACACTGGATCAGATCATACTGAGTTCAAATGATTACCCATTATTAGAATGGCCAGGGACAAATAGAAATCTAATTTTCAATGAAAACAATCCCTCAAGGTTAAAACTGAGGCCAAAAGTTAACGCTGACCCCACAATCATCAGATTCCCCTGCCCAAGTTGTTGTTGTTTTTTTTTCTCCTCCTCCATCTTATCCAGGAGATCTCCTTGTTTAAATACAAAGGTTTATGTAACTATAGAAATCAAGGTTGATGCCAAGGAGGTTATAAAGTAGGAACAAAAGCAGAACAGCTTATTCACATCTGGCATTAAAACAAATTACTTGGTTTACATTGGTTGCTTTGTGTCAATAAGCTCGTACAACTTTATAGCATCTTTGACTTTACCTTATATCATCTTTAAGATAAAAAATTAATAACAGCAATTAATATTTAGTGCTCAGATGGGCCAGGCTCCATCTAAGTGCTTTACTTCACTATCATCATCCAATCCTTGCAACAATTTTATTATTTTTGCACAGTACTAATATTATGTCCATTTAACAGATAGAGAAACTGAGGCTCAGAGATGACTTATGGCTTGATAGAAGCCACACAACCATTTTAAATAACCATTTATACAGCTCTTCAAAGTAAATAATCTTTTAATTGTAAAGTTCAAGTCACTTTATAAATACTTGCCAGTTTATTCCTCTCATCCAAACATTCTGAAAGCTACATTCATGGTTGTAAGTGACCACTACTTGGTTAAAATAGGGTCACCACGGGAGGACAAAGGCCATGTCAATCATTAATTAGAAATGTACATGAATGTCCACAGTAATGTTATTTATAATAGCCCCAAGTTGGAAATAACCCAAAGGCCCATTTGGACAGAAATGAATACATTGGATATATTCATTCAATGGAACACTACAATGAAATTCAGACAATGGAATGTATTTATTCAATGAAAAAGCTCACATTACTGCTCCAGAACAACATGGATGAATCTCACGGACACGATGCTGTGTGAAAGAACCCAGACACAAGAGTATCTCCTACAGCATTTCATTTCTATGAATTTTCAAAAGCAGGCGAAACTAACCTGTGGGACAGAAGTCACCACGGCAGTCCCCCCCTTGGGGAGGATCTGGGCTGGGACAGGACACCAGGGATTGGAGATGTTCTGTATCTGGATCTGGGTTGTGTCTACATGGGTGTGCATGTGTGTAAAATTCTGTTGAGCCGAGCACTTAAGATTTACACACTTTATGGATGTAAGTTAAACCTCAATAAATGTATATGAATCAGAGAAATAGAAAACAACTGAAGACCTGGATGAGATTTTCACCTTCAACCCCAAGGGCAACTTTTATCATCAGAGCGAGCCCGGTCACCTCTGGGCCAGAGTGTTAGTACACATCACCCCCAAAAGGCTCCCAGCTGCACCTGGGGAACGATGACAGCAGAAAGATCGTTACTAGCAAGTTGGACAGGCTCCCTTGTGCAACTCATCCTTGCTGCCAGGCAGGGGTGCTGGCCTTCGAGAGGAATTCCACCCTTAGGTATAAAAGGGGCTGTGGAAATCTCTTAGGAGGGTTGAAACCTAGGACCAACTGCCAAGGGGGTAGCCCATTGTCTGAAAATAAAATGAAAAAGTAATTGCTAGTGGTAGATTTTAGTACATTTTTCTTTAAGATCATAATTTAAAAATAAGGAAACTGGTCCCTGCATGTTTTTTTCAGAGGTTTACCCCATTCCTCCTCCCCACCCTCCCCAAATCCTTAATAAACATAAAGAGTAGGGGACAAGAGCCTAAATGAAAAGAGGGACCCAAGACCCAACTGGCTCTCTCCAGTAGGGAAAGCAAGGTTCTGCTCATAAAGCAAGAAGGAAAAAGGATTTGAGGAACCCAAGAACAGACGATCTTTCATATCATGAACCACCTCAGACAAACGAGGAAAAAGCAAATTGGTCACATTTCTCATAAATTACTACTCTCCATTGTTTTCTGTGATCTCTGTTTGCATTAACTGTTAATTCCTGGAAAACAAAAAAAAATCTTTTAAACTCTCAGAACAATGACACTATTCTAGCCACTTTACTTGCACTGGATCTTCAAATCCTCAAACAAACCCCATCCAGGGAGGGGGAGGAATACTATGTTTTCATTTCACAGATGAGGAAACCGAAACCCACGGACATCTTTGTCAAGGAGCTATCAAGAGCGGGAGCCAGGACTTGAACCCACAAAATGTTTCCTGAGTTCTTGGAGTAATGTCAACTGTATTCATCCACAAGCACGCATGCAAAACAAACACCTGAAACCGTTACAGATGAATAAGGTGAGTATATGCTTTTGAAGCTCATTACTGTCTTTTTGTTGTTGCTGTTGTTGAGATGGTGGGGGTCTCACTATGTTGTCCAGGTTGGTCTTGAACTCCTGGTCTCAAGGGATCCTCCCACATCAGCCTCCCAAAGCACTGGGATTACAGGCATGAGACACCATGCCTAACCTCACTCATTTCTTTTCTATTTTTCTAATAACAACCAAACAGTAAAAAATCGTTCAAACCACAACATATTGAATTTTAGAAACGAAATGTTTCTAAATGACCGAAACTGGAAACAAGTTCTCTGAAAATATTTATCAAGATTATATCAACTGGCCCCAAAATAATTCATAAGAGGAAAGTGGTAGAGACCATAGCAATTGCTGGCTTTTCCTGACTAAATGTCACTTACTGTAATAATTTATAGGAAGTATTCAATGTGTTGGCCTCTAGACAAGAAGTGATTCATTCATATTACTTCTCCAAGAATTGATTCACTCCTCCATTAAGGATGAGAGACAGAAACCTTGACCCTGTCCTTCATGCTGATCACCTATAGCATGGATTCCAGAGGCTGGAGACAGACAAAGAAACATCACAACACCAGCAATGCAGTGGCTTTGTTTGTGCACTTTCTGCATTTCCGATGCTGGCCAGAAGGCAGTGAGACTCTGAGAGGCAAAGCTGAAGACTGGAGAAATTGCTTGTGTTAGAAAGAGCCCTGGGAGCCATGAAGAGGCCAAGTCCCTTCCCCTCTCACTGCCACTGTCTGGACGGCCATCAGAATCCTTGTCCACGGAAGGCAAGACAGAGCCAGCAGTCTGAACCTAACTGAGTTGCTGATTGTTAAAACAATACAAAGTAAAAATCACTATTCTCCAGGGAATCTAACCACACCCAGAGTCTAAACCACGTAATATAATCACATGCTTCATAATGATGTGTTTTGGTCAAAGATGAACCATATATGCCAGGGTGGTCCCGTAAGATTCGTATTTATTTATTTATTTATTTATGTTTTGAGACAGAGTCTTGCTCTGTCACCCAGGCTGGAGTGCAGTGGCACAATTTTGGCTCACTGCAACCTCTGTCTCCCAGGTTTAAGTGATTCTCCTGCCTCAGCCTCCTGAGTAGCTGGGATTACAGGTATGCACCACCACACCCGGCTGACTTTTGTATTTTTAGTAGAGATGGGGTTTCACCATGGTGGCCAGGCTGGTCTTGAACTCCTGACCTCAGGTGATCCACCTGCCTCAGCCTCCCGAAGTGCTGGGATTACAGGCATGAGCCACCGCGCCTGGCCCCATAAGATTCTGATACCGTATTTTTACCGTTCCTTTCCTGTGTTTAGACATATTTCGATATAGAGATACTTAGCATTGTGTCACAGTTGTCTACACTATTCAGTATAGTCACAAGCTGTCCAGGTTTCTAGCCTAGGAGCAGTAGACTGCACCATACAGTCTAGGTGTGTAGTAGGCTATGCCACCTAGCTTTGTGTAAGTACTCTATGATGTTCCCACAACAACAATATTCTCTAACAGTGCACTTCTCAGATGTATCCCTATCGTTAAACAACACATGATTGCATTAAAAATGTACAGGTGTGTGATGTCCCCCGCTCTGTGTCCAAGTGTTCTCACTGTTCAATTCCCACCTATGAGTGAGAACATGGGGGTTTGGTTTTCTGTCCTTGTGACAGTGTGCTCAGAACGATGGTTTCCAGCTTCACCAGGGCCTGCCGTTGGGTGGGGGGATGGGGAAGGGATAGCATTAGGAGAAATACCTAATGCAAATGACGAGGTAATGGGTGCAGCAAACCAACATGGCACATGTATACATATGTAAAAAACCTGCATGTTGTGCACATGTACCCTAGAACTTAAAGTACAATCATAATTTAAAAATTGTACAGGTTACAACCTAAAGTTACTTGACAAAGATATAACATGAGGTTAGGGTGGGAGGGAGGTGAGGGTTGAAAAATTACCTATTGGGTTACAATGTTCATTATTCAGGTGATGGGTATACCAGAAGCCCAGACTTCATCACTGCACTACATATGCATGTTAGAATTCTGCACGTGTACCTCCTAAATACATAAACATATTTAAAATTTAAAAATCCACGAGTTTAGATCATATGACCTCTTAACTTATTCTAGTTCTAGCGTTCTGATTTTTTTTAAAAAGGTAAAGTAGTAGAATAGAAGCTAATGTTTGATAACAAGATATGGGCCTTTTCTTGTAGGGAAGTCAAATTGTGGACATGTAAACGTTTATAATTGCTAACATTTATTGGGCATTTATTTCAGCACTTCCTAGTCTAATATTATATGTATTACCTCATTAACCCTCACTTCAGCCATACGATGCTGGAATTACTGTCATTCTGTCATTCATTTTACAGATGGCCATGAGGCTTGGAAGTCAGGTGACTTTCCCAGGTGTTGGAGAAGAAATGCAACCCAGGCTACTTCTAGTCTGACAAGTCAGGAGACGGCACATGGACCTCCCTTGGTACAAAAAGGGCAAAACGGCTTGATGCTTTCTTTTTTTATGTGCTAGCATATTCTCCTTTGGCTGTATTATTGGATTAAGGATCAGAACTAACACTGAGTGAAAGCTCAGTATGTCTATTAAGTACTTTACAGGTATTTAAACAATTCTTTGACTAAAATGGGTGCATAATCCCTATTTGTCTTAGTTTGGGTTCTCTCAGAAGCCAATCCTGAGACATGGATTTGAGTGTGAGTGGTTAAATTTGGGAAGTGATCCCAGGAAGCACTGACTGGGGAGAAAAGGCAGCCAATATAGTTTGCTTTATTAAGCCAGTTATCACCACTGGCAGGTGGATCTCAGCCCTGCTGGGGAACTCCAAGAGGCGGCGTTGAACATGCCTTAGAGTTGCTCCCCCTGGAGGAGAGAGAGGCAGCTGGGTTACGGATACACATGCTCCCTTCAGACCCTGGTTGAGGCTTCTCCTGGAGGTGGATGGGCATCAATTTCCCAGGCTTTCTAGCCCACTCTGGGCCACAGCTCTCGTGAAAGCCTCATGCAAAATGTCACAGGTGCGGGAAGCTGGACGTCAGACTGGTAAGCAAGTGTCAGTGGGCAGAGCACAATGGCGTCTACAACACCATGTTACATGTGAAGCAACTGAGGCACAAAGATATTAAGAAATATGACCAATGGCCGGGCGCGGTGGCTCAAGCCTGTAATCCCAGCACTTTGGGAGGCCGAGATGGGCGGATCACGAGGTCAGGAGATCGAGACCATCCTGGCTAACACGGTGAAACCCCGTCTCTACTAAGAAATACAAAAAACTAGCCGGGCGAGGTGGCGGGCGCCTGTAGTCCCAGCTACTCGGGAGGCTGAGGCCGGAGAATGGCGTGAACCCGGGAGGCGGAGCTTGCAGTGAGCTGAGATCCGGCCACTGCACTCCAGCCTGGGCTACAGAGCGAGACTCCGTCTCAAAAAAAAAAAAAAAAAAAAGAAATATGACCAAGCACCCACAAGTCAGCCACAGCAGAGTCAGGGCTTCAGACCTGCCTGAACCCTTCCTCTGAGCCACCACTAGCCCCTGACTTTCAGTCAAGAAACTTCTCTATCTTACGTGAGCAGAGCTGGTGGCTGAGGAGGGTGGAAGGCAGGATCTTGAAAATATGACACCGGGGCCGCCATGACAGCATTTTGCTAATCTTCTGTTACAAACTACACAAAAAAACGGCAGGCCGCCTGGGGTCGCAGACGCACTCAGGTCAGATGCAGAGTTTGAATGGGTAGCTTTCTGGTTTCTAACCGTCCAAGAAGATGACCTTTCCCAGCCTCAGCTTCCTCATCTGTAAAATGGGGCCATTCACAGTTTCCCAGGGTGGTTGCTGGGAGGACTGGGAGGCGTCTCCCCCAGGAGCACTTGTATGCATCTGATGCCTCGTAAGCACGCTGCTTTCTTTGTTGTCTCTGCCCTGACATAGAGTCAGTTCGTCTTCTCTCTTTGAGGGGAAGCCCTCTGAAAACCACGCCTGGGTTTCTGCAGTCCCTAGTGTCCGCTGAAGCCCCCAGCACGAGGCCCTCATGCAGCACACACTCCAAAAGTGTGAGGTTTAACAGAAAGTTCTTCCTTGGGGAGAAGACATGGAATGATGTCTTTACCCTGCAGAATACAGGTGTGTAACTCTAGTGATGAAATCACCGCCCAGGTGTGGGGCAGGCAGGTGTGGGGCACCCCGTCACTCCGCAGGGATGTCCTGTAACCTGGATTGGTTTTAAGTATTGTTGGCCATGCACACTTCGACTCATAAATAATACATAATGAAGGACACTGTATGATTTTAAGGAAGATCCCATTAGCCCAGCAAGGAAAGGGGCCGCAATAAGGATAACAAGCACTGGGGCTTTGATCCACTTCAGTTTCCGCTCATTTTGGTGGGCTTCAGGAAAAGCCAGTCTACAAAAGTATGGGCTACTTCTGTGTGATATTTGATGGAGGGACTCCATCGGACTGATTTCAGTGTCTTTTAGTAAAAGGATAGGAAAAATGAAAGCAGGGAAGAAGAGACCAGTCTCCCTTATGGAAGAATTCCAAATAATTTATGTAGATCCTCCCACCTCTGGGAGGTGGAGCTTAATTCCACTCCATCGCTTGAGTGTGGGCAGTGCTAAGTGACTTGCTTCCAAAGAACAGAGCGTGGAAAGAGGGGAATCTTTAACTTTACAGGGCAGAAACCTGGCATACCCTGCCTTGGCCAGGGGATCGGGAGAACAATGTCAGTGATGAGTCATGCAGACAGCAGGACCCTCTGGTGTGATGTGCCTTCACCTCTGAGGTCACCTTCCCGCCACATAAAACCAACTGGAAGGCAGCGATAATTCCCCGCCACCAGAAGTATAGACAAGGCCTGCCAAGGGTCCACGTCAGTCATGCTTGCATCTTGGCTTGACCTTGCTACGCTTTTGGTTTCTTCATCTATAGAAGTGAGGGCAATAAATGGAGCCTCCCAAGGCATTCGGAGGATTAAAGGGGATTCTACACATCAAAGTGCTTTGTAAACCATAAAGGGCCGCCCACGAGGAGCGATTACCAGTGCTCTCACTTGGCTCTTTTAAAAACAGGGATGCATTTAATTCGCACGCTTTGACTCCACAGAGGCGGCGGCTATGACTTCCCCTAGGCCTGGACAATAACTGAGAAGCTCCAGAGTGGATACTGTGTCTGCGAGAAGAGAGTGGGGGCTGTGTCTACACCACTTGTGCCCTGTTGCGAGACTGAGCTAGTGAGACAAGGCTGTGGGTAGGACCTGAGCACCAGGGAGGGCTGCATCTATGCAGTGCTGGCCTCACAGAGGCGTCCAGTGGGAACCCTCCTTTTGGCTGGAGTGGAGGGGTGGGAAAACATAGGTGTGCCCTAAAGAGCCTGATGCTGCCACAAACTTCATGCAGCATTTTTAGGTGTCCTTTGGGTGACATTCCTCAATTCCTACACGAATTCCTCTTTTACCCGGTGAGGTTTCCTGCCTGGGAGGTAGAAAGACTCTACGAGTATGGTCAGAAGATACTCTGGAGCAGACATCTTCGTGTGACTTATTTTGTGATGCCATCCCCCACCTACCTTGTGAGCAAAGTCTTTCTCAATTACTGAGCTAACAGCCCCCTTGTGCAGGCTGTCATGGAGTCAGGGGCTCCGGGGCAGACAGTCACAACTCCAGGGGTATCAACCTTGTTTTGGTTGATGTAACATAATTGACCCCATTTTGTGCCCTAAAGTAAAAATTATTCAACAAAGGATGTCCCACGGGAGAAAAACAGGTGCTTTCTATCGTGGTTTGCGATTTAAATTAATTTTTGGAAATAATATAGGTATCCTTTTGCATACCACAATCTTTCTTCTTTTTCTCTGCCTCTTGTTAACTCTACAAGGACATTTGTTCCCTCAGGCGATAGGGTCACGTGTACTAGATCAGAAGTCAGAAGATTCAAGGTTTTAATCTCTGTTTGGCACTAACATGTCTCCTTGGCTACACCTCTCAGAAGAGCTTTTTTGTTTGTTTGCTTGTTTGTTTGAGACGGAGTTTCACTCTTGTTGCCCAGGCTGGAGTGCAATGGCGTGATCTCGGCTTATTGCATCCTCCACCTCCCGGGTTCAAGTGATTCTCCTGCCTCAGCCTCCCGAGTAGCTGGGATTACAGGCATCCACCACCATGCCCAGCTAATTTTTTTGTATTTTTAGTAGAGACTGGGTTTCACCATGTTGGCCAGGCTGGTCTCAAACTCCTGACCTCAGGTGATCCACCTACCTCGGCCTCCCTAAGTGCTGGGATTACAGGCGTGAGCCACTGCGCCCGGCCCCAGAATAGCTCTTTATCTTAAAAAATAATCCAGATAACTCAGGGGCTTGAACCAAACTGTGACCTGAGAAGTTAAAAACAAAACAAGGCACACTAGATATTGAAGCTAGAGCCAGCTTAAATACTCACTTGAAAAAAAAAACCAGATCTGAACCAGAGTAGTTGTGATCGTTTAACTCCCCGGGAATCATTTCAATCCTGTTTTCTATGTGTGCTATACTCTCTGGTGTCTTTTCCGTATCATTTCTCTATTAACAAACAAAAAACACTCAGATACATAAATCGAAGTGATCTTTGAAATATGTGGAAACTGATTTTAAGGATACTTTTTCTTCAAATCGTTAAATTGCTCTTTGGAGAAACCATACATTTTGGTTTGTAGCACTTAAATAAACACAGTACCGTCTTGTTTTCCACTACTGACTTTTAGGAATATGAACAGTTGGCTCTTTTGTGTCACTGCTGATAGTCTGTGGAGAGTATCTGAATGAAATAGAAACTTTAAGATTACTAACATTTTTGGAGTTGGATGAATTTCGTTTTTCTTGACACAAGCCTTGAAAACAGAGGGATTTCCCAAGACTGACATCAAGTCAGAAATAAACTTCATTTTACCAAAATGAGAACACTAACCACACCATTGCAACAAGTTCTGCAAAATGAAGATTTCTCTACCCGAAACTTTGAATGGATTTCCCCCATGGGTTGAAAAAGACTAAAGCAAGAGTGGTGGGATGTGAACACCCACCAGTGAGGAGCGTATGTTGGAGCAGGAAGTGATTTCACCCCATCTAGATCCTATAGCATGACTCATCAGCAATGAGCGCAGTACACTGTCCATGAAGTGGTTGATCCCAAGGCTTTAAGTAGGGCCCCCAAACTGCACTCTTCTTATTAAAGCATTTGTTTGTTCTTCCACGTACCACTCTGGAGGGGTGAGAGTAGGTGATGGCTCTCTGGGTGGGAAGCCCAGTATGTGGCCTGGAATGAATAGAGAGCTGGCGCACACGGGAACAAGCCCGTGTCTCACCCGCGTTGGCTTCATCCTCCAACCAGGAGAGCCAAGCTGGTGCCAGGCAATGAACATGTATTCAGGAAACTCTGCATAGCTAGGCTTTTGGTTGGAAATGCTCCAAAGGGTAGTCTACATAGAATGCAAATTCTCCAAGAGAGGACATAATCATTTACAGGGGCAATTTTTCAGTTTTGAGATTGATTCACTGTTTATCATTTGCACTTGTCCAGAAAGTGCTACAAGGGATAGTGACACCAGCACATGGGCAAAAGGTAAGTGAGTGAGAACTATTTGTTTTTCTCATTAGCTTTTCTCTATGCAACGGAATAACCACCCTCTGAAGAATACAGATGAGTATTATCTCCCCATACTAAAGGGATACATGTGCATGCATTCATAGGTTCATTTTCACCTAAAAATGACTGCTCTAACATACATGGATTAAACCAGTGTAATATCTCCTCCTACCTTCTTGACTTCAGGATGTTGCCTAAATCTAGGCTTTAAATTAGAATTCTGTCTTCTAGTTCAGAGCTATCTTCTTCAGAAGCTATAGGAAATGAGGATAGAAATAGGTTGTTTTTTTTTTTTTTTTAAAGCAGACATAGACAAGTTTTTAAGCCCACCTAGACAAGTGGGCTATCTAAGTCCATGTTCTGGTCAGAGGCCTCATCTAGTAAAGTGCACCTCTATGGGGACTGGTTTTCTAATAATTAGGGTCACATCTTTTCTTCCACATGGACTTGTGATGCGTTTCTCAGGTTGACCTCTGCTCCCACTCACCTTCTTTATTTCAAAAGTCCAACATTTTCACTATACTTTCAAAACAGAATGATGCTTTGAAAGTATAGTGAAAGCTTGAACTGGTGAAGAAACAGGAGGAACTGACTGCTTTTAGTGCAAAAGTTTAAAAAAACCAAACCAAACAAACCCACAGAAAAAGCACGGCAATGCTTGTGGAGGCCATACCCGTACCTCAACAGAGAGCTTTATTCTGAGCTGCCTCAACACAGGCTTGGCCTTGCGGTTACAATTCCCCTGAACTACTGATGAGAAAGTAGAAGCACAAGCAGCAGCAGCAGAACAGTGAGTTCGGCAAACGTGGGCTTCTGATCCGACGGAAGTTCAAACACTGCACCTGCTAGTTTACTAGACAGTGTGGCTGTCACACAAATGGCATGGCCTGGCACGGCCCTCCTTGCCTTCCTCCAATCCTTAAGGGGTGCCGATGCCTGTTCACAGGGGTGAGGTGAGGATCCACTGGAATAGATTAGACAGGCTACCGGGCTCGTACTCGAAGCTCCATAAATCATTTTAAATTAAAAGCTGCATCCTTCTAGAGTAGTGAAGTATATAATTTTCAGCATGTTTTTGGAGAAAATGAGTGAGTCCTTGAGTTCTAAGAGCAAGTACCATATCCAAATTTAACTACAAAAGGAGCTGGCTGAAGAGCTTCCCGGGACTAACTTGGGTTGGTGCTTGCAGCATCAGCAGGGAGGGAAGGCCAGGCACTGTGGGCTGGTTGGCGCCGATGGCCACATAGCTCAGCCCTGACATCAGCGCCTGCCTGGCTGCACCCCCTCCGACCCCAGCCCCTAAGAGGAAGCTTCCCCTGCAGGTTGGGTTTCTGTTAATACTGAGTCTGATGTGGTCTCCCTTGAGAGCGGGTCTCTGGTGGGATGGGGAAAGAGGCAGCCTGCATGGATATTCTGCCGTCTCCTTGACGTCTTTTTCAATTAGAAGGCACCTCACAAGGGCACATTCCTTTAGCCACTCACTCCAGCAACACCCCAGCTTTAACCACGCCCTGATCAACCAGGCCTGGCCTCAGTCAAACCACAAGAAAACAAACAAGGCTTTGATTCCTTTGTGAGAAAATCAAAGAGCTGCTGAAAATCACTTAAAGGAGAAAAAAGAGAGGGGGGGAGGGGGGAGAGAGAGAGAGAGAGAGAGAGAGAGTCCTCTATCACACACTGTTTACTACTTTCAACAAATGGAACCAATCAGAAAGAAAAAATTGGGGTTTAGCTTCTGAACCGCCTGGAAATGTTTGGTAGCTCCAAATGCGCCTGCTGCCTAGTGAATAAAGTCTCTGAAATTAACCTTCAAGAGTCAACCTTCTAAAACTAAAAACAACAAACAAACAAAAAACGCTTCAACATTCTCACCCTGGAAAAAAAGACTGCTTGCCAAATTCAAATCTGCCTTGGCTGAAGTAACTATTAGCAACTCATCCTTTAAATGAGATTATAAAGAAAGTATTTCCCCTTGACGTTGGAGAAAACACCTTTCATGTGACCTCCAAACTATGTTCCTTATTTTAAAGGTACACAAAACGGACCTGTCTTTTTCAGTTTTTGCTTATTCTCAAGCTGTGCTGCTTACAGAAAGTCTATGGGATGAGGAGCCAGCAGGATGGTTCCCTTGAGGGAGAACAGGGGTCCCAGGCTCGCTAGACGCTGGTCAGGTTCTGCTTATCCAGGGGTTGGTAGTTGTCCCACAGGTAAGTTCGCGGTGGAAACTCATTCCAATGCATACCTGAGTTTTGTGCTCTCTGAACATACGCTACATACAGCTCAATAAAAAGTTTCCTTTGCAACCAAGGCAGAACAAAATACCCACTGCCTCCCAGAAGATAACAAAAATACCTTTGTATGTATGCATAGCCTGCAGAGAAGCACACTTCCAGAAACGCCCAGCCCGTGTAACACACACACGTTACCACAGCAGGCGGCAGCTGGACCCACAGAGGGCCAAACTCCATCCCTGAATAGAATCACTCCGCAGTCCCAATCTGCCACTCCAAAAACATTTTTGAGCCTGGCAGTTAGCACCTACTTTGAGAAACTGATTTTTCCATTCAAACCGGGAGAGAAGGTGGAGTTGGGTGTTGTTCTGATGGAGTAAACTTCATCAAAAATAACAAACACAGGTGGCACTGCCCGGACAGAGTTACAATAGATTTTCTATTTTAAAAAAGCGGAGACTTACCTATTTGGTCTTCAGGGATCAGCGACTCGATGGGGGGGTCCAGCTCCGAGCTCTGAGACAAATAGTTCTTGACCTGGGTCATGAACTGCCGGATAGTCTGCAGCATGTCGGTGCTGGACACGTGGCACTCCTTGTTCTCCTGCAGGAAGCTCACGTAGTCCTGCACTAGGCACCCGAAGTAGGTGCATTTGTCCCGGGACAGCTCGGCGATCCTGCGGACCATCCGCTTCTCCGGGGTCATGAAGGAGCTGAACACCCCGCTCACCTTCTGCAGCTGGGACTTGACGAGCTTGGGCAGCACGAAGGAGCTGCTCCTTTTCTTTTTGGACTTGATGGGGGGCGCCATGGTCTCCTGGTCACTCTCCCCCTCGTAGTCCTCCAGGCTGCTGTTGGTGTCCGCCTCGTAGCCAAACAGAGGCATGCTCCGGTCGAACTCCAGCGAGTCGGAGGAGGAAGTAGAAATGCTCATGTCGCTCAGCCGCTGCCGGCCTCCATGGCACGGGGGCCGTGATTCAGAGCTGGGCGGCGGGGCCCTTGTGCAATCCCCCGGGGCGGCCTCAGGCGGGGCCCCACCTGGGCTGCCAGCTGTGCCCAGCTCCAGCTCCGGGCCCGGGCCCGGCCGGCCGCCGCTCAAGGTCTTTGCGCCGCCCTCTGCTTCCAGAAAAGAAGCCTGCTTCTTCAGCCGGGGTGGAGGGATGGGAGTTGGTTTCGTTCCAGGCAGAGCTACGTTCCCATGTTTGTTATGGTTGACCGTTTCTGGCATGCTCGTCTGGGTTTCAGTCCTGGCCAGCCGAGGGCTTGTGTGGAGACTATTAATAGCGGGTGGCGGGGGCCTGGGTGGGGGGGACCGAGTCCGCTCCGTGCCATTCGCGTTGGGAGTCCTTGTGCTCGGCCGTTTCAGGCCTCCACTGAGGTCCTGGCTGTGCACTTTCAAGAAAAGGGGATTAATAAAGCACAGGGCCCCGTTGGTCTGGCTGCACTCCAGCTCTGAAGGCGTCCTGGTTTTGATAGAATGCACTCCATTTATAAGGCAGAGCTGACGCAGGGAGGCAGGACTGACACCGTCGGAGGACAGAGGCCTATGGGGAGGTGGAGGGTTCGGGGGTTTGCTGTCAGCTGGGGAGCTCCAGAAATCTGAAAGTCATTATCAGTGAACACAAGAATGTAAATACGGTACTCTCAGACCATTCCTTCACAAATTAAAAAAAGCACACTGCATGACAACTCGAGTCTTGCGGGGTGGGGTGGGGGGGGGGGTGCGTTGTACTCGGGTTTACTGCATTCCTGTACTGGAAAGGGCAGAAAGCCTGCCAGGCCCAGCTGTGGGCTCACAGGAAAGCTCCAGGGGCCTGCCACTTCAAAGCCCTGGAGAAATGGCTTGGCCAACATAGGATTCCAGCCCTGCCTTTTCACAGGTAAGTTGGAAGAAAAAAAGGAACTGGAATTGTTCCAATATAAGCTCAAAAAAGGTCACTGGGGCTTCCTGACTTGCTTTACAAAAACTGAACCGACTTACAAAGCAACACCACCCTTTCCCAACAACTTCTCCTGGGATGCCCTCCACGGTGCAGCTGCCAGTCAAGGAATCGGGCCTTGAAGTTCCCCTTTGATGGGCAGGACCAGCAGCTGGGCCTGGGGGATGTTACACAATCTGCCTAGGGTTTTACACATTCAGCATTAAAACCACCAAAGGAGGAAAACTACATTCATGGGTTCCATCAGCAGAAAAACCACAGCAAGCTTAATGTGCAGTGCAGGCCCAACCATTTACCTTTGTGGTTTGGAGCCCTTCCTTCCCAAATCCTATATAACCTCCTCACCATGCTCATAAATATGCAATGCCCTGCAAAGTAGTGCAGATTGCTTATTGATCCGTACTACTTGTGTCTCCTCTTGCAGATGAGTCTCAGTGTTCCATGTAAGTTGAGGGAGGTAGTGCTGTGATCAGTGGTGCCTGTTATAATTTCCATTTGGGATAGGTTATTCTTTTTTTTTCCCCTTGAGACGGAGTCTGGTTCTGTCGCCCAGGCAGACGGAGTCTGGCTCTGTTGCCCGTGCAGTGGCACGATCTTGGCTCACTGCAACCACCACCTCCCAGGTTCAAGTGATTCTCCTTCCTCAGCCTCCCAAGTAGCTAGGACTGCAGGCGCATATCACCATGCCTGGCTAACTTTTGTATTTTTAGGAGAGACGGGGTTTCATCATGTTGACTGGGCTGGTCTCGAACTCCTGACCTCAGGTGATCCACCTGCCTCGGCCTCCCAAAGTGCTGGGATTACAGGCGTGAGCCACTGGGCCTGGTCTGGAATAGGTATTCTCTATCTCTAGCTATGCTTTGCAGTGTATTTCTTTCCCATGGGCCCAGAATGGCTGGGCACGGGAAGACTGAGGTGAAGCCCTTTGGGAGCCCTGGCCCTGCCTTGTCTGTGAGGTAACAGCCGTGTCACATGCCTTATGTAATCTGTCCTGCATCCCTCCTTCTCTCTCCCTACTCCTGCACTGTCCAAGAAAGCCAACAGCCACAGGTGACTATTGAGTACTTGCAGTCGGCTAGTGCAACTGAGGAAGTCAGTATCAAATCTCATTCAGTGTCATTCAATTCAAATTTTAGAACTGATACTCAGTTCAGTCACTGGAAAACGTTTAAGTATCTTTGGAACTTGGTTATGAGAATCTACTTTTTAAACTGTGAATTTAATGATATCTAAATACAAGCCATGTATTTCTGACAAACATTCAGGGCCTGAGTTGAGGTGTGCTGTAAGTATAAAATACACATTGTGCCGGGCGCGGTGGCTTACGCCTGTAATCCCAGCACTTTGGGAGGCCGAGGCAGGCGGATCACAAGGTCAGGAGATCGAGACCATCCTGGCTAACACGGTGAAACCCCATCTCTACTAAAAATACAAAAAAATTAGCCAGGCGTGGTGGTGGGCGCCTGTAGTCCCAGCTACTTGGGAGGCTGAGGCAGGAGAATGGCGTGAACCCGGGAGGCGGAGCTTGCAGTGAGCCGAGATCGCACCACTGCACTCCAGCCTGGGCGGCAGAGCGAGACTCCGTCTCAAAAAAATAAATAAATAAAATAAAATAAAATACACATTGGGTTTTGAATACCTGGTATGACAAAAAGAATGTAAAACATTTCATACCTTAAAATTTTTTTATATTGGCTACATGTAAAAATTATGTTTTGGATATATTAAATACAACAAAATAAATTATTAAAATCAACTTAACCTGTGTGGCTACTGGAAAATTTCAGATTACACACAGATTAACCTTATGTTTCTATTAGCCAGGACAGCAGGTCTTGGAGAAACTACTTCCATCTCCTTTGAGTCCTCCTTAGACTTATACTGTCACAGCTGTAAAACTTTTGTAAGGCTTTGTACACTTAGTTCATGTGTGTATGTATCTCCATATATACTACAAATCTCATTGGCAGTGGGTAGGGTCCCAGGAAGTAAGAGGGGATCTTATTAATCTTTGAGTCCTTGGTCTGGGGCACAGTGTCTGCCAGAAAGCAGACCCTCGAGAAATATTAGTTTGATGAACAGTATTTTTACTGAGGCACAGAATTTTAAAATATGCTATCTCTACACAAAATGGATAATATGCACACTGAGAATCACAAGTCGAATATATGTGAATTAGCCCTTAGTCGCTTCTGGTTAGTAGCCACTGAAGCAAACTCTTTTCCCCTCTCTTTGGCATAACACAAGCGTTGTCCTTGATACTCCGGTCCTTCAGTACTATGCACACAGGACCATCAAACTGGAGCTATGTGGACAGAGGTCAGGAGAGAGAACTGAGACTCGGTGCACATCTTCAAGAGGCCTGGAATCTAGTTGACAATATTGACTTAACTTCAGCAAGTATATTAATCCCTCTCCAAAGGTATGCAGAACTTAGCTGCAAAAGAAGGTGCTGACTTTAAAATAGGGACATTTCTATGGCCTGAGACTTTTACCAGGGTTCTCTTTCCAAATCCCATTACCCAGTCTTGCCATCTGACAGGCCTGAAACACAGAAGGCAATCCTTCTACAGATACAGTCTAAGTTTCATGGCTGAGCACGGTGGTGCATGCCTGTAATCCCAGCACTTTGGGTGGATCACCAAAAGTCAGGATTTCGAGACCTTCCTGGCCAACATGGTGAAACGCCGTCTCTACCAAAAATACAAAAATTAGCTGGGCGTGGTGGCGAGCGCCTATAACCCCAGCTACTCGGGAGGCTAAGGTGAGAGGATCACTTGGACCTGGGAAGCAGAGTCTGCCGTAAGCTGAGATCTCGACACTGTACTCCAGCCTGGGTGACAGAGCAAGACTCCCTCTCAAAAAAAAAAAAAAAAAAAAAAAAAAAAAAAAAAAAAAAAAAAAAGCAGTTTCAGCAGAAGGGAATTCAAAGCCATGCCTAGGCTCCTCTCTGAAGCTTCCCTGGAAATGATACTCGCTTCAAAACAAGTTCTTTAAGAGAAAAATACGCTGGAGGAGGAATACATACATCTTTTATTTGCTAGGTCAAGTATCATAGTGAGTGAAGTCTTAAAATCTTAAGAGAATTTCCTCTTTTGATCTAGGAGGAACATTTTTTGCAAAAGCTAAACCCACATAGATTCCCCCAGGGCAATGGAGAAAAGAAGTTAAAGTGAGTGAGTTGTATGTCTTGATCCATTGTCAACTATTGTCCGGTAGAATTGTGGGGACTTAGGGGACATCGGTAAAGGGGCAGGACGGGGAAGCAAGTACCCAGCTGCCAGAGGAGGGATCCACGACAGGTTAGGACATGGCCCGGAGCAGCAGGACGAGAACTGAATGACGAGAGAGGAAGTGGGACAGATGTTACTCTAGATGTCTGTGCTGTCAAATTCCTCAAAGCACATAAGTGCCATCAATGCCCATGTGCCCCTCAAAAAAAAAAAAAATCATGCACGCGAGATGTACTACACTGGATTTCCCTTTCTGTCAAGTGCTGCCTCTCCCCAGCAAGATTCCTCAGAAAAGGAAGACATCAACACGTTACAGATGTTTACATGAGGACGTCAACATTTTGGGTAGCCCAAACTCATTGATGGAGAAGTTGGAGAGACTGACGGAGCAATGTAGCCTCACTGAGCCCACTATTGACTCTGCTCTGTGGATTCATTTTTAGATAGACCTAGGCAGGGGGCACACACTTACTTAGTCCCATCTGGGCCAGTTCTTCAAGCTGAGCCTCCGACTTGGCTGTTGAAATGGCATAAGGCAACTTCAAGGTAAACGGCAGAACATCCCTGATTGTTCAGAAAAAGAGAGAATGTTTGTAATTACATGTCTGGTTTCTATCTGGTGTTTATTTTCATCATAGAGATGTTTTAGCTGAAACTGTTTAAAATGTCCTAAGTGGACACCATACCATATCAACCAGACGTTATCTTTCCTGGTGGTAAAACTTAACACTTACAATTCCTGTCTCATTATCACACTCAGGACAGGCTGAGAGAAAAGCCAGCATAGTTTCAGTATCAAAGTAGGGACCCAATTGCCCTGCTGAGTAGCTAAAAGGTATGTAGAGTTTACATCAGAATTGCTGACTCTGTTGGCAGATCTGGCACGCATATAAAACACTATGTACCAATTCGCTGCATGCCCATGTGAATGTTGGCCCGAAACTGCCTGGGCAGGAATGTGGAATCCTAAACTGAGATGAATTAGCCCATTGCCTTGCACACTGCAGGCTCTCAATGAGTATCTGTTGCCTTTACTTATGAAACCTTCCCATTAGAGCCCACACATTGGCCTTGGTGTGCTGGAGACAAAACTTTCTCCTGTGTTTGGAGGCAGAGCTTCTCCAATGTACAGAAAAATACCCAGGGTCTTCTTATACTGCATCCTCTGATTCCAGAGGTCTGGGAGGAACTGGAGATTTGGCATTTCTGCCAAGCTCTTAGAGGAGGCTGATGCTGCTGGACCCTAGACCGGACTTTGAACGGGAAAGCAAGTCTAAGCACCCAAGCAGCGTGGTGCCATGTGCAGATGAATAAACACACATGGCAGAGAGAGCAACAGATCCAACAGGAGAGAACCCAGCCAGCATCAGGGGCCTGCCACAGCCATGGGGCCATGACTTGCTTGCTTGGAAAGGGCAAAGGCAGACTTAAACATTTGCTCATGTTCATACACAAAGGTTAGGACCATGCTCTAAGCACTGATGAATTCCCCACAGGGCAAAGCACGACGCTGTCCTGACACAGACGGCAGAAAGTGCTTTTGAATGAATGAATGAATGAATGAATGAATATTCAATAACTATGGTGACTTAATCAAAAGGGAGGGTTTGTTTTTTTTTTTTCCAGTGGTGACAGTAGTCTTACAAAGAAATAATTATTCATTCATTTATTCCACAGATGTTTATGATCATCTGCGATGTGCCAGACATTGCATCAGGGGCTGGAAACAAAACAGACGGAAATTCCTACCTGCATGGAGCTCCACGTCAGGGGATACCGATAGATAATAAACAAATACACAATTTACAGAATCTACGAGAAGGAGATGCATGGATAAAAGTGAAGCAGGAAAGGAGAACAAAGGTGTTTGAGTGTGAAGGTGACCAGACAAGGCTTCATGAGCAGGCAGCATTTGACTGAAGATCTAATGGTGGCCAGGGGTTAAATCATGAGGGGAAGGAACTTTCAGGCAGCATGAGCAGCAGGTGCAAAGGCCCTGGGGTGGGGAGGGTCTGGCATGGATGAAGAACATCAAGGAGGCCACTGTGGCTGGAAGGTGCTACTAAGGAACAAAACTTGGAGTTCTGCCTGGATTTTGTCATCATGAGACATGCTGAGAATTTCCACTGGCAAGAATAATGATACCAAACAACCTATTGTTTACAGTAAAATTAGGCAACATTCTTGGATAAACCAGATTAAATCTGGATGACTGGAGAATTTTGGAGCCATGGAAGCTGTTAACAATGAATGACAAATTAGTGAGTCAATGAAAAGAAAAAAAAAAAAAAAAAAAGAATGTTTTGACACGGTACTATTCTGCTAAGGTAAAGCCAGGAGGCTGCTCTTTCTTGGGGGTCAGGCCCAGATCACCTCTTCCTTCCACGAGACCTTTCATTTGTCCTCAAATGTTGTGAGCACCCCCTTTGCTTGGCCACTTGTGTCTGCTTGAGATGAAGCAGGCAGCACTGCAGGGGATGGCTGTGTCTGTAATAGCTGCTGGCTGACCTGGCAGGGCGGCAACCCTGATGATAATCTCAAATGAAGATTAATGGGAACCAGAACCTTGTAACACCAAACTAGCCTGTAAATATATGTTTGTATGGCCGGACCAACTTAATTAAAATCTACTTTCCTCAGACAATTTGGGGGAAAAACTGCATACAACAAAACCAACCTATGTTTATATTAAGCTTTTACCTTGCTCAATGCAGTACCTGGAGCTTAAATATCATGTGACTGGTTTGGATTTTTCTTAATGATATATGACAGGAAGCCACACCTGTCCTTGGTTAATGGATGCTTTCAGGCTTTGATCTACTAGAAAATTAGATGTTGTATATGCATCCTCTCCCACTGTGCCAACCAGGGTGCATCCCAGCATCTTCACAAACACATGGACACACACAAGCACGTGCGTGTGCGGACACACACACTCACACAGGGATGCCTTTCCCTTATATCCTATTAAAGAAAGGGGCCTCAATTCTAAAGCTTGCATAACAGACAAACAAAAGCCATCATCTTCGATATAAATGCTTCACCCAAGACTTAAAACATGTACAGTCTAGATTTATTTTGTTTAACTTTGCTCTATACATAGATTTCTAAAGGGGAGGGGACAAAGATCATCAGGCAACTACTATTAAATTACAGCAGGCACTGTAACTCGTGTGGGGCCTGCAACAGCCCTGGGAGGAAGCCGTGATTTCCTCATTCTGTGGATCAGGAGCAGATGATGACGCAGACAGGTGAGGTCCCTAGCACACCCTCGCAGAGCTAATGGAGGCGAAGTGAGGGTCGAAACCCAGATGTGTTGGGCCCTAAGGTCTGTGCAGCTGAATAGTATGGTGGGAAAATACGGGCTTTGGCATTAAGGCAGGCCTGAGTTCAACTCCCACAACTGTCACTGATTGAATGATTGTGGGCACGTGCTTCACTTTTTCTGCCTCAGTGTTTTCATCATCCTAATTTACAGGGTTGCCATGAGGATTAGAAATATGTATGTATGGTGCTTAGCACAGATATAGAAGACCCCTAAAATTATGATTTCCTCTATTCCTCTATTCTGGTCTGAGGACAAGCAGCATCAGCCTCATCCCCTGGGAGTTTGCTGGAAATGCAAAATCTCAGGTACCACCCCAGACCCACTGAACCGGATTCTGCATTTTAACAAGACTCCAAATGACTCTAGTACTCTCGTTACTACACTGATAACACCAAATCAACAGAGTGCTGCCAGGCATTGGGGGCGAAGATGTGCAGTCACTATCTGTATTCTCAACAACACTTTTCAGTGAGCCTTCCCACCACGGCAAATCCTATGTTTATTGATTCACGAATTCTCCTGTGCAATGCATATTTGCATATTCGTGCTATGTGAAACACCAGAACCAATAATCCAATCATTTTCTTTACTTGAATATATTTATATAATAACAACCAACTAAAAAATGTCACAAATATTCTTGTAAGACTGGGTAAATCAACTACCAATTGCCAAGAACATAGATGAGTAGCATAGAAAGAGAAACAAAAACATCCAATATCTTTGCATTTTGGAACAAACCGAGAAATTCATCTTGGCCTTCCTAGCTGCAAAACATCAATGTTGGAGTTTTCCTCTAAGTACCTTATATATTGGTATCAAGCTTTATAGTTTATAAGGTTTCCATATACTTTATCTCCTTGGATCTTTAAACAGTCCTGGACAGCTGGCCCTCCAGTCTACCACCATGAACACTGATGGTATCTTTTCTATGCTATTGCCAAATATTGCTTTGTAGGTGTAATGATTTTTCCCAACAACTCCACAATTACCAAAAAGCAAACTGTGAAAAGTAAATATCAGCTGACTTCACCTCTGGCCAACATGTTAGCATTGATACTTACTCCTCCAAACTGGCTGACTTTAGGCCAGACCAGGTGTGCTTCCCTGGGGATGAGAGAGAGAGAGTGTGTGTGTGTGTCGGGGGCTGTGCTTCTGCACCAGCCTCCTCTCTTTGGGCAGCACATTTCCTTACACAGGCTCAAGTGATCCTGCCCAAATCATGGCAGGCAGGTTGCATCCTCTTGTGAGGTGCTCCCAGGTACTGGTCCCATTCTCAGTGAAGCCCTCACTTTCCTCCTGCTCGTAAGCAGCACTGAATTCCTCCTCTGGAAGTGCCTCCCCTTCCTGAGGCCATTTATTATGTGGCTTCAGCTGACCTGGAGACTTCAGGGGTAAAGAGCTTAGTGGCTCCCGGCTGGGCACGGTGGCTCATGCCTGTAAGCACTTTGGGAGGCCGAGGCGGGCAGATTGCCTGTCGGGAGTTCGAGACCAGCCTGGCCAACATGGTGAATCCCTGTCTCTACTAAAAATACAAAAATTAGCTGGGCATGGTGGTGCATGCCTGTAATCCCAGCTACTCAGGAGACTGAAGCAGGAGAATCGCTTGAACCCAGGAGGTGGAGGTTGCAGTGAACCAAGATCACACCATTGCACCCCAGCCTGGGCAACAAAAGCAAAACTCCAGCTCAAAAAAAAAAAAAAAAAAAAGAGCGTAGTGCCTCCTGCCCTCTGGCAGAGTCTAGTCAACAGGCACTTAGACTTTGAGAAACAACCTAATCCTTAAATTAAAATAAACTGAGCCAAACTCAAATAAACTCCCCAGCCTATATGTGTGATTGCTGTGAGAAGTCATGTCTGAAAACATCCTAGTAACACATTTTCCTGTCTCTGCCATATCAGCGGCCATGGACAGACAGAAAAGGTCAAATTGAGTCCAGCCCCATAAGAGGAGGCAATGCCAATCCCTGCAAATAACAAGAATTTTGATCTTAATTACTGAAAAAACACTTGATGTGAAAAAACTGTTATTGCTAAAAAGAAAAAAAAAATGGAAAAAAAAAAAGAAAGCCTTTCACACTCTGTTTACTCTGGTTAATATTCTGATTTTGGGCCGGGTGCGGTGGCTCACACCTATAATCCCAGCACTTTGGGAGGCCAAAGCGGGTGAATCACCTGAGTTTAGGAGTTCAAGACCAGCCTGGCCAACATGGTGAAACCCCGTCTCTACTAAAAATACAAAAAATTAGTCAGGCATAGTGGCAGGCGCCTGTAATCTCAGCTACTCAGGAGGCTGAGTCGGGAGAATTGCTTGATCCTGGGAGGCAGAGGTTGTAGTGAGCTGAGATTGTGCCACCGTACTCCAGCCTCCTGGGTGACAGAGTGAGACTTCGTCTTAAAGGAAAAAAAAAAAAAAAAAAAAAAAGGAAAAAAGAATCTGATTTTGGAGTTAATGTTGTGTAGAACAAAATAGCTGCTTTGGTTATGAAAAGGACGTGAGTACCCAGTTGGCCTGAAGGACAAGACTGACGGGCCGGTTTAAGGAACCCACATTTGTAGAATGAACTCCATCCCTTGCAGAGTTTTCAGAGGCATTATCATGAACCTTTCAATGTCACAGCTTTGCATGCTCAGTCCCTTTCTGTGTGTATGTGTGTGTGTGCGTGCACGTGTGTGCATGTGTGCATGTTTCCTGCTTGATGGGTCTGGCTGAAAGGAGCCTTGGGAGCAGCTTGAAGAAATAATCATATGAAGGAGAATTTATGTTTGGAGGGGTTGGGGTAGTTGTTTTGACCTGAAGCCTGGCATGGTGTGAACTTGGTGAACCTGTTCACTTGGTGAACATTTCACTTAAGTAACCAGTCTTACTCTACCAACATCAAATAGGTGGCCAGCCTCCTAGATCCTTTAAGAAACCTCAGGCTAATTATATCCCACACACCAAACAGGGCGTTGAAACCATATGAGAGGAAAAGGCCTTACCTGCTGATGCAGTAGAAAGCAATGAGCCGGAATAAATCTGCAAAACTGATTCCTGAGCCTTCCAGGGAAAAGGCTGGAAAAGAGATTTCAGAAAGCAGCTGATTCTCCCTGAGCACGTTCTGGGACAGGAAGAGCCCCCTAACACCACGTGTGTGGGACCATCTGAGTACTCTCAAACAAACTACCGTGTGGCTTATCAGAACCAGCTGTGCGGAGGAGGCATGTCAGCCAGTGGCCACCGGTAAACAGTCGATGATCTGGAAGTTCATCGCTTGACTCATTCCGAGCACATGCTCCAGTGCTTGGCAAACAGACCAGGACAGACTCAAGTTGCACAACTGTCTTTTTTTTTTTTTTTTTTTTTAGCTTCAGAACACAAAGGGCAGGGGACAAGGGGCCAGTCTGTCTGGATTGTATCAGCACAGGACAGGGCTTGGGGAACACCAAGACACCTACTCCCCTTGATCCCTTGACCCTCCTAGGACACACACTTCCTTGGTCACTCCTTTTTGTCATAACAGGGCACCTGTGATAAAAGCACACGGGAGAAGGAATGTAGAGCTGGGAGGATACAACGAGGTTCCCCAAAATCAGCTTTTGGTTAAATTCAACATGAAAGATTCCAAAACTGGCCGGGCATAGTGGCTCATGCCTATAATCCCAGCACTTTGGGAGGCCGGGGAGGGAGGATCTCTTGAGCCCAGGAGTTTGAGACCAGCCTGGGCATTACAGTGAGACTACATCTCTCTTTTTTTTTTTTTCTCTCTCTCTCTCTCTCTCACTTTTTTTTTAAAACAAAAATTCTAAAACCCATTTACTTGGAGTGTTGTTCCCCCCCTCCACCCCTGCGCCAGTGTACACATTTTCTAACACAGAAGACATATTCTGGGCTGGCTGCAGTGGCTTGTGCCTGTAATCCCAGCACTTTGTGAGGCCAAGGTGGGTGGATCACCTGAGGTCAGGAGTTCGAGACCAGCCTGGCCAACATGGCAAAAACTCATCTCTACTAAAAATACAAAAATTAGCTGGATGTGGTGGCACACGCCTGTAATCCCAGCTATTCGGGAGGCTGAGACAGGAGAATCACTTGAACCTGGGAGGAGGCTGCAGTGAGCCAACATCGAGCCACCGCACTCTAGCCTGGGTGACAGAGCAAGAATCTGTCTCAAAAAAAAAAAAAAAAAAAGAAGACACATAGTGGCAAGATGGTGTGGTATTTTGCTCATCTTCCAAATACTGGAGCAGCAAGTGGTCTGACTTCAAATACTCATGAATTTGCCAGCCAGCCGTCACGCAACCTCAGCTGAGCAACTCACACTGTTATTCCTCCTAACAGTGAAATATCCTCAGTTTTATGAAGATTTCCTCAATCCGATGCGTTTCTTCTCACTCCATACCCTCATTTATTTTGCTTATTTGCTTTGTTTCTTTTTGAGACAGAGTTTCGCTGTTGTTGCCCAGGCTGGAGTGCAGTGGCGCGATCTCGGCTCACTGCAACCTCCACCTCCCAGGTTCAAGCGATTCTCCTGTCTAAGCCTCCCAAGTAGCTGGGATTACAGGCATGTACCAACAGGCCTGGCTAATTTTGTATTTTTAGTAGAGATGGGGTTTCTCCATGTCAGGCTGGTCTTGAACTGCTGACCTCCGGCAATCCGCCCACCTCAGCCTCCCAAAGTGCTGGGATTACAGGCGTGAGCCACTGCGCCCAGCCGCTTATTTACTTTTTTGTATTATTTTGTTTATTTCTGTAGCACTCCCAAAAACTATCCATACCTCTACACATATACCATCACAGACACACAGAAACAACAAACACACATGTGTGCCACCATTTGTAGAGTTAAGTAGGAGAGAACTGATTTGGAGCAGATTAGCTTCTCCAAGCCTTGGTTTTCTCATCTGGAAAATGGACTCTAACAGTACTTTCCTTATCTCCCAGAAGGGTGGTGTGGGGAGCTGAAATTTTAAAAAATGAAATAATTTATGTGAAAGCACTGTATCCAAATATGAGATATTGTTCATTATTAAGCTGCACTGTCCGTAAGTTATGACAAAATATCTGAATATTTATTTATTTGAGATAGAGTATTGCTCTGTTGCCTAGGCTGGAGTGCAATGGCACGATCTCGGCTCACTGTAACCTCCGCCTCCTGGGTTCAAGGGATTCTCCTGCCTCAGCCTTCTGAGCAGATAGGATTACAGGCTTGCGCCACCACACCTGGTTAATTTTTGTGTTTTTAGTAGAGATGGGGTTTCACCATGTTGCCCAGGCTGGTCTCGAACCCCTGGCCTCAAGTGATCTGCCTACCTCAGCCTCCCTGAATGTTTTTATAGCAAGTCCTTCCTTCACCTCAATTCACAGAGAAAATAAACAGGCCCTGGCTGGGAAGGGGCCATTGCAGTGGGACCCAGGCCTGTGGTAACTAGTTATGACCAGGCTAATGCTTTATTTAAACAAGCTCTATTAACCACTTGAAGTCACCTGGAGAGAATTAGGGAAGTGATAGAGGCCTCGTCAAATTATGGGGGAAAAACCTTTGGCCACAAGGACCTCAATGAATAACCAGGAAGCTTCTACACACATTGCCCACACTTCTGGAAGAGGAAAGGAAGTGGCTTCCGACCAACACATCCCGTGCTCCACTTTGGACATTAGGGAGGAATTTCAAAACCAGTTAGATCTGTGGCGTCTTGCCTCGTGGACTTTTACATATATATTTTCTGTTGGGCTGTTTTTTCATTTTTAAGACACAGTCTGGCTCTGTCGCCTAGGTTGGAGTGCAGTGGCACGATCATGGCTCACTGCACTTAAGTGATCCCACCTCAGCCTCCTGAGTAGCTGGGACTACAGGCGTGTGCCACCATGCCTGGCTAATTTTATTTTTTCTTTTTTTTGTAGAGATGGAGTTTTGCCACGTTGCCCAGGCTGGTCTCAAACTCCTGAGCTCAAACAACGCTCTGGCCTTGGCCTCCCAAAGTGCTAGGTAGGATTACAGGTGTGAGCCACGGTGCCCAGCCCCTCACAGACTTTCAAAAGTCAATTCAGAATTCCTCAATTAATTCACTTAATATAAATTCATTATCAATTCACCTAACACATTATTAACTCAATATGAATTCATTACCTTTCAAAGAGTGGGTTTGCAATGTACCTTGTGGTTGCATCCTAATGCATTTACATTATTGGCTGGGTTCCACCTGCTCGTGCGCCTTTCAGGAGGAAGATTTTCCCTGGCATCCATGACCTTGTGGCCTTGTGAGATTCAGGTTCACAGTTGAGCTGGAGGTGGATCACAGTCAGCCTGGCAGGCTTTACCCTCCACTGACTGAGTTAAAGGTCATTTGGCTCAGCAAGATTGTGCCCTCCCGGCTGAGTAGAATCTCATCTCAGCCCTGAACTTGACCTCCATCTACAGCTTCAGCTTCTCCAAATGCAGGAGGTGAGGTGCTGGGAAATCGGGAAGCAAGAGATTGGAATCCCAGGCTCTGTCCGTCTTGCTTCTGAGCTCTCTCCTCCAGGCCTGCTCCTCCCACTCCTCCCCCTTTGATGTGCAGATCCATCTTCCGATCCTTTCTTGGAGGCTGGCAGTACATCAGAACTGCCTGTTCCCTTTTTTATTTACAACTTGGCCTCCCGACACTTCACATTTCCAATGACCAATCATGGAACAGCAGAAAGGAAACCAACACTACTGAACACCACTCTCCCTTCAAAATATTCGTCAAAAGGTTGGATTCTGCCTCTGATGAGCTGCATTTCATAGAAGACTGAACACTGATTGCCTGGAGGGAACAGGTCTGCTCAGGGATTATTTATTCACGAAGAAGTGCAGACACATGCTTTAGGATTAGATCCTGTAAAAGGGCTCTCTCACTACAGTCTCCTTGCAACTTAGTCATTGGTTCCACTTAACTGGGTAGTCGGAGAGAAAGTCAACCTCTATTAGTTCCCTACCATATGCCATGCAGTAGGCTGCACACTTAATATTCAGGTTGTTTGACTCATTAACAACTCAGAGGTTACCATCACCCCATTATACAGATGAGAAAACTGAGGCTCCTGGAGTAGGTTACCTGCCTAGTCATTCAATGCCAAGACTCAGACCCATATCTGCCCATCTCAAAACCAGAGCTCCTTCCACTTCCACTCCCTGCAGAGCCCCGCGGCCCTCATGTCAGTCAGGACCTGAGCATCCAATGACCACTTACTGTATGTGCTTTCCTTTATGGCAAATTCCTTGAGTGGGGCCCCAAATTCACAGGGCAGGCGGAGGGAGAGGACTTTCTTCTGCATTTTGGTAGATTTATGAACCAGGAAGATCTAGTGGAGGGAAAAGAAATAAAGCTTTAGGAAATATTTAGAACGTTGGAACCCAAGAATCTGGCTTCCCTCACAGCCAATGAATACAGCCCCTTCATATCCACACTGCATGGCTCCATGGAGGACACTCTCCTGCCCAGGCTGCAGACACCTTTGTTCATTACTGGCTTCAAAAGAATCCTGTTTTCCTCTGACAGAAGCTTCTCCGTGGGGCTAAGAATTCCCCTAGTCTGCATAAGCATTTTCAGTTCAGTGACTGTTTTACTGCTGGAGTTACATTCTCCAGCCCTGTCTTATATGATGTCTTATATGAGTTATATTCTCCAGTCCCTGTCTTATATATCTTGGTTGGTGAAACCTAAATTCTAAACACAGGTAACATGGCTAAACCATAGGTGAATTGGGAGTTCATTGGTTAACTTGGCTTCCAAGGATATTTACAAAAGAACTTTAAGTTTGTTGCCAACAGTGAAAAAGCAGAAGTTGCTTTGTTTGTCATTTTCAAATTGAAATCTGAATTTCTAGCTCCTCCTGGAAAATGAGATGACACAGTATGACCAAACAACAATCTACTGGAGCTGAAAAATGGCCGTTCCATTTGGGCGATGGGTGGATGCATGCTCAAGTTCACCCCAGTGGACATGGAGGCTGTCCATTTATTCCTGAGTCACTTCACATTCTACCAGTTCCCTCAAGATCCTAATATTGTCTTTAGACACGTGCTTTAAAACAGCCCAATTCCTAGTGCTGATCTCAGGACACCATTCTGGCCCTCATCACTGCAGAGGTAATTATGCTGTGTACTGTTGTGCAGGCCGTGCACTGCACAACTCCAGGAGGTACCATTCACCTAGTCTACGAATGAAGTGACTCTCCCTGGAGTGTGGCGTGTGGCAGCCCAGCTGAGTCCTGGCTCCCTTCTGTGGAACATGACCCTTCTCCAAGGATCTTATTCTGTCTGTCACGCTTCTTTAGCTACTTCTCTTTCCTCTGCATTTAAACACCTTACTCTCTACCTCTTCTCTCCCCTACCTTTCTACAGCCTTTCATTTTTTCCCCACCTAATCTTTGCTCCTCTCTTTATCTCCAGTTAATAGCTTGTAAGATACTTTATTTAGGGGGTGGGAAGATGGGTATGGGACTTGAGTATCTGGTGAAGAGTGAGGCTGGAAGACCTTGAGTTCTCTTTTCTCCTGGCACCATGGGGATGAATCCATAGGATTCATCCAGTAGCGGGTTCTGGGAGTCAGTGCCTCTGCGACACCCTAAAACTGAAGCAGATGCTTCCTAAGTAGCATCCTGATGGGTAAGAGGCCGAAGCACTGCGGAGAGGCAGCTGTTGGTTGTTAGGAGAGGAAGTATCACTCCCTTTTACAGGTGGAGATCCCCCTGAGCCTTGGGGTTGGGGAGTGCAACCTCTAGGCCTTATTTTTTGAGGACTGCAGGCTTACATTATATCAGGGGTTGGCAAAGTCTGGCTTGCAGATGAAATCCATCCTGCCATCTGCTTCTGAGTAAAGTTGTATTGAAACACAGCCAAGCCTGATCATTTACATATTGTCTATGGCTGCTTTTGCATGACAATAGCATAGTTGAGTAGTTGTGACAGAGACTGTATGGCCTGCAAAGCCAAAAATATTTCACTTTGCCCTTTATAGAAACAGTTTGTGGATGCCTATCTTAGATTGTAGAATAATTAAGTGTGGGCACCCCAAAAGCCCACTTCACTCATGCCTCCATGGCCAGTCTCTGAAATCCTCCTCCTTCACACACTTTCAGCCACCTGCTTTTCTGTCTCTTCTTTTTTTATTTTATTTTATTTTATTTTATTTTATTTTATTTATTTTATTTTGAGATGGAGTCTGGCTCTGTCATCCAGGCTGAAGTGCAGTGGTGTAATCTCAGCTCACTGCAACCCCCACCTCCTGGTTCAAGCGATTCTCCTGCCTCAGCCTCCGGAGTAGCTGGGGTTACAGGAGCATGCCACCATGCCTGGCTAATTTTTGCATTTTTAGTAGAGACAGGGTTTCGCCATGTTGGCCAGGCTGGTCTGGAACTCCTGACCTCAAGTGATCTGCTTGCCTTGGCCTCCCAAAGTGCTGGGATTACAGGCCTGAGCCACCATGCCTGGCCTCTCCCTTCATTATTCTTGACTGTCCTGGTCCACGTTACTCCTGTCCTGGCCCTGCCCTCAACCTGCCCAATCTCATCAGGCAGGCCCTGTGCAGGGATCAGGCAGGCGGATGGAGAGAACATGCCTGGCTTGTTTCCCACGCAGGTCTCAGCAAGAGTGGACGTGCCCTACCCTGGGAGGGGGAGCTGGGCAGGGTGTTGCCTAGCTCTGCAGCAACTTCTGTCTTTGGCATTGTTTGCAGAAACGCAAGAGCAGACAATTCAACAGGCTGAAAGTGAGGCTTCACAGGAGGTGAGGAAATCCTGATCCTACAGAGCAAAACTAGAGGCAGCAGCTCTGTGTTATGGCCAAGGGATTCTTTGCAAAGATGAGAAAGCACCATGCCTTGTTCCCCTGAGCATGTTCTAGCAGATGTCTTAGTTCTGCCTGTTTCTGCCTGATGAGCAATAAAGAAAGATTCATATGTTTTTTAAAAAGTGAGAACAGACAGACTCTCACTGCTAGGAAATTCAAAAATATATTTGGTGCCCAATTCTTATGACATTCCTCAGCTGGCTACTAATGGGATTTTCCCCTTGCTTCTCCATCTAGTTCTTAGTCTCTATCTTGTGTTGTGCGTGAAGTCTTATTTTATCTGTGACTTACTGTATTTACCCTTTGGAAGTAGACACTGTACACAAGTGCTATCCTCTATAACTTTGTACTACAGTGAAAATGTTCCATATTCTGCACCATCTAATACGGTAGCCGGCCGAGGCCAGAAAGCACTTAAAATGTGGCTATGGTAACTGAGGGGCTGAATTTCTAATTTTGTTTGCTTTAATTCTTGTAAATTTAAAGAGCCACATGGGGCAAGAAGCTACTATATTGGACAGCACAAGAGATACCAATCACTTTTTTTTTTTTTTTGAGACCGATTCTCACTCTGTCGCCCAGACTGGAGTGGAGTGGCACAATCTCTGCTCACGGCAACCTCCACTTCCTGTGTTTAAGTGATTCTCCTGCCTCAGCCTCCTGAGTAGCTGGGATTACAGGCATGTGCCACCACACCGGGCTAATTTTTGTAATTTTAGTAGAGATAGGGTGCCACTGTGTTGCCCAGGCCGGTCTTGAAATCCAGGCCTCAAGTGATCTGTCCGCTTTGGCCTCCCAAAGTGCTGGGGTTACAGGCATGAGACACTGTGTCCAGCCCCAGTCGCTTTCTTGAGGACCTTTCGCAAGTCGTGGAGTGGTCTGGATAGGACGGACAGTGGTCTTGGATAGACAGTAGCTGAGGAAACCATATTAGACTTTGGTCTGTGTGGAAAGCCCAGGGAAAAGAGGACTACAGAGCAGGCAAGTCTGTGGACACAGAACTTTTGAAGGCTGGGTCCCAAGTTGGATGGCTGGACCCTGGCAGAGCTCCCAGACTCAGAAGGAGAGGAAGGCAGCAGAGGCCACCAAGGATCCCAGACCCAGGCTCATCCTCAGTGTCTGGGCTCAAGAGGTCAGACCCAGGCTTCTGGCCAGTGGCCCCTACCCGCTACCTAGATGCCCAGTTACTCTGCTGAATCCTTGTATCTCCCATGGTAACTGAGCAGATAAAGACAGAAAGACACGCTGTGAAGGGCTCTGTTCCTGGGTTTCCAGAATATTTCTGCATGAAAACCAGTTACACATCAGGAAACATGCTCCTTACAAGTTGGGAAGAACTTTCTGGAACTAACTCCAGGTGTTTTTCTTTAAGCCGGCAGCAGTCCTGCCTGCCTCAACCTGCTTCCCGAGGTTCTGAGTCTTACCCCCGGAGGCTGGGCCTGCAGGACCTCTGCTGCCTCCTCCTCACTCAGACCCAGCTGCAGCCATATGGGGTGGGTGTGGAGAAGCCGGTCCAAGATGCTGAGCCTGTTGGAGAGGCTGTCATAGCCTGAGTCCCGGGCACAGGTCTTCACGTCCTCTTCCTCGGAATAGCCACCATCCTTGTGTCTTACCATGCTAGGAGAAAGAGAAGTGGCAGGGTCAGCGGGCTACAGTACCATTTCCCTAATGAGGAGACCGTCCCTACAAGTTCATAGGCCAGGCTTGCCACCGCACATACCCCATCTTGTGATTGCCCCCTTAATCATCTTCTCTTCCAGACTGAAAGCTTTCTGAGGGCAGACACATTGTTTTATTTTACTCTATATCTCTAATATTAAAAAGAACACTTTGCACTGGACAGACCTGACCTTCTATTTCTAACCCCATTTTCAAAAGTTCTAAGCATCCGAAATGCCGTTTATTCAGGCTTTGTCTTCTGACATAAAACATATCTTTTCTTTTTCTTTTTTTTTTGAGATGGAGTCTCATTCTGTTGCCCAGGCTGGAGTGCAGTGGCGCGATCTGGGCTCACTGCAACCTCCGTCTCCTGTGTTCAAGTGATTCTCCTGCCTCAGCCTCCCGAGTAGTGGGGATGACAGGCACCCGCCACCATGCCTGGCTAATTTTTGTATTTTTAATAGAGATGGGGTTTCGCCATGTTGGCCAGGCTGGTCTTGAACTCCTGACCTCAGATGATCCGTCCACCTCAGCCTCCCAAAGTGCTGGGATTACAGGCGTGAGCCACCCCGCCTGGCTGACATAAAACATTTCAAACTTTGAGAACAGAACCCTAAATGTGAAATAGCATAGATGGCAACCGTGAGATCCTAATGCTCAGTAGCATTCTCATAAGCACAGCCATGCCCCAGTCTAAAGGCAAATGCACTCACACAGATTTATTTTGTACCTGAATGATTGGATTTTATTTCTTCTCACAAATCTAAGTATTTTTATTACTGACATTATTTATAATAAAACTTCACAGAGGAGTGATGCTGTGCTATTTGTAAAATCATGTCGACGTTCTTTATAATAACTAAGACGTGGAAACAACCCAAATGTCTGTCAGTTGATGAGTGGATGAACAAAATGTGGCTGAGTGTGGCGGCTCACGCCTGTAATCCCAGCACTTTGGGAGGTTGAGGCGGACAGATCACTTGAGCCCAGGAGTTCGAAGCCAGCCTGTGGAACACGGCGAAATCCTATTTCTACTAAAAATACAAAAATCAGCCAGGTGTGGTCAGGTGCACCCGTAGTCCCAGCTACTCAGGAGGGTGAGGTGGGAGGATCGCTTGAGCCTGGGAAGTTAAGGCTGAAGTGAACCATGATCCCACCAGTGCACTCCAGCCTGGACAACAGGAGTGAGACCCTGTCTCAAAAAAAGAAAAAAAAAAGAGTAATCTATTCTTACAATGGAATATTATTCAGCCATAAAAAGGAATAGAGCACGGATGCATGCTGCAACATGGATAAACTTGGAAAGCATTATGTTCAGTGACAGAAGCCAGATGTATAAGGCCACATACTGAATGACTATTTACATGAAATATCCAGAACGGGCAAATCTACAGAGACACAAAGTAGATTAGTGGGTGCCAGAGAATGAGGGAGAGAAAAGAGAATGGGGAGTGACTGCAAACAGGTACCGGTTTCTTTCTTCTGGGGTGATGGAAATGTTCTGGTATTAGACAGTGGTAATAATTGCACAATGTGTGAATGTACTAAAAACCCATGAATCATACACGTTAAAAGTGTGAATTTTATGGTATGTGAATTATATCTTAATGACCAAACCATACTGACGTCCTTTTGGTGCCAATACTGGTTCTGTCAGTGAGTGTTTAATTCCCATTTCACCAATGAGAAGACTGAAGCCTAAGAAGTTACTGAGCTGTCCTGAGTGATAACAGCCTTGAAACAGCGGAGCTAGAAATTACACATACTCTGATAATTTATCCAACATGTGGGTTCCAAGTCAGGTCAGGGACACAGGGGTGAGGGGACAGAGGTCAGGTCAGGTCAGGGACACAGGGGTGAGGGGCACAGAGGTCAAGGACACTGGGCAGTTTGTATCCATGTAGTGGCTGTTGTGTGCCAAGCCCTTTACCTACCTTCTCTCATTTACTCCTCTCGACAGCCCTGAACCACAGGCACCATGATCCCAGTTTTACAGAGAACTAGGAGACTGAGCCCAGGTCAGGACCTTGCTCAAGGTCAAGCCCCTCGTTAGAGGGAGGGGCTGACATTCCCATCCAAGGCAGCTTCGCTCTGGGTTCTCTCCCCCTTTGCCAAACTCAGAACTGACACTTTCCCTGGCTCTCAAGGAGCAGGTCATCAAGCCCTATCCTGGGGCAGCCAAGGGACACCAGACCTAACCATTCATGTCCAAACAAGCAGGTTTAGCTTGGGGTACATATGGTCTTCAATCCTCTAAACCCAAAGGAACTCAACAGTGTGATCTAGATAATGTCTTTAGCACTGAGAAGGATGGATAATGAAACCGAATGTATGATGAGAGTTATAAAAAGGAAATTAAAGAAAGGAAGTGTGATAGTTCCACATGGACAACTCTACTCCTAAGAGGTGGGACTGAATTTAGAAGAAGCCAACCTATGCCGATCATTTTTGGGTGTGCAGACTCAATAATAATACCCAGTGTTGGCATGTGGCCTGGCCAGATATCCCATCCTAACTTCTCTCCATCACCTTCGTGACTTTCTGCAGGCCTGAGGAATCTCACTCATTCATTCAAGATTTATCTTTTTATTTCTTCTCAAACATATGAACGCTTTGCTCAACTTCTGCTACAAGTTTCCAGGTAGGAGACTCTGCGCCAAAAAGAATAGTTTCTCCTTCTGCAAATGCCATTCCAGCACCTGCAGGTATTAGGAAGTGAATATTTGCAGTTAAAAAAAAACATACTCTTCAAAGTGAAGCTGGTGTTAAAATTCCTTTCATAGAAGGCAAAAGAGCCAGCTTTAGACAAGTGATTCTCAACCCTGGCTGCTGATAAAAATCACCTAAAAAAGCCAGGTGTGGAGGGCCGGGCGCAGTAGCGCACGCCTGTAATCCCAGCACTTTGGGAGGCTGAGGCAGGTGAATCACGAGGTCAGGAGATCGAGCCCATCCTGGTTAACACAGTGAAACCCCGTCTCTACTAAAAATACAAAAATTAGCCGGGCGTGGTGGTGGGCGCCTGTAGTCCCAGCTACTTGGGAGGCTGACGCAGGAGAATGGCATGAACCCAGAAGGTGGAGCTTGCAATGCGCCGAGATCGTGCCACTGCACTCCAGCCTGGGCGACAGAGTGAGAGTCTGTCTCGGGGGGGAAAAAAAGAAAGCCAGGTGTTGTGGCTAAACCTGTAATCCCAGCACTTTGGGAGGCTGAGGCAGGCAGATGACCTGAGACCAGGAGTTCAAGACCAGCCTGGCCAACACAGTGAATCCCCGTCTCTACTAAAATACAAAAAGTAGCTAGGAGTGGTGGTGGGCGCCTGTAGTCCCAGCTACTCAGGAGGCTAGGGCGAGAGAATCGCTTGAACTTGGGGAGGTGGAGATTGCAGTGAGTGGAGATTGCGCCACTGCACTCTAGCCTGGGCGACAGAGCAAGAGCCTGTCTCAAAAAGAAAGAAAGAAAAAAAAAAGCCAGGTGCAGTGGCTCACGCCTGTAATTCCAGCACACTTTGGGAGGCTGAGGCGGTTGGATCACCAGAAGTCAGGAGTTCAAGACCAGTCTGGTCAACATGGTGAAACCCTGTCTCTACTAAAAATACCAAAATTAGCTGGGCATGGTGGCGCACACCTGTAGTCCCAGCTACTCGGGAGGCTGAGGCAGGAGAATAGCTTGAACTTGGGAGGCAAAGTTTGCAGTGAGCTGAGATCATTCCACTGTACTCCAGCCTGGGCAACAAAGCAAGACTCCATCTCAAAAAAAAAAAAAAAAATTCCCAGGGGATTTCAATGTGCAACCAAGTTTATAACCACTACTTTGGATCAGTGTTTGTCAAACTTGAGCGCCTGTGTGAAAGTCACCTGGGGTTTGTTAAGCCACAGATTCCTGATTTCAGACTCACAGCTTCTGCAGGCGTGGCGTGAGCCAGAGACATTGCATTTCTAACAAGCTCTCAGTGACCAATCTGAGGACAACACTGTAAGGAGCATTTGCCTGAGGTCCAAGTGTAAAACATGCACATTAACTCAGATCCAATTAGGGGTTTGATTTGGTTTTGTTAGGGGCTGGGGGTCAGGGATGGGTACCATGCCACTAAAAGAATTCTTGGTGACGTGGCCGGGCGTGGTGGCTCAAGCCTGTAATCCCAGCACTTTGGGAGGCTGAGACGGGTGGATCACGAGGTCAGGAGATCAAGACCATCCTGGCTAACACGGTGAAACCCCATCTCTACTAAAAAATACAAAAAACTAGCCGGGCGAGGTGGCGGGCGCCTGTAGTCCCAGCTACTCGGGAGGCTGAGGCAGGAGAATGGCGTGAACCCGGGAGGCGGAGCTTGCAGTGAGCCGAGATCCGGCCACTGCACTCCAGCCTGGGCGACAGAGTGAGGCTCCGTCTCAAAAAAAAAAAAAAAAAAGAATTCTTGGTGACTAAATGAATATTTTATCACTGCCACCTCAGGTTGGCCATATTTTGCCAAGTCCAAATTGGACAGTGTCTAACATGACAATTGTGATGCTCATGTGTGCTGAAAGTAAACATGTTGACATATCTTCCTTCCCTAGAAGGGCACATCCTGTGACTCCTCTGTGGTTTCAAGGAGCTGAAAAGCCTTTGTTCTGACAAGTGACCTCAGCCTGAAAAGCAGGGACCAGACAGGAAGATGGTGAATAAAATTCATGGGACCTCGTAAAGGAGCAACCATAAATTATCCCTTGCTTTTGCAAATGACTAAGCTAACTCCTTGATTCAGCCAGCCACTTGAGATTTATAGCATGTTATTACAGGACAAATTGGCTTTAATCAGGAACAACCTTCAGGAAAGAACTAATGTGAGAACATCGAACATGTAGGGGATGCTACTGGTGCCCCACCTAGAGCCCCTCCTCTAGGGCAGGCACCCATGCCCCAGCTGCTGCGAGTGTTGGCTGTGGAAAGCTCACAGCTGCTCCTCTTCTCCTGGAAATGCCCAGGAAGCTACATCCTCTCCCTGAGAGCAGACTCGCTGCCAATGACATACTGATATGTACTTTCTACATATGTGAGATGGAGAAGAGTGGCCTTCCAGCCTCAAGGTGTGACAACTCTGGGGGCTATTCACGCTGCTGAGCTCCCTGTGGGACCAGGCAGAGCCCACATCTTTGCCATGCCTCCTCCCTGTCCCATCCTGGATCCCTCACTCCTTGGCAGACTGTTCCAGAATCACTTGCACAAGAAGCCCCGAATCAGGTTCTCCTTCCAGGGAACTCAACTTACGATAGAACTTAATGAGATTAATAGAAACTAATGATTGCTAAGAAAGGTGTCTGCATGCAAACAGGAGGGAAGGCAGTGAACAGAGGTTCACAAAAGGTAAAACACTGTGATACAATTCAGGTGATTCCAATAAAAACATGGCCATAGTGGAATGGCCACAGAGCCAAGCACAGGGCAGGAAGCATGAGGTTCCTCTCCTAGCTTGGCCGGGCATGTGAGACCTTGCTCAGGTCCCTTTCTGAGCCTCGTCCTTTTGATCTGAAAATAGTAAATAACAATACCTTCACCACCAGCTAGTAATCAATGCAAGCAAAAATTGTGAGTGGATGCTAAAATCAGAAGGCAAAAGACTTAGGAAATAGGATAGTCATAGTCTTAAAATATCACCTCACAGATCACTTAACGACTTGTGAAAATGGAAAGGTACCCTGGCAATGGAGGTACCTGGTAGATGCCACCTTAACCAAGTGATCTGTGCTAACTCCTCCAAAAATGAGCTGCCCTGACATCATGTGCCCCCGACCTGAGGCTCTGAGAAGGTACCATGTCACCCAGGTGTCTTTCCTGCCCCCAAATATGACTCACCTGAATGTATACAGGAGAAAACAATCAGAAAAATCCAAATTTCAGTGACTGCAAAACCAATGGCAAAAACTTCAAAAATGTCAATGTCATGAATTTTAACAGGCTGTAGGATTAACACAGGTTCAAGGTGAATAAAGAGATGTGGTAACTACATGGAGTGCATAGCCTTGAACTCATATGGCATCAGTATAAAAAGATCTATAAAGGACAATTTCACCTGTAATCCCAGCACTTTGGGAGGCCAAGGTGTACGGCTTGCTTGACCTCAGGAGTTTGAGGTCAGCCTGGGCAACATGGCAAAACCTGGGCTCTACAAAATATACAGAAAAGAATTAGCCAGGCATGGTGGAGCGTGCCTCTGGTCCCAACTACTCCAGAGGCTGAGGCGGGGGGATCGCTTGGACTTGGGAGGTGGAGGTTGCAGTGAGCCAAGATGGCACCACTGCACTTCAGCCTGGGTGACAGAGTTAGACCCTGCCTCAAAAAATAAAAATAAAAAAATAAAAAAATAAAGGTAACCGGGCACAATGGTGTGTGCCTATAGTCCTAGCTACAGCTACTCAGGAGGCTAAGGCAGGAGAACTGTTTGAACCTGAGAGGTGGAGGTTGCAGTGAGCCAAGACCATACCATTGCACTCCAGCCTGGGTGACAGAGCAAGACCTTATCTCAATAATAACATAACATAACATAACATAACATAACATAACATAACATAACATAAAATAAAATAAAATGGATAATTTCCTAAGCGTGATAATTTTATTATGCTTACAAGGGAAAAATGCTCTCATTCTTAAGACACACATACTGAAAGATTTAAGGGCAAAGTGTAAACATGTTTGAAAGTGTCAAAAAGAAAGAAAGTGTCAAATGGTGAGCTTCGCCTAAAATGAAAAAAATATAAGGAGATAAAGCAAATGTAGCAAAATTTCAACACATAGTGAATTAAGTGACCAGTGCTATCTTTGCAACTTTTCCATAATGTTTGAAATTTCTCAAAATAATAGGTGGGAGGAGAAGTAGTAATATCTACCATCTCACTGAGTTTTTCTGACTATAAAACGCATTTATTTGTGCAGCCATTCCCACTATGTCTAGGTGTCTAGGGCTGCTATCATGAGGAGATAAAACTTAGGTACAGATACAGTGAGACCCACCTGTGAATACAATGGGCAAACCACAGAATGCCCCTCAAAGTATAAGGTGCCTCTAGGGGCAGAGAACAAACACTCACCTAAAAGAACAAACACTCACCCAGAGAACAAAAACTCCACCCATCCCAATTCCAACCAAACCTGGGCTTTATGGCTGTGAAGCAGATGGGTGGATCTTCCGTCCACTTTGGAAGGGCAGGGCTCTCCAGCACCTGTCCTGCTATCGTGAAAACCAGGTTAAAGCTCTTTGGAGTATGGGATGAGAGAGGCCTTTCCACTGGGCTGGATTTCCTTCCTTCCCATGGCCCAGCGTTAATCACCTGAGCAGGTGGAAGAATAAGTGATTGCAGAAAGCTCGTTCCGAATAGGACAACCAGGCAGACAAGGGTTAGTTTTACTAACATTGCCAGAATCAGATTCACTTGAGCAGAGCAGAGCTTCCAAACGATGCATGCCTTTTCTTGTCCTAATTCCAGAAGAATAGTACAGTCTACCAGCACAGCCCCTAATGACCAGTCCCAGCAACGAGGGTCTAGACAAAGCGTGCTATGAAGCCTCCCTTGCACCTCCCCCTACATCACCCGCTCCCCCAAGCTCCGTCCCCAACCATACATCTGAAGTGTACCCTTTGACTTTGCAAATGAGAGACAATTAATAAGGCAAAAATACATAGAAATTTGATGCAAGGTCATTTCTGTGGCAAAAAGTACTGACAGAGTAAATAAAGTCAACAACTTTCTAGATATAAGAATATTAGTTTGGCTGTTAAATAGCAAAAAGAAAGTTCAAGGCAAAATGCCAAATTCTTACTCTGTCAATCAAGGATGGTGCACATCCATTAGGCTATAGGTGTCAGCAGGTGTGCTCTGCTCTGTATGGCTCTGCCCTCAGTGGTAGGACATGAGGATAAACGAGTTAAACAAAAAGCCCCCTAAACCTCCTCTGTGTGTGTAAAACCACACCTTCACTAAGCTGAGCAATTAGATATTTATTTATTTATTTTGAGACGGAGTCTGGCTCTGTCACCCAGGCTGGAGTGCAATGGTGCAATCTTGGCTCACTGCAACCTCTGCCTCCCAGGTTCAAGTGATTCTCCAGCCTCAGCCTCCTAAGTAGCTGGAATTACAGGCACACACCACCATGCCTGGCTAATTTTTGTATTTTTTTTAAGAGAGACGAGGTTTCACCATGTTGGCCAGGCTGGTCTCGAACTCCTGATCTCAGGCGATCCACCAGTCTTAGCCTCCCAAAGTGCTGGGATTACAGGTGTGAGCCACAGCATCCAGCCTAGATTTTTTTTTTTAAATAAAATGACGTCCTGGTGCAGTGCCCTGTACCCTAATCCCAGCATTCTGGGAGGCAGAGGGAGGTGAATCGCTTGAGCCTAGGAGGTCGAGGTTGCAGTGAGCTGTGATCATGCCACTACACTCCAGCCTGGGCAACAGAGTGAGACCTTGTCTCAATAAATAAATATATACTTAAAATTAAAATTAAAATCATTCAAGACAATCACTTTTGTCTGGGACATACTTCCAAGTTGCCTTGGAGAGTGCTCCCGAGAAACTGGAGTTTCTAAATGGACAATTTAATATCATCTATCATAAGATGTGCCAGATTTTTTTTAAGAACAAAAGTGATTTCAAACAAATATTTAAAATGTACTATGAATTTTCCACCAGCCTGGCCAACATGGCGAAACTCCGTCTTTACTAAAAGTACAAAAATTAGCCGGGTGTGGTGGCGCGCTCCTGTAGTCCCAGCTACTTGGGAGGCTGAGGCAGGAGAATGGCTTGAACCCGGGAGGTGGAGGTTGCAGTAAGCCGAGACCGCGCCACTGCACTCCAGCCTGGGCGACAGAGGGATACTGCGTCTACAAAAATATGTATATAGAGATATATATTTTTTCCAGACTGTTAGATTATAATTCAGCTAAAAAAGGATTGGTTTAGTTAATTAACAATATGTGAAAACCCCTCATAGAATGAATGGCAAGTCCCCTATGGAAATAAATAAGGCAGTTGAGGCTCCTAAGTCAAATGATGCTTTCCTAGGGGAAGTTCCATAGTTCTCCAGCTCCCTTCCGTGTGTCTGTGCCAGCGGCTGTGTCTCAGCACAGTCACTATCACATCTACCTCGGAGCTGGAACCATTTGTGGTCTACCCTTGTGTTTTATCAAGGTAACCTGTTTTGCTTCTACTTACATGAGTCATCTGGTGACACTGGGATGACTGGGTCAGCAGTTAGTTGGAGGAAGGATTATCACAGTTTCTCAAAAGCAGCTGGGCTTTCGGCTTTTATCTCAGTTCCCCAAGCCCTTCTTTCCCTTGTCAGGCTCCACGAGGTATGGAGAACTCTCCCCTTGGAAGGGCGACACCTGCTTGCTTTGCCGGCTTTCCCAGGCCAATCACGGTGGAATCTACAAGGACTGCCCCAGACCTGGGATTTGAAGGAGTGAGCGGCAGGCTCCTCCCATGTCTCTCCTTGCAAGTCTCACCTTTCTGGCCAGGCACTCCCTGAAAACAGTCATTACGAAAAATTCCTGGCTTTTCTTGAAGCCTGAGGGCTCATTCCCTGAAGGTTTCTGGGAATCTTCTAGACTTTTACGAAAACAAAGTTTTTCATTGTTTACATGGTAAGTGTTTATTAAGTGGTTACAGAATGAAGACAATGGGCTAATTATCATTAACAGGGTGACAAGTTCTTATCAATAAAACAAAAACAACAACAAAAGCAGAGCTCAGGTTCCATATTGCTTTTGCCTCTGACTAAATTATGGTTTAAGATTCATTACATCGTTTGTCTCCCAAACATAAAGAACTGTAGTGTTGCTACTAAGTGGAAAACCCAAAAACAAAATAAAGCTCTAATGGTGGAAAAGTATAGATTAATTTTGATATCTAAATTTTTAATTTTAAAAATTACTTTTTTAGAGATGGGGGTCTTGCTGAGTTTCCCAGGCTGGTCTCAAACTCCTGGCCTTAAGTGGTCCTCCTGTCTCAGCCTCAGCTTCCTGAGTAGCTGGGGCTACAGGCACAAGCTACCACGCCTAGCCCAATTTTGATAGTTTGTAATATCTCAATGTGGTTAGAAACTGACAATATTTCCGAAAAAGTGATGGATATAGCAAGGTAATCCATGGAGGCATGGTTTTAATTTTAATGACCCTTACTTATTTTAATGGTTATATGTATTCAGTGTGTTTCCCAATTATGGTAAAGATACTGAATTTGTTTTTTGTTTGTTTTTTTTTTGACAGTCTGTCACCCAGGCTGGAGTGCAGTAGTGTGATCTCGCCTCACTGCAACCTCCGCCTCCTGGGTTCGAGCAATTCTCCCGCCTCAGCCTCCTGAGTAGTTGGGACTTCAGCTAATTTTTGTATTTTTAGTAGAGACAGGGTTTTGCCACGTTGGCCAGGCTGGTCTCGAACTCCTGATGTCAGGTGATCCACACACCTCGTCCTCCCAAAGTGCTGGGATTACAGGTGTGACCCACTGCACCAGGCTGAATTTGCTTTTTCCTTTTTTTTTTCTTTGAGATAGAATCTCGCTCTGTTGCCCAGGGCTGGAGTGCAGTGGTGACACAATCTCGGCTTACCGCAACCTCTGTCTCCCGGGTTCAGGCAGTTCTTTTGCCTCAACCTCCTGAGTAGCTGGGACTACAGGCATGCGCCACCATGCTGGACTAATATTTGCATTTTTAGTAGAGACGGGGTTTCGCCATGTTGGCCAGGCCGGTCTTGAACTCCTGGCCTCAATCGATCCTCCCGCCTTGGTCTCTCAAAGTGCTGGGATTCCAGGTGTGAGCCCCCGCACTGGCCTGGGGAGATCATCCTATAGATGCATCTACATGCTGTTGCTCAGCTTCCTCCTTACTGAGTTCAAGCTACTAGGAATGTCTCCTGCCATATCTGGCTCCTACCTACTTACCTACCCGTCAAACTGAGTTCAAATCCTCATCCTTTATCTCTATCAGCTGCAAGTAATCTGTGACCCATCACATTCCTTCCTTACTGTCCCCACACCTCCAGGGAACCTACCCCATTCCACTCTGGTCAGACTTCTCTCCCTTACTAGCCTGGCCTCATCCCCAGGCCATATTCAGGCCTCGCCCTGGGCAGGCATTAACAAAAGGTCTGCTTTAGGCGTGACCAGGGGCCTGAGGAGGAGGTGATCGGCAGAGAGCAAGGTTTACGGAAGAGGAGGAGCTTAGTGGGCAGGAAGAAAGGTTCTTACGGGTACTGGGCAGTTTCTTTCTGAGGCCTCCTAACAAATACAATCCGCTGCTCAGCTCCAGCCTCAGGAGACAAAGGGTTCTTGTTTCTGTGCTTATCAGGAAATGGGCGGCAAAAATCACCACAGCTACCAAGAGCCCCCTGACCTTTGGCCATCTCTGGGGCAAGAAAAGGAGGCAGCTCCAATCCTTCCAGAAAAACAAATCCTTCCTTATTGCTCGTGAATTTATCCCATGGACACCCCTTCTAAGCTCAAGTCAACTAGCAAGGAGTGGGCTTTGAGTGGCTTTGGTTGTAAAAGTCAATGATGTTCTTGCAGTCTACATAGCGAAAAAAAAAAAAGATAAGAAAGATAAAAAGAAAAGTCAATGATGAGCTTTAGTTTAGAATTACAATAATTCTACGCCCACCAATACCAGACGTTGGACACCAGTGCTCCATCCAAGATCTCCAAATACAGAATGCTTTATTCCAGCATGGAGAATGAGATTTAGAATTCCAACAAAAAGTGGCCTGCTGAGTGCAGGAGAAAGTAGAGAGTAGACAGTCCTGGCAGGAAAGTGCCCTTGGATGAAGGCAGGTGCAGTGCACAAGCTCTGAAGAAATCCCAGTGGGAACCCCACGCACACAGCTTCAGGGGCTTTCTCATTCAGTCATCAATTTATCTGGAATCAAAGCCATCCACCTCCTGCCCATGTGAGTGCACTGAAATCACGATGATATTTTTGGTAAGGCATGTCATAGTTTCAATGAAATCAGTCCTGATTCTAGTCTCCCTCAGTCTCCTAATCTTCAGCGGTTAGGTGGAAAGAGGACCCCAAGTCAGACTTGAATCAGAGCCTCAGCACTGCCCTTTCGTCACTGTGAGGCCTGCGCCCATTACCACGCACCACTTAGTCTCAGTTTCCCTGTGTCTAAAAATGGATTCTTGTTGAAAAAAGGAATCTGTTAGCAAAGCAAATAAACAGAACCCGAAAAGAACTTCTGATTCTAAGTGCCTGGAATGTCTTTGAAACTATGAGTAAAGGTTCAGTTCCACGGGAGTTTCCAGGATGACTTTTTATTGTCTCCTAATTTTTGGATAGTCACAAAAAGAAAGCGAGGCAATGTGTTTCCATTCTAGGACTGACAAATACTGTTGTATAAACACAACTCTGGAGCTTGTTTTGGCAGCATTTCATGTGACCTGGGAGAAAGTAAAACCCCAAAGCTTCTAGAGGCTGGCTTCCAGCAGGTCCTGGAAGCAGGAGAGTTCTCCATCTACCTTTAGTGTCCAGGCTCAACTTGGACTCTGGTGTCACCATCCTCAACTTTCAGATGGAAAAAGAAAAAAGAAAGCCACTTCTTTCGATATTTTTGTGTTAAAATGTCCATGTATATCACGCTTCTCCAGGAGCCTCCCTTCAGCTGCATGCCAGACTAAAACCTTTTTCCAGGCTGTTGCCTTAACCAGCTGCAAAGGCAAGAAAGGTACACCCTGGGATGTGGCACTGCCAGAGGACCCAGGCTTCTAGTTACAAGAGGCCAATGCAGGGGTCATCTTATGACTCAAGGACGAGACAGAAGTCAGAGTCTTGTGCCCACCATGGTCCTGCTCTTGGGACAGTAGATCCTTGACCATGTATCAAAGGGAAAACAAATATACATCCCAAATGCCACGCCGCGGCCAAGATGCCTGGATAGGTGGGAGATGAAGCCAGGACTTAGTGGGGCTGGGAGAAGAGAGGTAGTGGGTCTGGAATCAACAACTCCTGGAAAAATATTAGAACCAGAGGCCCCTTATGTAGAGACACAGAAAATAATGGCTCATATCGAAGATATCTATCGACTAAAAATCTCTGACACAGGACCAATTCCAATTTGTGTTAGACACATACACACACACAGAGCAAACAAAAAATACCCAGAGAAACTTCAAATTCAAAAATACCTAGAAGTTGATGTCTAATGATTTCTTAACACCTTCAGACATAAAAATAGTTCTTTGGAATTTTGAAGTTCAGAACTTGAGCCTAGTTATAGGTTAAAAAAAAAAAAAAAAACAGGCCGGGCACAGTGGCTCACGCCTGTAATCCCAGCACTTTGGGAGGCCGAGACGGGCGGATCACAAGGTCAGGAGATCGAGACCATCCTGGCTAGCACGGTGAAACCCTGTCTCTACTAAAAATACAAAAAATTAGCCAGGCGTGGTGGTGGGTGCCTGTAGACCCAGTTACACAGGAAGCTGAGGCAGGAGAATGGCATGAATCTGGGAGATGGAGCTTGGAGTGAGTGGAGATCGCACCACTGCACTCCAGCCTGGGCGACAGAGCCAGACTCCGTCTCAATAGAAAAAAAAAAAAGAAAAGAATTTTGAAATGGAATTAAACATGTCTCTGTAATATTCTATTAGTCTGGAGAAGCAGGGAAACCCCAATCCATTCTGGACACAGCAAGACCCTGGCCTGGCTAACACAGTTGACAGCATGGAAATGGCCAGGTGAGCAGAAGAAACTTGTTACCCGCCACCCCACGTGGGAAGACTAGTGGCAGAAAGTCCTGGGGAAATGGATTGTCTTAGAAGGACCACTGCATATTTAGCCAAGTTTTAAGGGCTATCAGTGGCCATCCAGTTTATCTCCTTATTTGAGATCAAAATGCTAGAAATTGATAAAACTGGTCCTGGGTCCAGTTTTCCAACTTATGCAGTTTCCCTAGAGCAAGCAAGTTCATACTTAATTCCTCAAGGCCTTTTTTTGGTCCCATTAAACTCTAAAAGGAAAAAGAATCACTAGCATATTTGGGGTTACGGATTTTATTTCTCCATGGAGAAGGGCTGCTGCTTTTTGAGGGTGGAGGCCCAACTTCCTCAAAAAAGGTTTGTAAGAGCGTGTCACAGGAGGACTATTCTGAAAAACTTTTAGGGCCTTTGGTAGTTTTTAAATTCTATCAACAGAGGCCCAGCAGAAGAGGACACAGAAATGGGAACAAAAGTGCATGTCTGCCTCCGGGGAGACACTGCCATTTTCAGGAGGTAAGAAAAAGTGGTGGCTATTTTGCCTAAAACTTCCTCTCGTTGACTCTCCAGCTGGAGATGAAAAGGCCAGATATGGAGTGAATGCTGGCAGAAGCTTTTATTCATTCCTGTAAAAATAAGAAAGAGGAACAAAGAACCTGTTGTCCTGGTTGCCCTTGGAGCTGAAAACAGGCAAAAGAAGGAGCCAGGCGGGCTCCAGTCTTGGTCCCGATGCCCTTTGAGCCCGGGGCATGCACCCTGCTTCACGGAAAGGCAAGCGTTCCATGGATTGGCAGTTTCTAGTATTTAATTGCTTTGGGTTACACTGGTGTTATTTCCTAGCAGATGAATTCTAACTAAGCAGATATTTTATGGCAGAACCAACTGCCAATATAGCAGCAATGCAAAGCCTGCAGAGCACAGAACAGCTCCAATATGCTGCTGGTGACATTGTGTGGCCAAGGTTTACTATAAAAAGATAAGCCAGCCACTACATTGGAAGGTGCTACCCATCAACAAAAACAGAATCAATTTCTAGGAAACTGCATTTCTAGGATGATCAAAAACACCCTTGTAACTCAGTGAAAAATCGTACATGATCTACCATTTAAATGGATTGTGATGCAAAAACATCAGAAGGATACACATCAAAGCAAAGAATTAAATCAGCCAACCCAACAAACAAACAATCAAAAATGGTTCTATCTTGGAGTGGGGGTGGGGTCGGGGTCAGGGTGCTGTTTATTTTGATTTTCTGCGTTGTGCTTTTTCCACCACGTAAGTGTTTTACTTTTGGCCATCAAAAAAGAAATCTTAAACGTCCCTTTTAAAAACCTTCCTAAAGATAACAGATATCACCAGTCAAGATAGACTGAACAGCTCTTTAGGGCATTTTTGATCTTATACTTCTTACTCATTCATTAATGAAATTGATGTACCTCTGACTTAGAGGTACCTGCTTCCCACCTGAAGTTCTCGGGACATCTGCTGTCCTCCTGTATTCATCTGACATATTCTATTATGTCCCATTTCATTACATGAGATTCACTTGTTTATAATTTTTTCCCTCCTTAGGTTGTGTAAATCTTCAGGCTCCACTGTCTTGGTATTTTGATAAATAGGATCCACTGAATAAATATTTTCTTTTTTTTTTTTTTTTTTGAGACGGAGTCTGGCTCTGTCGTCCAGGCTGGAGTGCAGTAGCCAGATCTCAGCTCACTGCAAGCTCCGCCTCCCGGATTTACGCCATTCTCCTGCCTCAGCCTCCCGAGTAGCTGGAACTACAGGTGCCTGCCACCTCACCCGGCTAGTTTTTTGTATTTTTTAGTAGAGATGGGGTTTCACCGTGTTAGCCAGGATGGTCTCGATCTCCTGACCTTGTGATCCGCCAGTCTCAGCCTCCAAAAGTGCTGGGATTACAGGCTTGAGCCACCGCGCCCGGCCATTTTTTTTTTTTTTTTGAGACAGAATCTCACTTTGTCACCCAGGCTGAAGTGCAGTGGCTTGATCTCGGCTCACTGCAACCTCCGTCTTCCAGGTTCAAGCAATTCTTCTGCCTCATTCTGAGTAGCTGGGATTACAGGCACAAGCCACCACGCCCGGCTAATTTTTGTATTTTTAGTAGAGACGGGGTTTCACCATGTTGGCCAAGCTGGTCTTGAACTCCTGACCTCGTGATCCACCCACCTCAGCTTCCCAAAGTGCTGGGATTACAGGTGTGAGCCACCACACCCAGCTAAAATATTTTCTTTAATTTGAGTTTAGTGGTTGCTACATTGGTAAGAGTGTAGCAAAGAGCTGGTCAACCCTCATAGAATTCATTGAAATCATGTTCGGGACACTCCTGATTGAGCTGAAATATGGAAATATTCTAGGGGATTGGGGGTAAATTGATAAAAGTAATCATAATAGTGAATCCTCGGTGACATAGCTGGAAAATGTCTCACCATATACCTGTTGCCCTGTAGCAGTAACAGGTTTGCGAGCAAAGCCATCGACGTGTGATGTGTTTACTCTGTGGACATTCATCTAGCTGGATGCTTATTTGTGAATTTTGCTGAGTCATGTTTTACTTCAGTGGAAAATTATTTAAAAAGCAGCACTAAGTGAAGGTGGGCCTGGTTCAAAAAGCCACAGAGTCGCTGATGTGGTCACAACTGTCCCCCTTGAGACTTAAGGAAGTGGAGCTCTGGGCACCTTTTCCCCAGGCTGAGGCCGCCATTCTTCCCTTCTCATCTTCAGTTCTCACCTCTGGGCAAGTGAAGAAGTGAACGATTGTCCAAAGGAGGAGCCATCTGGGTTTCCTGTGGTTATAATGTCAATGTTGTCACATAGCCACTGAGAAGCTCAGAGCTTCCCAGAAGAGGCCAAAGGTGATGACCAGCTGCTACATTGTAGCATTGAGAAGAGCTGGCCAAGGAATTTTTGAATTCCATGTGTCATGTCTGGTTCTGTGGTGGGGCAGGAGGAGTATAGACATGGGACCGCAGGCATCCCACAGCAATCCACTTGGGCTAGAGGACACCAGCGAGGTGGCAGCAGGAGTGATGGCTACAGGAGAGTGGAGGAAGGGACGAGCCACAGCCCTCACTGACCTGCTCTAGCCAGGATCCCAGGGATCCTGAACAGGCAGCCTGGGCCCAGACAATAGCTTGGGAGGTTGTTCTGCGGATCCCTCTGTTCTGCCTGAGGACAAAGTGATCTTTAGAGACTTGTGTCAGCCTAGAGGGGATGGGTTCAAGTAATGATGAGAGTGGAACCTATCTCAGGCCTGGTGGGCCTACCCAAAAGAGGCCTGCTTCCCCCAAATGAAAATGGACTGTGAAATCATGCGGGAGGGAGAGGGGAGTGAAACGCCTTTATGTTCCCGTACTCGCCTGTCTTTGGAGGGATGCAGTGCGAAGAGAGGAAGCAGGAAACTGCATTGGGAGAGAGCAGAGGACCAGGAGCAAGAAGCCCTCAGTCTCGCCCCTGGCTTACGGGCTTCTATTTGGTAGATTAGCAGAGGCATGGAGGGAGATTTAATCAGCTCCTACTCTATTGGCCAAAGATTAAAATAGCTCATGGTAGAACTGGTGGAGGAGGCACGACTGGAGACTGGGGGAAGGACCTCTGCCCTATTTCTTTGCTAGGGAGGAAGCCTTGGGCCTGTCACACATTTTCAACTTTTTATTTTTTTATGCACCGGTTGGTGGCCCTCTGCAAGAGGTCTCTGATGCATAAATACTTCAAAATCGCTAAGAGGCTTGGCACCCTTCCTTTATCCATTCAACAAATACTTAGTGAGTGCATTCTCTATGCCAGATACTGTCCCTGGCACTGCAATCCCAAGGTGAAGGACAGACCCAGCCCCTGCTCTCACAGAGCTTACCTTCTAGAGATGGGAGGCAGAAAATGCACAGATGGACCAGGTGTGGTGGCACACGCTTGTGATCCTAACTCTTTGGGAGGTCGAGGCGGGCAGATTGCCTGAGCTCAGGAGTTAAAGAGCAGCCTGGGCAACATGGTGAAATGTCTCCACTAAAATACAAAAAATTAGCCGGGTGTGGTGGCGTGTGCCTGTAGTCCCAGCTACTCAGGAGGCTGGAGGCACAAGAATTACTTGAACCCGTGAGGCAGAGGCTGCAGTGAGCCAATATCATGCCACTATTGCACTCCAGCCTGGGTGATAGAGTGAGAGTCTGTTTCCAAGAAAAAAAAGAAAAAAAATGGACAGGAAGCAAGTGAGTATACGTCCTGTCTGTACAAGTTCTATGAAGAAACATAAAGCCAGGTAAGGGGGTAGAAGAAAAGGAGGGCTCAAGGGTGAAGGCTTCCTGGGGAAGGATGTGCCAGGCAGAAGGAACAGCAAGTACGAAGGCCAGGAGGCAGGAGCCACATTGGCAAGGAAGTCAGTGGGACTGGAGCTGAGTGATGCGGAGAGACTGTTAGAGAAGAGATGGCGGAGGAGGGGGTGCTTGGGTGTCACATCTTGTAGCGTCTTGAAGGCTATGGTAGTAATTTTGGTTTTAGATGCAAAATTATCAAAAGGCTTTGAACAAAGGAGAGCTGTGTCTTGGACTTAGGTGAACTAAAAGGTTCACTATGCTGCTTGGCTAATAGCCTGGAGAAAGTGGAACTGGTGGAAGCAGAGGCACCAGGCAGGGGCCACTGCAGTGGTGCTGGTGAGAAGTGGCTCCATCCTGTATCTATTTAAAGGTAGAGGCTAGGCACGGCAGCTCACGCCTATAATCCCAGCACTTTGGGAGGCTGAGGTGGGTGGATCACTAGAGGCCAGGAGTTTGAGATCAGACTGGCCAACATGGTGGAACCCCAGCTCTACTAAAATTACAAAAATTAGCCAGGCATTTTTGGCACACACCTGTAATCCCAGCTATGTTGGAAGGCTGAGGCACAAGAATTGCTTGATCCTGGGAGGCAGAGGTTGCAGGAGGCTGAGATCATGTCACCACTGCATTCCAGCTCTGGGCAACAGAGCGAGATTTGTCTCAAAGAAAAATAAAATGTAGAGCTGCCTGGATTTGGGGATGGATGGGAGGAGGGCGGTTATGAGAGGAATAGAGGCATCATGGATGACTGCAAGGCCCAAGACGTTGGAGGCATGGTGACTGGGACAGGGAAGACCCAGGAAGGAACGCACCTGTGAAGGAACCCTGCCTGAGTGGGCAGTTGTTTACCAACCTCTGGACTCAAAAGACAGGATCAGCCAAGGGAGTATAAGTTGGGAATAACCAATGTATACATGGTATCAGAGCCACAAGACCGGGTGGGATAAGCTAGGAAATTACTCCACAGACCTCTTTTTAAAACTACATATAGTGTGTCTATTACCATGTGTCAGGAACCATGCTGAGTCCCTGACAGCTATTAACTCACTTAATCGTCCCAACAACCCTGTGAGGTAACTCTGTTATTATTCCCATTTTAATGGTAAGAATACTGAGGCACAGATATTTTTTAAAGTACCTTGTACAAAGTTAGTGGGAGAGAGGAGAGCTGTGAAGAGTGAAAAGGAGTGGCTCAGCCGGGCGCAGTGGCTCACACCTGTAATCTCAGCATTTTGGGAGGATGAGGTGGGAGGATCCCTTAAGCTTAGGGGTCTGAGACCCACCTGGGCAACACAGAGAGACCCCAATCTCTATCAAAAATAAAAAAAAAAATTAGCTGGGTGTGGTGGCGGGCACCTGTGGTCCCAACGACGTGGGAGGCTGAGACAGGAAGATCGCTTGAGCCCAGGAGGTCAAGGCTGCTTTGAGCCAGGATGGTGGCACTGAACTCCAGCCTGGGTGACAGAGTGAGACTCCATCTCAAAACAAACAAACAAAAAATAGAAAAGAAGAGGCTTAAAGTGTGATCTCCAGGTTCTCCAGGGCTGGAGTTTAGGGAGAAAAAGAAGAACCAGTCAGGGCACTGGGGGCAGCAGCAGGACAGCTAAGAGGATCCCAGGGAGGTGTGGGGTCCCAGAAGTCAAGCCAAGCAAGTGTCCCAAAAAGGAGGGCAGATGGACCATGGCAGACGACGCTGATAGGAGACAGGCTGGGAGGTGGGCACTGGCCACCGGGCCAAAACTGACGTCTTCACTTTCCCTAGCCTCATTCTGAATGAACTTCCTTCCATTTTGATTGTAGGCAACAAACCACAGTAGTATTATCAAGACCTGTGACTTTATCACCAACAGAAACCACAGAGGTTTCACCGTCGTCACAGCTGTTACAGAGATTGTGTCATTTATGCCTATCTGTCACGTGTAAAAAAGAAGCGCCTATGCCATGAAAGCACACGCTGAAACACACACTGAAATCTTCTGATCACTGGACTTCACTATAATTGTTTTTCCCATGACATCCTGTAGACCTTATTTTATGCATTTAAAAGATTATTCAGAGAAGGAGTCCATGGCGCAAGAAAAAGTTAAAGATCAAGGTCATCCCGATGTTAACCACGAAAGAGCAACCAAACACTAACACAGCTAGAGGAATAGTGATTCCTAACCTAGGGGACTAGCTTGGTGCTTAATCTGGTATTCCATCAACTAAGGAACCATAGACATTTCGTGGTGGCTGTGGTGGGATAGGCGACTCCCTGTCCCAGCTCACACTCACAGAGTACGAAGCACAGAGGAAGCTGACGGCCGTGCATTTCCTGCAGCCATCAGATGTGCAGAGCCAGGGGCTGGGGGTGCTCACTACTTCCTTCTGCAGGGGTTTTGCTGAAAGCAACTCTGCTACCTACTGGTCTGCTTTCCTCTTCCCTCCTCTCCCCTTTGGCTGCTGCTCTGTGCCAGGCTGAATTGTGGCCACAGCTATACTTTTCCTTGATCTTGGAAATAACCGAACTGGCCCTCCTGACAGCTCCATTGGATAAAATGAAGAAATTAAAAGCAAAACCACTACTTCTTAAAAATCAGCAAGAGACTCTAGCACAGAAGTCAAAACTATGTAGCTTTTCCCCCACAGCACACAGTTTCCACATCAGTCAAATGCAGACCCAAAGAGCTTTCCCTCCTAGGAGTGTTAGGAAGATGCCATAAGTTAGTCGCTATAAGCAACTTAGAACAGTAGTTTAACATGAACAGTGTTGCCACATGGCCAACATGACCTATGTTGTTAAATAAAGACAACTCATCTTGCTTTTTCCTCTTTCATTTCCGTTAAAAAAAAAAGCCAAGTAAAATGCCTCTGCAAATTTATCAATTCATGAATTAAGCAACATAGCATTCAAAGTGACATTCATCTGGGAAAAAAGGCTATTGTGGACTGCTTACAGTTATTCTTACATCTGAAAAGGAAAAGATGGAAGGAAATGTGAAAGATTAAGCAACCACCCGGCTCTCACTCTAATACCCACCGCAGTCAGAAAACAAGATCTCGATGGCCCCTCACATTGTTCAGAACGGCCTTCTTACACCCCCAAAATCCCCCGTGCTGATATGCAGGGGAAGGGTTTCTGCCGCTCTGTGTCCGGGTGTCTGTCATCTGTGGAGCTTGGGGTTGATCTCACAGAGCCACCTTTCCTGGCTATGAGAGAAATCAGTGCTACCAAAGCTCTCTTTTCTGTTGTTATCAGCCTAGACTCCCAATTAAAATTTAGCTCAACAAGGCACAGGATAAAGAGAAATTCCCTGGCTAAAGTTCCACGATGTTTGAAACTACACTGGAGGCGAGGCAGAGTCACTACCTGAAAATCATTATGCATTTGTCTAGTTTACGGGGAAAAAATAAGACTTTCACATTGAGGCCAAGAACAATCATAGAATGCTGGGTGTGCTGAAAGGAGCAAGGGGACCATCTGGTTCACCCCCATCATTTTGTAGGGAAGGAAAGGAAAGGGAAGGCACAGAGAATTAAGGGAGAGTGCTGTTCCCCCAGAGACATCGGGTATCAAAGTACCACCTGCCAGCTGCGAAGTGCTGGAAGGGATGGTGCTCTCTCCCCTCAGCGTATGGCGGGGAACTAGTCGGGCTGGTTTGAAACTTGCCTGGACAACCAGAACCATCTGGCTGGCCTGCCTGTTGCATGACTCGCAAGCAAAACCCACTCCATAAATCAGCCTCACACTGCTCCAGGCAGGCTCAGCCCCACTTTCTGGGAGAAAGGGGAAGCTGTTAATGAATCTGGCCTCTAAGGCACGAAGTGTCTGTGTCTTTTTACAGCCATTATATTGTTATCTTGTTAGCATCAAAGTTGGAAGAGGTCACCTTCAACTCCCCACCACCGCCCGACTTTTGCACCCCTTTTCTCCAGGTACAGACTAATCCCTTGCCTCCTATTCAGACAGCGTGCAGTACTTGCACAGGTATTGGCTTCAACAGCACAGCACGCCGTCTTCCCTTTGTATCTAATTTACAACCACATCCAGTTTCCAATCGCTAAATGGCTTTTCAGGTTAATGGTTTTGGAGACTGCTGGGGTTTTTTCTGACCTGAGAATGCAAAATGAGTCCATCCTCTTTAGCTGCTCCCCTGTAAGCCTTCTGGAGACTCACACGGCTACACTGAATTCTACTTTGCACACGCTGGATCTCGCTGCGTTACTGTTTCCATCATTGGGAGTAGGTGGATATGGCACAGACAATTTTAGGTTTCCGGGTTCTGGTGCCAGGAGGAATCGAGAGAGTGTAAAGTTCAAGTGCCTTCAAAGTGATTAAAAGAAACAAGCAGACAACTAGTTCCTAGGCCACTCCCACCTCCTACAGAGGATTTCATCTAGAGCTGCCACCACACTCCCAGTTCCCGGACTTCTGAGGAGTGACTGCAAGTCAGCCCTTGGCAGTGCCAGGGTTCACTCGATCTCTTTCTCGCACCCATCACCTAACCGTGTCTCTGGTCACCTGTGGGTTTCAGCGGGTTCCAGGCCATTTTCCAGGCTGACATCTGTCCGCACCATCTCCTGTTTCAGTTCTCCGATCTCCGAGGCAATTGTGTCAATGAGCTATTCAAAGACAAAAATAGTATGACGTCAGGAAGTGGAGAGGCGTGGCATGCCCACAGCGCCCGGGGAGCTCAGGCTCTTCAGTAGGAACAGAGATGACCATCTTTTTCTATTTCTTTTTTTTTTTTTTTTAATCTTGGCTCTGTGAATTTCCTCTGGCCAGAGGAAAAAATAAAGGGGGAGGAGACAGCTTCTCCTTAGAAAGGGGAAGAACTTAGGTTTCGGTATTGTAATACGGAAAAGAATATGATATCCAGTTTGTTAGGTTTCAGTATTGTAATAAGGAAGACAATATAACACCCAGTTAGCTTTCTCAACATGAATATAGACAGAATAAATACATCCTGGCAAAATTGGGCCTCAATATCCATTTGGCAAGGGAAACAATCCAAAGGAACCCCCTTTGAAGGACTGAAATTCATACAATCATTATTTTGGTTATAGAAGTGAGCTTCTTGAAAAGACATATCCAGCATACACACTGATTTCTGAAGACATCAAAATGATTTCTTGTTCTATTTTTGCACTGCTGTGGAGAGAAGATTGTTGGGGAAAGGGAGGAGAAAGGACTCAGTGAGGCTGGGGTGGGTGAGTAGGGAGGAGGGGAAGTGGGCCCCAGGGCCATCTAGGGGAAAAGGTGGCCCCATCTCAGATCCCCACCTATCCGTGCACCTGCATCTGACCCTTCAGACTGGTCTAAATTCTTTCACTCTCCTATTCACTCATTCAACAGAGTCTTTCCCGGCGCGTACTAGGCACTGTAAGTGTAGAGTAGCTGTTCTCAAGGGTGCCACTCTGCTCACTATTTTTTGAAAACATAGTAATTTTTCATACAAATGTTATTTACATCTACAAAAACATAGTAATTTTTCATACAAATGTTATTTACATTAACATGTAATAGGTCCATTATTGTTTTAAAATAAGCATTTTAAAATTTCTTCATTTAAATTTCTAATATAGCAACTATTTATAGATATGATTCACACACACGTAAGTTCTTTGGGGTCCTCAATAATTTTTAAGAGCATTGGCCGGGCATAGTGGCTCATGCCTGGAATCCCTGCACTTTGGGAGGCCGAGGCAGGCGAATCACTTGAGGTCAGGAGGTCAAGACCAGCCTGGCCAACATGGCAAAACCCCATCTGTACATAAATACAAAAAAAATTAGCCGGGCGTGGTGGTAGGCGCCTGTAAGTCCCAGCTACTCCAGAGGCTGAGGCAGGAGAATCACTTGAACCTAGGAGGTGGAGGCTGCAGTGAGCCGAGATCATGCCACCACACTCCAGCCTGGGTGACAGAGTGAGGCTCCATCTCAAAAAAATAACAACAATAATAATAATTTTTAAGAGCATCAAGGGGTCCCGAGGCTAAGAAGTTTGAGAACCACTGCTCTCACTAAAGAGAAATGTTGTCTTGTCTCAAGTAGCTTTTATCTCACCCAGACTCTGGGAGGGAAACTTCATTTGTGCTTAAAGCTTGTTCTAAAATGTGACCTCATCTATTCACTCATTATTTCGACTTTTATGGGCTTTTGCTTCATGCCAGGCACTACAAATGGGCAGTGGAGCTGAGAAGATCTCAGTTCTTGAGATGAGATTCTGGTGGGGCAGAAAGACATCAGAACCAAGCACTGAGCAGTTCCAGAATGAAGACAGATGAAGGTAATGCTGTGGGAGCAACGAAGGGGCCACATGGACCAGGGCGGGTGGGTCAGGCCAAGTCTTTTTTAAGTGATAGAGCCTTGAATGACAAGAATGCCATAAAAAGATCAAAGGAAGAGCCCTCCACATGGAGAGAAAGTTCTGGAGCTGAGGAAGGTGTGCAGGAGGAGAAGCAGGCAGGGATCAGATCTTGCCAACTTCTAGATCATAGCATTCATCACTTTGAGTTTTCTGTGGTAAGAACCACTGGAAGGTCTTAAGTAGGGGAATGGCATTTTACAAGTGTTTTATGGTCTAAACCGATCACCTTGGCACTGAGGTGGTTGGAAAGGGTGAGATGAGAAACAGGAAGACCAGCTAGGAGCAACTACAGTGGTCTAGGCAAGAGATGATGTAGCTTGGACCAAGGTGGTAGCAGTGGAACTAGAAAGAAGGGGGGAATTTAGGAACTATTTGACATAGAAATTGATATAATTTGATGGATTGAATGTGGGGGTGGTGGAAAGAGAAGAATCAAGGATGGTTCCCAAGTGTTTGGTTTGAGCAATTAATAAACGGCATTGCCCTTGACTGAGATGGGAGCAATGGGGAGGAATTAGACCTGAGAAGGAAACCACGTTGAACTTTGGGCAGGTTAAATTTTATTTCAGTTGCTTATCAGCCATCAAATAAATCTGTAAAGTAGCTTCTGACACTCTGCAAGGAGATTTTTCTACATTGGGAAGTCACTGGCACGTGTGGTTGGCATTCTAAAGCACTGTGGCAGGGACAGATTATCTAAGGAGAGAGGTCAGTGGAGAAGGGGGCCCAGCAGATAGCTATGGATACTCCCAGGACTTAGAGGGTCAGAAGAAGGGAAGCCAGCCAAGCCCTTCATGCTTGATCCATCCCCTCGGTGCCTGTGACTGCAGTAAGGACCAGAAGGGGAGCTTCCAGAAGCACTGGGGCCTTGAGAGAGAAAATGATTAGGAGATTCTATTTTATACACATCTCTGCGGCAAAGTTTCTTTTAAAAGTCTGACAATGCCAAATATTCTAGGATGTGGGAAAACAGGATCCCCTTTGTCTTTCTCTGTTTCCTGTTGCTATAACAGAATACTACAGACTGGCTAATTTATTGAGAACAGAAGTTTATTTGGCTCACGGTTCTGGAAGCTGGAAAGTCCGAGAGCATGACTCTGGCATCTGGTAAGGGTCATCCCATGGCGGAAGGCAGAAGTGAGTGGAGACAGGGAGAGGAAATCGGCCAAGCTCATTCTTTTTGACAGGAAACCACGTCTTTGAAAACGAACCTACTACCAAGATAATGGCATTAATTCATTTGCGAGGGCAGAGCCCTCATGACCTAATGATGTCTTAAAGATCTCACCTTTTAATACCATTACAATGGCAATTAAATTTCAACATGAGTCTTAGAGAGCATATTCAAACCATGGCACCTCTTACACTGCTGGAGGAGTATTGACCTCAGAGTTACTTTGGAAAGCAACTTGGCAACATCTTGTAGGGTTAAAGATACACAAACCTATATGTGTACTTTAGAGACTAAACTTTCACGTGGGCACAAAAATACCTTTGCAAGAATATTTGTTGCACCATTATTTGTGAGAGCACCTAAGGGTCCATTAATAGAATAGATAAATTAATTGAAGTATAAAATGCTACATGGCAATTAAAAATTAATGAACCGGAACTGTATGTATGAACACATGCATAAACATAAAAGCTCAAAAGGCTTTTTTTGAAAGCAAAAAAAAGGCAAATCAAGAAACATTACATTCAGTATATGAAGTTTAAAACCATGCAAACGTTCCCAACACAAAGAAAAAGATACATGGATGGATATCCCAGTTACCCTGATTTGATCATTACATATTACATACATATATCAAAATATCACCTGTACACCCCAAAATATGTATTTGTATCTCAATAATATTTATATCGATAACAGGTTGATAGGATACTATTTTGTCTATGTTAAGTTTAAAAATATATTATTAGGCCAGATGTGGTAGCTCATGCCTGTAATCCCAGCATTTTGGGAGGCCAAGGTGGGAGAATTGCTTGAGACCAGGAGTTGGAGACCAGCCTGGATAACATAGTGAGACTCTGTTTCTATAAAAAAAATTTTAAAAATAAAATACTGTTACATGTTATATTATTAAAATTTTAAAAACATGCAAAACTGTACTGTATGTTTATAGATACATACATAGGCCCAAAAGCTATCCCAATATGTATGGGGTTATAACCCTAATCCAGGATAGTGGTTACCTCTAGACAGGAGAAATGGATGAAAGTGTTCACAGGCCAAGTGGCTCGGTCACGTGTGAGATTTTATTTATGTATTTATTTTGTAGACACATTTTCTTGCTGTGTTGCGCAGGCTGATCTTGAACTCCTGGACTCAAGCAGTCCTCCCACCTTGGTCTCCCAAAGCTCTGGGACAGCAGACAGGCGCCACTGTGCTTGGCAAGATTTTATCTCTTAAAATGAAATGGCGAAACGATGACATTTGACAGCGCTGAGTGATGGGTATTTTAGTGTCATGTGTGGTTTTCTGTATGCTTAACGCGCTTTGTAACCAAAATTTTAGGAAACCAAGACAAAGAAAGGGTGGTGTGTATGAAAATGGAAGGAGTGAAGGGACTAAAAAGGTAGAAGCAAGGAAGGGGTTCAGGGGAGTCTGGGCGGCTCTGCTGAAGTCCCACCACCCTGGGACTAGGCCCTGCTTCATTCTGGACTGTGGCTGTGGCACCAAACAGGAGAGCCACACACCCACCAGAAGCAGAGGGCCTTGTGAGGGAGGGCCGGCCACAGCCTCTGGCAAACCTCAAAGAGAGGACTCCCACCCCAGAAGGAAGCCCCGTCACTGGCTACATTTCCCTCTCCACACTTTGGTTACCTTCACAACCACCATATTGATTTGGACATAAAAACCCCAAATGGCCTTGATTCTCATCAGAATGGGCAGCAGCTGATTCCCTCCAGCCAGGCTGTTTTTGTCTGGGTACCACTCTTGCCGATGCTGTTGGCTGGATCTCCAGACCTCCAAGTTTCCTCCTTGATTCCTTCTCTACATCTGGCCACACACAAGAAGCTACAATCTGTGGCTGTCACTCAGGAGCACTCCCATGCCAAGTCACCAATCATGCCATGCCACCTATCTCTAGTGCAGAGGAAGGCGCCATGACCCCAAGGCACGAGGGTGGACAAGCACAGAGGTTGCACTTGACTGGATCGCTGTGGACCCTTCCCTGCTGGATGTGGGGATTTTTTTTTTTTTGGTCCCCCGAATCCCCCCAGCCCCACCTCCCCCCGCACCAGCTTTTCCCTCCCCTTCCATTCAGTCCTGACTCACTTGTCCCAGAGCACAGAGGGATTTAATCTCACCAATGGACCGGAGTTTAGTGTTCCAGGGCCAGTCCTCCCTCTCAGAATCATGTGTATATACCCCCTGGGCCCTCCGCCAGCAGCAGTTAGCATCACAAAACACTTCTTCCCGTCTGGGGATTGGATTTTGTCCCACTGAAGGGATTTTGCGTGTTTTTAAAAGTTGTTTTTGGACAAGTTTGTGTTGATTTATTTGTTTGTTTCTAATTCTCACAGACTTTCGATCTCATCCCTTACACTTGCTTCTTCAAAATTTCCTTCTTTGAGGGCAGAAATAACTTGTCACCCAACAAAGGAGGCCAGTTTTAATGTCAGCTTTCCCATGTCAAAGCCAATAGCAGTTCGTGCTACAGGCCCGGTGTGGTGACTCACGCCTATAATCCCAGCACTTTGGGAGGCTGAGGCGGGTGGTTCACTTGAGGTCAGGAGTTTGAGACCAGCCTCGCCAACATGATAAAACCCCATCTACTAAAAATACAAAAATTCGCTGGGCATGGTGGCATGTACCTATAATCCCAGCTACTTGGGAGGCTGAGGCAGGGGAATCGCTTGAACCCGGGAGGCAGAGGTTGCAGTGAACCAAGATTGAGCCACTGCCCTCCAGCCTGGGTGACAGAGCCAGACTGTCTCAAAACAAAACAAAACAAAACAAACAAACAAAAAACCCAAAAACAAAAACACAAAAAACTGGTGCTACTAACTGAAGTTTCTCCAGACCCACTTACACAACCCCAGCCTCCAACACATCCCCGTACCTGTGCAGAGTTCCTGCAAGCAGGGGGAGGGGCTGTCTACATATCTGCAAAGCTGGTGAGTGAGTGCCGCTCGCTACAGCCCTGCTCGGCTGTGGACACCTGGGAAAGTGGTGGCAGAGCCACGTGGCTGTAATTCAGTGCAGCCAGAGGGTCAGACAGGACAAGGCTGGCAAGGCACAAAGTTGATGAGACGATGGTTCTTACATCAAACACCCTACACAGCTGCATCATTCCCAGAAAATCCCACAAGCAGCAACAAAGACCCCAACCCAAGGGATAGCCACCTATCCTTATAGAGCACAGCAGACCTCCACTGAGAGCTCGCCAGGGCATTGCCTGTGTTTGCTTTTCCCTGCAGGCATGTACAGCAGGACAGAGGGGTGATGTGCTGCCTTTAGAAGCTGGGAGAGAGTGGGTTGCTGGCCTGGCTGGGGACTTCCAGGGAAGAAAAGGGGGTGCTGGTGACCACAAGAGGGAGAGGAAGGCAGGCCAGGGGTTGGGTCCACTCCCTTGTCCTGCATTCATGCATAACACACCTTGAGAAGCCCGAGGTGTTCACCTGAGTTCTCCTGCATAAGAGCTGGCATCCTGGCCAAGGGCGAGAGAACAACCGGAGAAGGCCCAAGTTCTTTCCCAGCCCTTTGAGGTCACACCCAGGGCTGGGGCTGGGCAAGGCTGGGCCTGCTGAGTTCCAGTCTGGTGCAGGAGTCTACAGTAATTTGTACCATTTTGTAATCATTCTGCGTAATTTCTCAGTAGGCGGGGACCTCATCCAAAGGGCCATTCTTCAGGCAGCAACCTTGTGCAATTTCGAGGCAGTCTGGCTTGCAGCTCTGACTGGTGACCTGGCAGCTGGGAGTACGGGTAGGCATACCAGCTTTTGGCTCAGAAAAACCTGTCTTTAAATCCTATCTCGGGCCCCGGTTGGCTGGGTCACCTTGGGCGACCTATTTGGGTGCCCTCATCCTTAAACCCCCAAAGCTACGGCTGATGATATCAAGGGAAGGTCACTGGAGGAATAAAATGGACAATGAGATTAAAATACTGCAATAGGCTGGGCACGGTGGTTCACGCCTGTAATCCTAACACTTTGGGAGGCTGAGGTGGGCAGATCACCTGAGGTCAGGAGTTCGAAACCAGCCTGGTCAACATGGTGAAACCCTATCCCTACTAAAAATACAAAAATTAGCCAGGCGTGGTGGTGTTCGCCTGCATTTCCAGCTACTCTGAAGGCTGAGGCAGAAGAATCGCTTGAACCCAGGCGGTGGAGGTCGCAGAGAGCCGAGGTCACACCACTGCATTCCAGCCTGGGCTACAGAGCGAGACTCTATCTCAAAAACAAAATAAAACACTTCAATAGGCACCTAAATACTCTCTAATACTCTTCCTATTTAAACGATCTCTTGTCCAGGTGCAGTAGCCTATGCCTATAATCCCAGTTCTGTGGAAGTCCGAGGCAGGAGGATCACTTGAGCCCAGGAGTTTGAGACCAGCCTAAGCAACATAGAGAGACCTTGACTCTACAAAAAATTAAAAAATTGGCTGGGAGCGGTGGCTCACGCCTATAATCTTAGCACTTTGGGAGGCTGAGGTGGGTGGATTGCCTGAGCTCAGGAGTTTGAGACCAGCCTGGGCAACACGGTGAAACCTCGTCTCCACTAAAATACAAAAAATTAGCTGGGCATGGCAGCGTGCACCTGTAGTTCCAGCTATTCAGGAGGCTGAGGCAAGAGACTTGCTTGAATCCAGGAGATGGAGGTTGCAGTGAAGCGAGATCACACCACTGCACTCTAGCCTGGGCAACAGAGCGAGACTCCATCTCCAAAAAAAAAAAAAAAAATTAGCCAGGCATGGTGGCGTGTGCCTTGTAGTCCCAGCTACTCAGGAGGCTGAGGTAGGTGGCTCACCTGAGCCCAGGAGTTCAAGGCAGCAGTGAGCCATGATGTTGCCACTGCACTCCAGCCTGGGCGACAGCACGAGACTCCATCTCAAAAAAATAACAATAATAAAACAAACAAACAAATAAATAAATAACAAATTATCTCTTTATATTAATGGCATTTGTTATTAACCAGAGAGCTGATACTAAAATACACTTAAAACGGATTCATATACCTCCCATCCTGGAAAGAGATCATTTAATCACCAGCAGCAGAGACCTGGGACTACAAAGAAACAGTGTCTGTGGAGTCCAATCTCCTTCTGCCTGTCTGCTTAGAAGCCTCTAACCTAGAGATTTGCCTACTAGGCGCCGAATAGAGGGAAAAGTTGTTGTATGCTTCTTTGCATGCATAGGAAGCTGCAGAGAGGAGGGTAAAGGGAGGGACCCCAAGTCTTGTTTTCTTTCTTTTAGGGTTACATAAAAGGAGAAAAATTATCTTGAAGGTCAAGTAAAAGTCAAATAAGAAAGTGCTTATGGCACAAGTCCTGATACAGAGCTCTTCAAATTCCAAGTCTCATTCAGGAATGTTATCAGTGGTTTGAAAAGGGATGTGTTTCTGATATGTTGAAGACTTGAAACCTAGGGTGTGGGAAAAGTCAAGTCCTTGGCTCCCGGCTATGGAATTTCCATTCCCCAAGGGCATCAACTTGGCCTTGAGGTGTGGTAAGCATTTATAATCCCGGAATCAGCTCTGCGGTATCAGACCTACCTCCAGATTCTAAAAAAACACATTACCCAAACAGTTTTCTCTACCGTCTGCTTCTGCTTGGCTGAGGAACCTCCTGGTGTGGTGGGTACCTCTCATGTAACGGTTTTTCTAAACCAGTCTGGAAAATAATGAGCTTCCTCCAAACTTTCAAATGACCTTTACCCCCAGGAACTGTCACCTGGGAAACAAAAAGGTAATGGAGGCTTTTGCCCTTCACTTACAGATGGGCACCTGGACAACGACGCAAGCGCAGAGGGGCACCTGGACAACGACGCAAGCGCAGAGGGGCACCTGGACAACGACGCAAGCGCAGAGGGGGCACCTGGACAACGACGCAAGCGCAGAGGGGGCTCCTGGACAACGACGCAAGCGCAGAGGGGGGCACCTGGACAATGACGCAAGCGCAGAGGGGCACCTGGACAATGACGCAAGCGCATCTTTGCAGAACATTGCTTCTTTTCTTTCAACTTTGTGTGTTACTCCTCCCAAGGGTGTTTGCATTTACATTTTTGAAATTGTAGTTACAAACATCACAAATGAACATATTTTAATTAAAGAAAATAAATGATTGTAGTTGAAAGTAATCTCCCTTGACCATCACCCATAATCTCCTTCACTTACTCAGATGTAACCACTGTAATCAGTTTTGTGTGTATCATCCTTGAATGGTATCATCTGTGTTTTCTCCACCCAATGGAATTGTACTGGCTTACTAATTTCACACAACAAATTGTAATGAGGTTTATCCACATTGACACATGAAGCCCTGGTTCAACTGTTGTAAGTGGGAATGGTTTTCCACCATAGGGATATACCACAATCCACATATCCATTCTATTTCGATAGACGCTTAGTTGTTTCCAGCGTTTTGCTATCCATCACAGGCAGGGCTGTGATGGTCACCTGTGTGCATGTTCCCTTGTGTACTGTGTGAAACCTCAGAGAAAATGCCGGGGTCTATGCATGTAGCAGGTTCTGAGCTGGTGCCACAGTGCTCCCCGGGTGGCTGTGCCCTTCTGCACTGCCCCTGCCATCTGTGAAAGTGTCCACACTGCTTGTCAATGATTGATATTATCAAACATTTAAACAGACCAATCTGATGAACGGAAATGATTTTGTTTTGTTTTCATTTGCTTAGCCCTGATTAAATTTGTATCGTTTATTTCTATTTCCTCTTGCAAGGAATTGCCTTTCCATTCATCTGTTGCCTATTTTGTGGTTTCTTGATTTTCAAAAATTAAGTTGCGTAAGTTGGTTGTGTATATGAATCCATTGTCTGATATGTTTCACATATGTTCTCTTTCATTGTTTTTCTGCCTTTAAAATTTTCTTATGCTTTTAATGATGATAGAAGCAAATTTATCCAAGTTTCCAATATGGCTGTTGCTTATTAACTCTTGCCTAGAAAGAAGTGCCTCATCTTGAAGTAATAAAGTCTCCTTTATTTTCTGCTAAGACTTATACAGTGTATACAGCTTTGCCTGTTTATAGATGATGTATTTATTTATTTATTTGTAGGCCTTTCATTCATCTGGAATTTAGTTTTGTGCATGGTGTAAAGTCAGGACTAGGCAGCAAGAAATAACTACAACATGGCCAGAGCTGAGTTCCTCCAGCCTGTTAAGCACTGCACCCTGGGTTGGCTCTGCCTGCCTCAGGCACCTTCTGCAGGCTAAGGAATGTGCCCAGAGGGTAGTTTTTTGTGTTTTGTGTTTTTTTTTTTTTTGCAAATTTACCCAAAGGCTGGGGTGTGGTGAGAGGAGGGGCACAAAGAGGTAGGGGTATGAAAGTAGGGGTATGGAAGGTGGGGTATGGAAGGCAAGGGTAGGAAGGTAGGGATATGGAAGGTGGGGATATGGAGGTGGGCTATGAAAGGTGGGGGTATGAAGGAGGGGGTATGGAGGTGGGGTATGAAGGTGGACTATGAAAGGTGGGGGTGAAAGTGGGGGTAGGAAGGTGGGGGTATGGAAGTGGGGTATGAAAGGTGGGGGTATGAAGGTGGGGGTATGAAGGTGGGGATATGGAAGGTGGGGTATGGAGGTGGGGTATGAAGATAGGGGTATGAAGGTGGGGTATCAAGGTGGGGATACGAAGGTGGGGGTATGGAAGGTGGGGTATGAAGGTGGGGGTATGGAAGTGGGGTATGAAAGGTGGGGGTATGAAAGTGGGGGTATGGAAGGTGGGTATGAAGGTGGGGGTATGAAGGTGGGGTATGAAAGGTGGGTGTATGATACGAAGTTGGGGGTATGGAAGGTGGGGTATGAAGGTAGGGGTATGAAGGTGGGGTATGAAAGGTGGGGGTACGAATATGAAAGTTGGGGGTACGATACGAAGGTGGGAGTATGGAAGGTGGGGTAGGAAGGTGGGGGTATGAAGAGGTGGGGTATGAAGAGGTGGGGGTAAGAAGGTGGGGTAAGGAAGGTGGGGGTATGGATGGTGGGGGTATGGAAGGTGGGGGTATGAAGGTGGGGGTATGAAAGGTGGGGGTATGAAGAGGTGGATATGAAGGTGGGGGTATGAGGGTGGGGGTATGGAAGGTGGAATATGAAGGTGGGGGTATGAAGGTGGGGGCATGAAGGTGGGGGTATGAAGAGGTGGGGTATGAATGTGGGGGTAGGAAGGTGGGGTATGGAAGGTGGGGTATGGAAGGTGGGGATATGAAGGTGGGGGTATGAAGTGGGGGGTATCAAGAGGTGGGGTATGAAAGTGGGAGTATGAAGGGGTGGGGTATGAAGGTGGGAGTATGAAGGTGGATGTATGAAGAGGTGGGGTATGGAAGGTCGGGGTATGAAGGTGGGAGTATGAAGGTGGGGGTATGAAGGTAGGAGTATGAAGGTGGGGGTATGAAGGTGGGGTATGAAGGTGGGGGTATAAAGGTGGGGAATGAAGAGGTGGGGTATGAAGGGGTGGGAAATGAATGTGGGGTATGAATGTGGGGGTATGAAGGTGGGTGTATGAAGAGGTGGGGTATGGAAGGTGGGGGTATGAAGGTGCGAGTATGAACATGGCGGTATGAAGGTGGGGGTATAAAGGTTGGGGTATGGAAGGTGGGGATATGAAGGTGGGGGTATAAAGGTGGGGGTATGAAGAGGTGGAGGTATGAAATAGAACTCTGCCCTTTATTTTTCATTGCAAATGGAAATGAGCTCGACAGCATTTATTCAATTGTCCATCCTAGCCTTGCTGGTTCAAGACACCACCTTAGTCAAAATCAGGATGTTCTATTTACCAAAAAGCAGCATTCACTATCTTTTTTTTTTTTTTTTTTTTTTTTTGAGACGGAGTCTGGCTCTGTCACCCAGGCTGGAGTGCAGTGGCGCGATCTCGGCTCACTGCAAGCTCCGCCTCCCGGGTTCACGCCATTCTCCTGCCTCAGCCTCCCGAGTAGCTGGGACTACAGGCGCCCGCCACCTCGCCCGGCTAGTTTTTTGTATTTTTTAGTAGAGACGGGGTTTCACCGTGTTAGCCAGGATGGTCTCGATCTCCTGACCTCGTGATCCGCCCGTCTCGGCCTCCCAAAGTGCTGGGATTACAGGCTTGAGCCACCGCGCCCGGCCAGCATTCACTATCTTTTAATTCCATTTTTCTCCTCAAATAACAGTATGCAGAAAAAAATGTAATAAGCCACCCACCTCTATCCTCTGAGTTAAGTGAAATGAGTATTTTGGTGTGAATAACTTTATGATTTTAGTTCACATTAGTACATGGTAGTATCTAAAGGAAATAAACACAATGGATAATTTAATATTATCTATTTTTTAAAATAGAGGCCAGGCGCAGTGGCTCACGCCTGTAATCCCAGCACTTTGGGAGGCTGAGGCGGGTGGATCACGAGGTCAGGAGGTCGAGACCATCCTGGCTAATATGGTGAAACCCCATCTTTACTAAAAATACAAAAAATTACCTGGGCGTGGTGGTGGGTGCCTGTAGCCCCAGCTACTCGGGAGGCTGAGGCAGAAGAATGGTGTAAACCCGGGAGGTGGAGCTTGCAGTGAGCCGAGATCACGTCACTGCACTCCGGCCTGGTGACAGAGCTAGACTTCATCAAAACATAAAATAAAAATAAAAAATAAATAAAAATAAAAATAGAGATGGAGTCTTGCTGTGTTGCCCAAGCTGGTCTCAAACTCCTGGGCTCAAGTAATCCTCCCACCTTGGCCTCCCAAAGTGCTGGGATTACAGGTGTGAACTACACCTCTCAGCCAAATTTATTTTATTTTATTTTATTTTTGAGACAGAGTCTTGCTGTCACCCAGGCTGGAGTGCAGTGGCACAGTCTCAGCTCACTGCAACCTCCACCTCCCAGGTTCAAGGGATTCTCCTGCCTCAGTCTCCCAAGTAGTTGGGACTGCAGGCGCCTGCCACCATGCCTGGCTAATTTTGGTATTTTTAGTAGAGACGGGGTTTCACCATACTGGTCAGGCTGGTCTCTAACTCCTGACTTTGTGATCCACCTGCCTCAGCCTCCCAAAGTGCTGGGATTACAGGCGTGAGTCACGGCACCCGGCCTCTCAGCCAATTTAATATTTAAAAGCAGAATTTTGACTTAAATGCCTACTTGGAATGTTATCATCTCTGCTGCTCTAAGCAGTGTGTCCTTGAATAAATAATCTGACCCCTTAAATTTCCTCAAGCTTAAAAAGGGGACAGGATGAAGGTTGCGTCCAAGGTTGCAGAGAGTTCTCGGAAGTGATGCTGGCAGAGCCCCCTAGCAGGCGAGCATCTGTAGTGTGCTGGTGGGGGGAGGGCTGAGTGACTTACACCCTCTTCCAAAGACAGAAGAGTGAGAGGTATGGTTTAAATGAGTGCTGCAGTGTGGGGTGGGGTCTGGGTGGCAGAATGCGTTGGCTAATTTTATCTGCTGGGAACACTGGTCTTCGGGCACATCCTGGGAGCAGGAGGGAGACTCCCCACCTTATGGTCCCCATGGACACTTGCATTCCACAGGGACATGGGGTCTGAGAAGCATGGATGGACTTACAGTGGACAGAATATTTGAAATTAGGAGAGCCCCAGAAAATGGAGCACCTGGTGCTCCTACTGAGTGGTGCTACCTCCTCGGGGGACCTCAAGGCATTGATGACGACGGTTTCATAGCTTTGGGCCTCTTGGACTTTTCTCCGATCTGAAAATCCCTAGAAACATCAGGTTGCACAGTGGCCTCAATGGAGACCAACACCTCTGCCAGAGGGGGCCTCTCACACCTCCAGAGAGAGAGTGGTTGGGACAAGAGAACCGTATCCCACACAGCTGGTGGTTCAGGCTGTCACAGCTGGCTTTGTTTGGTGCAGAGACCTTGAAGGGTCCCCAGGATCAGTCCGTGACCAGTGAATGCTGGGTGTTGGGGTGTAAATATCCTAGCTCCACACTCCTGATTGGGATAATTGAGGTGAGACCTACATTGTCCTCAAGCTCCCTTTAAGATGGACCCAGGCCGGGAGCAGTGGCTCACACCTGTAATCCTAGCACTTTGGGAGGCTGAGGCTGGTAGATCACTTGAGGTCAGGCGTTCAAGACTAGCCTGGCCAATATGGTGAAACCCCATCTCTACTAAAAATACAAAGATTAGCCGGGCATGGTGGCATGCGCCTGTAATTGCAGGTGCTCTGGAGGCTGAGGCCGGAGAATCGCTTGAACCCAGGAGGCGGAGGTTGCGGTGAGCTGAGATCGTGCCACTGCACTCCAGCCTGGGTGACAGAGAGAGACCCTGTCACAAAACAAACAAACAAACAAAACCCCGACAGATCCAAATTTACCCTTAGGGGACTTCATCTGATATTGGACCTCTGCTCTCTGATCTCTTTCCCTCAGGGCTCCAACCCCCACTTCACTGTGCGTTTCTCTTGGGAGCACTTCCTGAGAGGCACTTTCACACAGTTCTTCAGCTCTGGGCCTGTTTCTGGGGAACATGACCTAGGACACCCCCCAACCTTCCTGCTTGGCCCTGCTCGGTGGGTTCTTCCTGGAGCCAGAGGTGCTCCCAAACGCCCCCACCTGGATGCAAATTCCACGGAGTAGGAAATGCTGTCCTTTGGTTCACTGTGGTCTCCTCAGCTCAGAGCAGTCCCTGGCACGCATTAGTTGTTGAGTGAATCAAGTGCTCTTCCCTCTCCGCCTTCCTCTTGGTGACTTCTCTGTTCATTTTCGTGCCAGGCAGGGGGTAAATCAGGACAGGGAGGAGGTGGAGCTTGGATCCAATCCATTATAACCTCAGCTGGACGGGATGGGGAACTTGCTGACGTGTGGCATCCACTAAAAAGAGACTGCTCGAGTTTTCAATTATCCACCATCAAAAAACACCAATGTGTTTGCACATCCAGGAGGCAGTGGTTCTCTTCTGATCCTGGGGGAAGTTCTCATTGAGTGTAAAACGTTTGCTTTCAAACAATTAATAACGAAATTGTAAACTGTTCCTCTCAACATATAAAAGAGATCAAAGTGGGCTCCACCTTGGCAGGTGCTCCTCACCATATGTGGGAGAGGCTGTGAAGGGCAGAGAGGACATCCCTGTTTAGGCTGCACCCCGATCAGTGGCACTCCCAGAGGCTTAGCCCAGAGTTGTTTTTATTTAAAAAAAAAAAAAAAAAAAAAAAAACTGTTTCGGCTGGGCATGGTGGCTCACGCCTGTAATCCCAGCAGTTTGGGAGGCAGAGGCAGGTGGGTCACTTGAGGTCAAGAGTTCGAGACCAGCCTGGCTAACATGGTGAAACCCTGTCTGTACTAAAAATACAAAAATTAGCCGGACATGGTGCATACCTGTAGTCCCAGCTACTCAGGGGCTGAGACAGGAGAATCGCTTGAACTCGGGAGGCGGAGGTTGCCGGTGACCCATGATCATGCCACTGTGCTCCAGCCTGGGCAACACAGTGAGACTCCATCTCAAAGAAAACAAAAACAAAAACAAAAGAACTATGTTTGAAATTACACTAAAGAGCAAACACTCCGATATAATCTTCAATTTGGTGCATGCTCACAGAAAAAGAAAAATAAGTTGTAAAAGGTGCATGTAGTATCTGTAGTTCAATGTGTGAAATACGGAAGCAGCTTGTGTGGCTGTATCTTGAAACAGTCCTCCTGCTGAGGCCTTGGTCTATTGCATCAGTTGTCTGAGGCCAGTGTTGTCTTAGATTACTCCATGACCTCTGAATTAATCAATGACCTTGGCAGTCACAGATGGCACCATACTCCTGCCTGTGGCTTTGCATTTTTAGGTTCAGTAATAAGAGAAATGACTGAAGCACCACAAGGGACGAAGTTCTTTCTCAGAGTGGTCACTAAGGCCTTCTGCAGCCCCAGTTAGTTTTAGCATTGGTGTTTTCAGTTAGATCTTGCATCTTCTGCTTACTATTTTTAAGAAGTGTTTACAGAGTACTTATTAAGCATCAGGCTTTGGGTCTACAATAGGAAAGAAAAATACATAATGTGCACTTTCACATTTTTATTTATTTTTTATTTTCTGAGCTCTGTTGCCCAGGCTAGAGTGCAGTGGCATGATCTCGGCTCACCACAGCCTCCCTCTTCTGGGTTCAAGCAATCCTCCTGCCTCAACCTCCCAAGTAGCTGGGATTAGAGGTGTGTGCTAGCACACCTGGCTAATTTTTGTATTTTTAGTAGAGACGGCGTTTCACCATGTTGGCCAGGCTGGTCTCGAACTCCTGAGCTCAAGTGAGCTGCCTGCCTTGACCTCCCAAGATACTGGGATTATGGTGTGAGCCACTGCACCTGGCCACAAATTTAAGATACTATTAATTATAACACACACTTTTATTTTATATACCATCAAGAAAAAGAGCCCTGCCACTTTTATACATCATTGACAATAGGATACAAATGATTTCAGGGATAACATTTTGAAAATCTTCTAACTGAAATGTGCTGACTTATGTCTTCATGGAGCTCAGGTTGAAGGGGCCTGCAGCCGCATAGGTCGAATATTAGTGACTTGTTCGGTTGTATTATTACTGACAAACATGCTGTGTGGGGACCAGCATCCTGGAATTTACAAAATAGAAACTGACAGATGACCGGCAGGTCCTCCAGCATCCTGAGCTCTCCCTGGAACCTTCTCTGGGTATAAAACCAGGACTCTCGCACGGCATCTGCCATCCCCCAGCTGGAAGGCTGACAAGAGCAGATTCCCACATGGTAAACAGGTGCTCCACCTCAGCTTCCTGGGGAAACACAAAGCCTGGAGCCCACTCCCTGGGAAATGAGAGCAACAACTGACTGCGGGGCATTCCAGCCTCCCGGCCTTCAGAGACACTCCATTGGAGAGTAGCTTGAGTAGGTTTGCCATGAAGATCAACCTTGTTCTCCCATACACAGTTCAGCCACAAAAGGTTGTCCTTACAGCAGATACAACTATGCCAACTTGAAATAAAGCACAAAATGTTCCCTCACAAAGGCATAGTTGGGCTCTGTGTAACACATCTACCTAAGTGTCATCCCAGATGTCATTTTGTATTTTGTCTGATTCTTTTTTTTTTTTTAAATTAAGGCCCAGACTCTGTAAAGTCAGATGCTAATTTCTGGAAGGTCTGTAAGTTGCAAATGATGTTTGTCCAGTAGGAAAGAGAACCCCAAAGGTTTTGATTGTATTGCCCTTTATGTCTTTAGCCAGGTTTGTATTGGGTTCTACTTTCTGAAGTTGAGTTGTTTGAAAGTCAAAAAGTGGTTGAATGCTGACAATAGTAAGCTGACCTCTAACCTTCTAAGGTAGAAATGCAAAAGCGGCTCATAGTAGATGACAAAGTTGCTTTAAGGTGTTATTCTTCTGCCCACTGACTCTTTCCCAATCTTTGCCCCATTTGGAGCCAGCTTTAAAGCCCTGTTGATCTCATTAATGAGTTAAATCAACCTTTGACACACACACACACACACACACACACACACACAATGTATTTGTATGAGAGTCACGTCTTTTCATTTTTTGAAAATTATCCCTGAATTTTACAGCTATCCATCTAAGCTACGGGACCTTGGCCTTGGGTGGGATGTTGCTTAACCTTTCCGGCCTTCAGTTTCCTTAAGCTTAAAATAGACCAACAGGTTTCCAGTGCCTCTTCTGGCTCTAACTTGGTGTCCCCCCAGCTGTCCCGCTTTGCCTTTCCGGAATGCCCTGGTGTGGGTGTCACAGTGACATTCACTTCCCTTTCACCATTTCTGGCTCCTTACCACTTGTCTTCATTGGGCTTTCTACAAGCACTAGAGAAAAAAGATGACTTCCTCTTTCTAGAAGACGATCTGACTGTGTATATCAACATTTAAGTATGAAAACAATTGGATTCAGCATTTTTACTTCTAGGAATTGACCCAAAGAAATAATCAGATACATGTAAAGGAATGCTTTGGGCAGTATCACTTGTAATAGTGAACAATGGAAAAAGGGTTAAATGTCAAACAGCTGTGGACTGGGTAAATAAAGTGTGTACCCCAATATGATGGAGTGCTATTCAGCCTTTGAAATGGTGATTCTGGTACATATTTCTTGAGATGTACAATATATATATCAATATATTGTATGTCAATATATCAATATAGTGATATTAAATGGAAATAAACAAGTTGTGAAACAGTATGTGTTCTCCGAGCTCACTCAAGTAATAGTTGTGGCTGCACTTGTGTATGGATTTACATAATACAGTCGAATCACAGACAGAACAAAAATCTGAATGCATTAGCGTCAAGATGCTCACTGGCTTCATTTCCGAGTGGGGTGATTAGAGGTGGTACAATATAGGTCTCTTTCTTCTTTATACTTTTAAAATTTCATGGTAAAAATAACTATTATCATTTTAGGAAAAATAGAAGAAAAAGAATAATTTGATGGATGGCATTAACAGAGAGCCTGGAGTTAGCAGCACAGCAATCAGATAAGTTTCCTCTGGAGCTCCTGGGCTCAGCAATTTAGTACTCTGGACAGGTGCTTCCATTTGCCAGATGGAAGTGCTGGCAACAGATCACTTGGTTGGTGCAGTTCTTGGTAAACAAAGGAAATAAGGCATTATGTGGATGACTATGGCACAGCTATTGAATTATGTTCCTCATTCCCGGGCCCTCTCCCTTCCTGAAGCCAGGGCTTTGCCATTTGGAGTTGTATCTTACCCACTCCACCTGCCTTTTTAATTTTTTAATTTTTTTAATATCTGCTCAATTACACAGCAGAGGCTGACTTCAATTGGAATGGAAGTCACTTTTCATTCCAAAACATTAGCTATGTGTCAGGTGGTTTTCACTTTTTCTCGTCGTAAACTCTGAGTTGTACTTTTCTTGTGCCCACTGCTTCTATGCCACTGTCTCCAAATGCCGACGAATTTCAAATGCACAGAGAGAGCCAGGATCTGTATATCAAGCAGCATCTCCCCAACTGGTTTCCACCTAACACAAGCAGTGTAGGATGTGAACAGGCACGATTTCAATAAAAAGACTACTGCTCGAACAACACTGAAAATATTCAGTGGAAGCGCATTAAACATTCGATAAAATGAGAGCACTGAGGACTCCTCAGAACTTTTCAGATGCTGATGTCCAGGGTTGGTCTCCAGGGAGTGAATAAAGTGTGCAGGGTTCCCCAGACCTACTGGCTTTAGGGCTTTCTGTTGATGATCATTTCTGGGGAGCAGTGGTCTGCAAAACTCTTTTTATTTTTTGGATAGGATCTCACTCTGTCGCCCAGGCTGGAGTGCAGCCTCGAGCTCCCAGGCTAAAGTGATCCTCTTAACTCAGCCTCCTGAGTAGCTGGAACTACAGGTGTGCGCCACCATGCCCAGCTAATATTTTTATTTCTTGTACAGACGGAGTCTTGCTATGTTGTCCAGGATGGTCTCAAACTCCTGGCCTCAGGCAATCCTCTCGCTTTGGTCTCCCAAAGTACCAGGATTAAGGGCGTGAGCCACTACACCTGGCCCCCAAACTCTTAAAGAAATACAAACTTAAAGCAATGTTCCCGGGAACAGTAACTGCTGTATTTGGAATTTCCGGTTTCTTTCTTTCTTTCTTTCTTTTTTTTTTCAAATGGAGTCTCGCTGTGTTACCAGGCTGGAGTGCAGTGGTGCTATCTCAACTCACTGCAACCTCTGCCTCCCAGGTTCAAGCGATTCTCCTGCCTCAGCCTCCCGAGTAGCTGGGACTACAGGCACCTACCACCACAGCCAGCTAATTTTTGTATTTTTAGTAGATTCAGGGCTTCACTGTGTTGGCCAGGATGGTCTCGGTCTCTTGACCTCATGATCCACCCGCCTCGGCCTCCCAAAGTGTTGAGACTACAGGCATGAGCCACAGCGCTCGGTCAGAGTTTCAGTTTTAATTAAAAAACAAGACAGAAAAGAATGGAGTAAGGGTTCATAGTGAAAGGAACTGGAGAGGGGAGATGAATCTGTAGCATGTAATATCAGAGGGGAAATTTTGAAATAGAACATGACAAAAAATTTTCTGTAAATTGAGCATGTCAGTGTCCTCTGAGCACACAGAGTTGGTTTAGGGAAGGAAGAGAGCAGAGCGGGTATGAAAAGGGGATTTGGATTATAAGCAAATGTGAAGTTCAGTCATTTTCAGTCTCGTGAAGATGATTAGTTACTCTAAGGGGATGAGTCACTAAGATTTGAAATTTACTGAAATGCAAAGGTTTGTTCCTCATTTGGAACCTGGACACTGATGCGGACATCTGCTGAGACACCCTTGACTTCTTATTCCAGATAGGACACATGGAGCAGAGACTGTGAGTGTTCTGCCCACGACCCTTGGAAATCACTGTTTTCTTCTGCTGTGATGGCTCTACTGCAGGCACCTGGAAGTCTCAGCCCATGGGTTGAGGATGCTTTGTGGCTTGGAGTGAGTGCAGAGCAGATCAGACCACGGTGCTGGGGAGTTAATACCCCAGGGCAGCCCTCAGCCAAGGAGGGATGGCAGTGGGTGCACAAATACCCCAGCTGCCTCGCTCTTACGTGGAACAACTCGGAGGCCCCCCCACACAGTCTCCCAGAGGTCCCCAGTGGGATTGCACCATGTATTGGCTTCCTCCCCTTCCTGTCTCACTCCCCTACTCTCCCACCTGAACTTTCTGTGATCACTGATCACAGAATAGACTCCTTGAATTCATATTCTGTCTCTGAGTCAGCTACTGGAGAACCCAGACAATGTTTTTCTTTTTACTATGAATTCAGAGCAGGAAATCCCTGCTGGGATTCGGTCCATCTTAGGCAGCCAGATCCCTTCAACACCCGTAGGGCCTTTTCTCCCAGCTGCACTGCTGTCATCCCGAGGATCTTAGGGAATGACCACAGAGGGGTCCCTTGTGCTGCTCTGCTCTCATTTAGGTTGTGGTAACCAGAACTGGGCACAGTTTCCCGGTGCCACCTTGGTCTCATCTCTCCCTGACACACACAAAACACCCTTTGTTATCATTTAGGATACATGTAACAGGATAGTATTCATAAGACTGGTGTTTCTTAAACTGGAATGTGCACACACATGACGTGGGGGCCTGGTGAAGGTGCAGGTTCTGATTCAGAGGCATACCACAGGGCCTGAGAGTGTGCACTTTCAGCAAACTCCATGGCTGACTGGCAGACCACACTGTGAACAAGGTTCCACTGGAGTGTGAGAGTCCCAACCACAAGACCAATTCTTTCCCAGGTCGGTATAGCCAGTGTCTCGTCCAACTGACTACACAGTGGGTGCTGAGTACGTATTGGTGAAATCTGGCTCTTGCAATTGATTAATACATCAATTCACTAATTTAATTCAGCTGCCCAGCTTCAAACAAGAGAGCAGCAACTGTTTAATGCAAATTTTTTGATGCAATGTCCTTCTGATGCTGGGAAAGTACATACTGGGAAAGTGATACGGGAACACCACAGAACAATGCAGGGCATGTGCAGACAGGCAAATTTGGTGTGTGAGTCATTGTCAACTCACAGTTATTGACGACCTGCTACCACTACCTAGAGTAGTGGCCTAACTAGACACCAAAAGAAGCATAAGATATTATTTCTGTCCCCCAAAAGGCTTGCAATGTGACTGAAAAAATCAGACAGACAATAAAAAACAAGCATCAGGTGAGTGGTTAAAGACAGTAGTCACGCTGACAACTAGCTTGCTTGATCTAACTCACTTGACATCTCAGTAAGCCCGTCTGATCATTGAACTGATAGTACTGTTATTAAAGCCACTTGGCTCTCTGGGACCGCAAACACTGGTAGTTGCATTTCACAAAACTCAGATTCAACTTCAACCCTATGATGCACCCCATCACAACACATGTGTGCATATGCCTAGAGGCAGATGAGCCCCCTTAATCACATAGGTTTTAATATTCTTATTCAGGGCAAGAGAACAAAATAATCCTCCTTAAAAACAGGATCTAACCCACGTTCACAGCAGCATTATTTACAGTAGCCAAAAGGTAAAAGCACCCAGTGTCCACTGACGGATGAATGAATAAGCAAAATGTGGTCTACCCATACAATGGAATATTATTCAGCCTTAAAAAGGAAGAAAATTATAACATATGCTACAACAGGGATAAACTTTGAGGACATTATGCTAAGTGAAATAAGCCAGTTACAGAAGGACAAACACTGTATGATTCCACTTGTAGGAGGTACCTAGAGGAGTCAAACTCATAGAAACAGAAAGTAGAAGGGTAGTTACCAGGGCTTGAGGAAAAGGAGGAATGGGGAATTATTTAATAGACAGTTTTGTTTCTGCAAGATGAAAGGAGTTCTGGCCGGGCGCGGTGGCTCAAGCCTGTAATCCCAGCACTTTGGGAGGCCGAGACGGGCGGATCACGAGGTCAGGAGATCGAGACCGTCCTGGCTAACACGGTGAAACCCCGTCTCTACTAAAAAATACAAAAAAAAAACTAGCCGGGCGAGGTGGCGGGCGCCTGTAGTCCCAGCTATTTGGGAGGCTGAGGCAGGAGAATGGCGTGAACCCGGGAGGCGGAGCTTGCAGTGAGCTGAGATCCGGCCACTGCACTCCAGCCTGGGTGACAGAGCAAGACTCCGTCTCAAAAAAAAAAAAAAAAAAAAAAAAAAAAAGGAGTTCTGGAAATGGATGATGGTGATGGTTGTACAACAATGTGAATATACTTAATGCCACAGAATTGTACATTTAAAAATGCTTAAAATGTGACTGGGCATGGTGGCTCATGTCCGTAATCTCAGCGCTTTCAGAGGTCAAGGCAGGAAGATGGCTTGAGCCCAGGAGTTTGAGAACAGCCTAGGCAACACAGTGAGACACCATCACTAAAATGCTTAAAATGGTAAGCTTAAGAAACATGCTTAAAAATGCTTAAAATGGTCAATTTTATGTTATGTACGCTTTATCAAAATTAAAAGAACAACATTAAGATCTGAGAGCTGCAGTGTAAACAATGACAACAAAACAGAATCCCTAGAAAATAATTTCATAGAAAGCAAGGTAGAAGAGTTTCTTCTTGTTTATGAATATATGTCATGGAGACCTTCTCTTGAAGAAATGATCTATGCGAACCTATCTCCAGCTTCTAAATTCTGGGCTCCTCCAAGAAAATGACAGTAATGGGAGGCAAAGCCCAGGAGGGCCCTAAATGTGAAGAGGACCCCCCCGCAGCACTTTCTCCGGATCCACACACAGGGACAGAGGCTCAGCCTGTGCACAGCACACTCATGGCACATCTTGATGCTGTGGACAACATGCAGCTTCCTCAGCTGTGACCTTCCCACACCCTGGGGTCTTCCATTTCCTAGTGACATCAAACTCTCAGGATGGAGAAGAAAAACCTGCTGTTCACCCAAAAAGGTGGTTGGAAATGACTATCCTGGCGTGGTGGCTCACGCCTGTAATCCCAGCACTTTGGGAGGCTGAGGCGGGTGGATCACTTGAGGTCAGGAGTTTGAGACTGGCCTGGCCAACATGGCAAAACCCTGTCTCTACTAAAAATACAAAAATTAGCCAAGCACGGTGGCAGGCGCCTGTAATCCTAGCTACTTGGGAGGCTGAGACAGTAGAATCGCTTGAATCCCAGAGGCGGAGGTTGCAGTGAGCCGAGATGGTGCCACTGCACTCCAGCCTGGGTGATGGGAGTGAGACTCCATCTCAAAAAAAAAAAAAAAAAAAAAAAAAGAAATGACTATCCCAGCAATGGATGCGGGGGCTCTTCCTAATGGGAACAGGCCTTCTGGAGCCAGGTGACCTGGCTGAGATGCCACTGGAGAGGGGTCTGGCCTGGCAAAGAGCATGGACCTGCAGCAGGAGACCAACCAGGTTCTGGGGTGGTGAGAGCAGGGTGGAAGCCCAGGCTTCCTTCCTTTGTGTCTTTAAGGAATGCTCATATGATATGTGTCTGTGTGAAAGTCCTTTCCCTGTTCTGGGTCACAGCATTTTGACTCAGATGAGAAACTTATCTGGGTCCAGTTGACACGTACTTGAGGAGTCCTGGAATTAAGGCTGAGTTTTAGAATGTGCTTTTCATGTTCGGCTTAATTCAATTATCAAAACACATCAAATGCCTACTCTGAAATGGGCATGAGAGGCCACAGGAGTCCACAGGGCCAGGAAGTAAAACCTGAACTAAAAGGGAGCTCTGTGGATCCTTCCATCAAAGCCACAGACAGCCCCTGTCTTGTGGACCCATGGCCATGGCTGGCTGCACATCTGTACGCTGGGCTCACCCACGAGATTCACCTATTCTGATAACAAAGAGGTTCATTTTGTAAAAAATGTCACATACAAATGCCTTTCTAAGCCAGTCCCAGGTATGTTGACTTTGTGGAAATTCACTAAGCTGGATATTGATGTGAGCACTTTCTGCATGTATGTGATACGGCAGCAAAAAGTTAAACACGGAATGAAATGAGTGAGACAGGACCATCTGGAGGCCAAAGAATCACAACTAAATGCAGTGAGGCAAAGAAATAGGAAAAGAAATAGTATAAGGACATGACCAGAGCAACGAACAAGCTCTGAAAATGAACTGTGGGTTAGAGAGGAGTGTTCTATTAGCGTTATCAGTGTGTGTATAATAGTTTTTTGGCTTTAGTCATTTACATACTCTTTGTGCAAGAGCATGTCCTTGTTCCTCGGAAATACACAAGGAGGATTTAGAGATAAGGTGGTGGGGTCGCAGGTGTGTATCCAACATACATTCAGATGTTTCAGAAAACAGAGTACATATGTAGCGATACGTAGAGAGACAAAATTATCTACTTATGTAAAATGTTGACATATTTGGGCCAGGCGTGGTGGCTCAACGCCTGTAATCCTAGCACTTTGGGAGGCCAAGGCAAGCAGATCATCTGAGGTCACAAGTTCGAGACCAGTCTGGTCAACGTGGTGAAACTCCGTCTCTACTAAAAAAATAACAAAAATTAGCTGGGCAAGGTGGTACGTGTCTGTAATCCCAGCTACTCAGGAAGCTACTCAGGAGGCTGAGGCAGGAGAATCGCTTGAACCTGGGAGGCAGAGGTTGCAGTGAGTTGAGATTGTGCCACTGCACTCTAGCCTGGGCAACAAGAGTGAAACTGTCTCAAAAAAAAAAAAAAATTGAGATATTTATATAATTCTGCATGTGTGTGTCTGTGTGTGTAGAAAGAGAATGATAGAGTAAGGGCAGCGAAAGGTTAACCACTGGTGCATGCGGAACCAAGGTAATGGATATATAAGCACTCCTTGAACTCTTGCAACTATGCTGAAAGGTTGGAATTATATCAATAAACTCACTTCCTGGCCGAGTGCAGCGTGGCTCACACCTATAATCCCAGCACTTTGGGAGGCTGAGGCAGGCAAATCACTTGAGGTCAGGAGTTTGTGACCAGCCTGGCCAACATGGAGAAACCCTGTCTCTACTAAAAATATAAAATTAGCTGGGCGTGGTGGTGGGCACCTGTAATCCCAGCTCCGTGGGAGGCTATAGCAGGAGAATTACTTGAACCCAGGAGACAGAGGCTGCAGAGAGCCGAGATTGCGCCACTGCTCTCCATTCTGGGCGACAGAGTGAGACTCTATCTCAAAAAAAAAAAAAAAAAAAAGAAAAAAAGCTCACCTCCTCTCCCAGGGGAAAAAAATTATTTCAAACAATATACATAAGAATGATTTAAAAAAAAAAAAAGAGAGAGAGAGAGAAAGAAAAAAGAGAGTATGAAGGCCAAGCATGGTGGCTCATGCCTATAATCCCAGTACTTTGGGAGGCCAAGGTGGGCGGATCACTTGAGGTCAGGAGTTCAAGACCAGCTTGGCCAACATGGTGAAACCCTGACTCTACTAAAAATACAAAAATTAGCTGGGCATGGTGGCGCAGGCCTGTCGTCCCAGCTACTCAGGATTCAGGGGGAATCACCTGAACCCGGGAGGTAGAGGTTGCAGTGAGCCGAGATCACGCCTCTGCACTCCAGCCTGGGTGACAGTGAGAACTTGTCTCAAAAAAAAGAAAGTATGAAAAAAATTAAACTAAATAAAAAATTAATGTACACAAGATTAAAAACAGTGTTGCAAGGAACCACTTCCTTAATTTCTCCCAGCACATCTTCAAAGCTCACTTTGCACATTCTTACAGTTGGGAAATCTTGACTTTGAAAAGTTCGGCCAGCTCTGTGCCTTGTCCTCAAAATCTGCATCGATGGACACTTGGGACGCAAGCTGGAGGAAGCGTGCCCAGCTACCACAAGCGCCCCACCTTTTTCTGCTCAAGACTGGCTGGGCTCCCAGGCACGGCCACGCCATGGTCCCCGTTCACAGCAGCCGCACTGCACCCAGGCTGTCTGCTTAGTGCCTCTGGGGAAGCCAACGTCTCGTGGCCACCAAGGAGACCGACCAGTTTAGCTTACTGATGAGCCCTGGAACCACACAGCCCTGGCCTGAAACTAGCTCTGCTGGCTCCTACTACCTGTGCGACCTGTGGGGCGAGACTGTAACCTACCAGGGTCTCAATTTCCTCATCTGTAAAAGATGAGATAACTTGGTGGGATGGTGAAAGGGGACCAGCATGAGGACGCCCAGTGTATTGTGGACACAACCCAAATCATCCCATGCCAGCCGGGAGTAGGGTGCAGAGTGTGTGCCAAGCCCCAACACAGAGACGTGCACACAAGCACACAAATGCTCATCTCAGATGAACTTGCCCAGTACTTGGCTGTTGAAAGTTCCAGAAAGGCATGATTTCAACTTCAGCATATAGGTAACTTCTGTGTCACTCAGGAAAAATTGAAATTATTTTTAGTTATGTGTTAAGTGGTGGTGGATCAACTCCTCAGTATTTGGGAACTTCTGAAGGCATTTAATCTTGCCTTGGGGTAGGGCAGGGAAGGATGTGTGAGGTGAATGATAGGATGGAGGAGGAGATTATAAAGCCGGCTGCTCTGATGACAGGTGTGTTTGTTTTATGGGCCTCAGTGGGTTACTAACAAAAACTGAAGAGCAGACCAGGTGTGGTGGCTCACGCCTATAATCGCAGCACTTTGGGAGGCCGAGGTGGGTGGATCACCTGATGTCAGGAGTTTGAGACCAGCCTGGCCAACATGGCAAAACCCAGTCTCTACTAAAAATACAAAGTTAGCTGGGCATGGTGGTGGGCACCTGTAATCTTAGCTACTTGGGAGGCTGAGGCAGGAGAATCCCTTGAACCTGGGAGGCGGAGGTTGCAGTGAGCTGAGATCAGGCCATTGCACTCCAGCCTGGGCAACAAGAGCAAAACTCCATCTCAAAAACAAACAAAAAACAAACAAACAAACAAACAAACTGAAGAACAGGCATGATGTTCCCCATGTGTATTTTTTCCATGGCCCACCCCTAAGCCCAGCTCTTTCCAAATAGTGGATCTTCCACAAGTGACCAGAAATCTCTGAACAGAATGGAAGGAGGGCCGCCAACTTTTGCTGCCCGTGAGTAATTTCTGCCTCTTCAATTTGATTCTGAAAAGCTTTGAACTCGAAACCTTAATAAATAAATGATAATGTTTTTGGGTTACTTGAATTTTTCTCAGTCTTCATTAACCTGCATGGTGGGAATGAGAGATTCTTTCCACAACATTATTTTACTTACCAGAGAATTATCTCCCCACCCCCTTGATGTCCAACCTCTTTCTTTCTTTTTTTTTTTTTTCGAGACGGAGTCTCGTTCTGTTGCCCAGGCTGGAGCGCAGTGGCACAATCTCGGCTCACTGCAAGCTCCTCATCCTGGGTTCACACCATTCTTCTGCCTCAGCCTCCCGAGTAGCTGGGACTATAGGAGCCCACCACCACGCCTGACTAATTTGTTGTATTTTGGTAGAGACAGGGTTTCACCGTATCAGCCAGGATGGTCTTGATCTCCAGGCCTCGTGATCCGCCTGCCTCGGCCTCCCAAAGTGCTGGGATTACAGGTGTGAGCCACCACGCCCGGCCGAAGTCCAAACTCTAAAGTTCCTATGTCCATAACACAACATAATGCTTCTTGGATGAGTCTTGTCTGGTTTTGAAGCGATCACCCTGCAGACAGATGGGGCATGGACCTACGCTGTCCCGACCGTGGTGAAGGCTCAGAGGTCAATGTTACAGGCATGAGGAAGGTGAAGAAATACACTTCATTAACCAGCTTCAGCCAAGAGCAGCTGCCCCTTAATGAGGGGCCTTCTTGACGGCTGGCATTGTCCATTGTCTCACTTACTCCTCCATCGTCTTAGCACCATAGGACAGGGATTTATTAATCCCACCTTACAGATAAGGAAACTGAGGCTCTGAGAGGTCACCTAATGTCATGCAGCTCGTAATGGTGCAACAGAGATTGGCAGCCCTTACGAACCCATGGCCTTTCCACCAGTATTTACCCAGGAGAGGTACACATATCTTTGATGCATTAAAGGGAATATTGGCTTTTACTATGTTCGAAAAGGTGAGTGTGTGGACTCTGGGCAAGGCCCTGTGGCTATACCCAGGACAAATTCACCAGTTTTATCTCAGACCCTGGGGCTCTCCCAAACCCACCTCCACCCTCTTCCTCCCTGAGCTCAGCGTTCCTGCATCTCTGTATCTTCTTTGGCTCCTTGGAATTTCCTTCCTTCAAGTAGTAAGTGGACAGCTTCTGGTAATGGGTGGAACTTCCTTCCTTCCTCGCTCTGGTGATAAGTGGAGGATGAGAATGCACCCAGTGTCCAGCTGAGGGCTTGGCTGGGAGCCAGGGCTCTGTCCGGTACACAGCCCAGGGCAACCCCCAGCTGCCTCCCCTAGAGCTGCCTCTCCCCTCCACAAGACCCAACCCTCTCCAGGGCTATGACTGGGCTGTGTCCTCAAAGTTCATGTGTTAGAAACGTAATCCTCAATGCAACAGTGTTGAGAGGTGGGACTTTTAGGAGGTAATTAGGTCAAAGGGGTCTGCCCTCTTGAATGGATTAACACCATTATTTTGGGAGTGCGATGGTTATCATGGGAGTGGGTTCCTGATAAAAGGATGAGTTCAGCCCCTTTTCCTTCTCTCTCCTGCCCTTTCTCTCTCTCTCCCTCCTACCCTTGTGTGCACATGTACTCTCTGCTGCCCTTCCACCACGGAATGACGTAGCAAGGAGGCCCCCACAAAATGCAGTCCCCTCAACCTTGGGACTTCCCAGCCTCCAGAGTGGTATCATATACATCTCTGTTCTTTAGAAATTACCCAGGCTCAGGGATTCTGTTTTAGCAGCAGAAAACAGTCTAAGACATTGAGGAAGGCTGTGGCAGTCACTCCAATATGTATGTCACATATCAGAGGTCATACTCCAGTGGCCTATAGGACACTCACCCATGCTTTGTCCAGTTTGCCTCACATGGGCTTGTCTTGGCTTTTAGAGTTAAACCTGTTGCAACATTTAAATATAATAATATTTCATACAAAAATCAGGAGATTTACACAAAAAAATTCAGGTTTCCAGCTTTTGAAAATTAGAAACCCTGGACCATGAAGGTGATGCTGCCTTGTTAGACGGGATATCCACTCTTCAGATGGTTGCAGACCCCCACCACTCCCTATGGTTCTCGTTCTCTAATACTGAGGCCAAATGTCAGGTGCCATTTATGAACTTTGGCCTGGGTTGGCTTCACTCGCTTACATTACCTTCCTGGCCCCTGTAAGCATCTGAGGTTAAGACCTCTGATGAATTCATCCCTGCTATTTTTTTCTTTTCGAGACAGAGTCTCACTCTGTCACCCAGGCTCTGGAGTGCAGTGGCATGATTATAGCTCACTACAGCCTCAACCTCCTGGGCTCAAGGAATCCTCCCATCTCAGCCTCCAGAGTAGCTAGGGCTACAGGTGCATGCCACCATGCCTGGCTGATTTTTTATTTTTAGTATAGACAAGATCTTGCTGTATTGCCCAGGCTGGTCTCCAACTCCCAAACTCATGCGATCCTCCCACTTCGGCCTCTCAAAGTGCTGGGATTATAGGTGTAATTCACCATGCCTAGCCACTATTCCAGCTGTTTCTGACAACCTATATGTATGAGGCAAGTAGTGCAGTTCAGGAAAGAGAATGGAACCTGCCCTCGGAGATCAGGCTCTGAATCTTGGCTCTGCCACTTACTCTTTGGGGGTCTTTTTATAGATTCATGGCCCTGGCATGTGTTTGTTTGTTTGTGAAACCTACACTCAAGACTACCTTTGAGAATTCAGTGACAAGATGCAGTTAGTTCCTAAGTCAGAGGTCAGCAAATTTTCTCTACAGAGGGCCAGAGAATGAATATTTTAGGAATTATTTTCTAGGGGCAATACAGTCCCTTTGGCGACCAAACTCTGCAGTTAATGGTACAGAGGCAGTTACAGACGATACGTGAGTGAATGGCTGGGTTCCAATAGAACTTTTTGTTTGCTTGTTTCTTTTTTGTTAGAGATGGAGTTTTGCTCTGTTGTCCAGGCGGGAGTGCAGTGGCATTATCATAGCTGCAGCCTTGAACGCCTGGGCTCAAGTGATCCTCCTGCCTCAGCCTCCAGGAGCACCTGGGACTACAGGCACATGCTACCATGCCCAGCTCCAATAGAACTTGACTTTCTTAGTTTATTTTATTTTTATAAATAGAGATGGGGTCTCAGTATGTTGACCAGGCTGATCTTGAACTCCTGGCCTCAAGCCATCCTCCCATCTCGGCCTCCCAAAGTGTTAGGATTACAGGTGTGAGCCACCTCGCCCAGCCAGAACTTGACTTTCAAGCACAGATGCCAGCGGGATGTGGCCTGAATGTCATCGTTTGCTTTGTCCTCAGAGCTTGTCTCATTCCCTCTCCTACCCCTCTCTTGTCCACTCCACATATGTCAGGTAGGTGAGTTATTTCAAAGAGTATGAGACAATCCTGAAAAATGCACATGACCGGAGTCTGCAATCCTCCTCTCTGTCTTACCTTCCAAGTGGGGAAGGTGTGAGTTTTGAGTTTGTTCTGGCTTTTGCTGAGCAGATTCTGAATCGGGGCAGAGAAGAAAACCATGATACTGAAGACTCCAGCCAGCTCAAGGTTATCTGTACAATAAAGACCAGAAAGTGGGAACAGGACAGAGTAAACCAGAGAGGACCGACAGGCTGGAAGAGCTTGGGAGAGATGGAGGAAGCAAATCAGAATCGGAGAAACTCAAACGTGAAGGATGGAGAGGAGAGGCAGGGCTACCTCAGTTTCAGAGAGCTGCCTGGCACATGAAGAAGCATGTGTAGAGAAAGAATAGCAACTCAATGTCAAGATTTCAAGTTGTGCTGATGGGGAAGCTGGCTGTGGCATCCTTTGAGGGACTCAGGGAAGATTTGAGTTGCACTTTGGCTTTCTTGGTTGATGGATTGTAGACACAGTGTTAATGCCAGGTGAGCTTTATGAGGGTGGCACATAGGTGGCACTCCTCTCCTCATACCTGTCACTGCTTCTGATAGCACTAAGAATGGAATCCCAGTGTTTACGCGGCTGGCATGACTGGCCTCCGGCCCCTCTGGCCTGCCATTCATTATACTTGCCACCCTTTTTCTCCCTCAGAGCCTCAGATGTCACTCCAGGCCTTTAAACATGTGGCTTCCTTATCCAGGAATGCTCTGCCTCTCGTCTCTTTCTCTCCCGCACAGTTCAGCTTAAAGTCACCTTTTCAGGAAGACTTTCCCCACCCCCCATGCAGGTAGCCCTGCCCCTCATCCCCATCCTTCAAGTTCAAGTTTCTCCAGTTCTGATTTGCTTCCCCCAGCACCACATACCCAGTGCCCAGGGCTGGCCTCACCATTGTAGGTATGGAATCAATACTGGCTGAATAAATGAACCATATATAGGCAGTGCATACAGATGTGTACTACACATTTTTTATTCATCCAGCAAATACATATATATATATATATATATATATATATATATAAAGAGAGAGAGAGAGAGAGAGAGAGAGAAAGAGAGAGAGAGGGAGAGAGAGATGGAGTCTCATTCTGTCACCCAGGCTGGAGTACAAGGACATAACCTTGGCTCACCGCAACCTCCACCTGCTGGGTTTAAGCAATTCTCCTGTCTCAGCCTCCTGAGTAGCTGGGATTACAGGCATGCGCCACCACACCTGGCTAATTTTTGTATTTTTAGTAGAGACGAGGTTTCATCATGTTGACCAGGCTGGTCTCAAACTCCTGACCTCAAGTGATCTACCTGCCTTGGCCTCCTAAAGTGCTGGGATTACAGGCGTGAGCCACAGCGCCTGGCCCATCCAGCATATTTATTGAACACCTGCAATTACCGGCCAGGTATTGAGCTCAGCCCAGGTAATACAAATTCAGTAAGACACTCTCTCTGTCCTCAAGGAGCATGCAGGACACTGGGTGCTAAATACATGATCACAGTCTTCATGTTTCCTTTCCTTTCCTTTCCTTTACTTCTGGAAAGCCTGATTCAGAGATAGTTAGAGAAACCTCAAAATAAAAATGTTATTTCCTAATTTACAGTACAGACCAGGATTTCTCAACCTCAGCCTTGTTAGAATTTGGGGCTAGATAATTCTTTGTTGTGGGGGCTGTCCTGGTCATTGGAGGAAGTTTGGCAGCATCTCTGTCCTCTGCCTACTGAGACCAGTAGCACCCCCACCCCAGTGGTGGCAGCCAAAAATATTTCCAGAGAACCACTGGTCAAGATGGAACCAGCTGTACCAGAACAGAACCCCAAGTGACCTGCGTCTTTTTGAAACCCCGAAACAAGCCTAGAATCTGGAAGTGGAACGAGAAAGGGAGAAATGCCCCTGGCATGCTCCCAACAGAACATAAACAACACACACAGAATATAAACACCAATTATTCAAGGCCACTAGGGAACAGGTCTGAAATGACAGAATGGAAACCAGGATGCTGAAACCACAAAAACGATGAAATGGCCCCCTCTTTCGACACACATGCGTGCTGGCTGGTCCTTCACCAACGAAACCTCAAGCTCCCTTTATTTCCTCCCCTTCCAGATAAAGACCATTATCTGGCTACCTTTAGCAACAAATTACCCTCATTCCTGATAACATCCTAGCCCTCCTTTAGAGTTCCCCAAGAAAATACAGGATGCTAAATTAAATTTAAATTTTAGATAAACAATGAATAAAGTTTTTGAGTATAAGTATGTGCTAAATAATGCATAGGATATACTCATGCCATATCTGGAATTCAAGTTTCGCTGGTGTCCTGTATATTTTATTTGCTAGATCTGCAACCCCACCTTCCTTATAATTATCCAGCGCAAACAGAAACCTTTAATGAGCTCCCCCAGCTCCCTCCAACTGAGAACCTCCTATGCCTCTGCTAGTGGGCATTCTGTCTGCACAAGCTCGTAAACCTAACTTTGAGGAAGGATATCTTCCTGGTGGCCTTTGAGAAGAATCATCCCCACTTTTTGCTATAGGAAACTCAGAGACGGCCATCGGAAAGGGTTAGTGGTGGGTGGCCAGCAAAGGACAGAGGTGAGGGACAGGTGCAGTGGGAAAATTCAGAGAGGCTCAGCTCACTGGCATCCAGCCCAGGGACCACTCCATGGAAGGTGGTGGGAGGAGAGACTGCCTGTGTCTAATTTCTGAGCCAGCTGAGGCACAGAGTCAGCATCTCAAGGCCCCAAGTAGAGTCAGAGGAGTCCAATGAGTGCTGGGTCCTGTCTCTATGAAATTCCTCCCAAGTTTACACACAGTCTCCATGGAGCCACCACATACTTCACAAACTGTGTGACCCTGGGCAAGTTCTTCATGCCTCAGTTTTCTTAACTGCAAAAGGGGGATAATAATATTGTGAGGATTAAATAAGTTAATGATTTTAAAGTGTTTAGAACAATGCCTGGAACAGTGTTAGTTCGATTTCTTTCTTTCTTTCTTTTCTTTCTTTCTTTCTTTCCTTTTTTTTTTTTTTTTTTTTTTTTTTGTGAAATGGAGTCTCGTTCTGTCGCCCAGGCTGGAGTGCAGTGGTGCAGTCTTGGCTCATCACAACCTCCACCTCTCAGGTTCAAGTGATTCTCCTGCCGCAGCCTCCTGAGCAGCTGGGATTACAGGTGCCTGCACCACACCCAGCTAATTTTTGTATCTTTAGTAGAGACTGGGTTTCACCACGTTGGCCAGGCTGGTCTCCTGACCTCAAGTGATCCGCCCGCCTTGGCCTCCCAAAGAGCTGGGATTACAGGCTTGGGCCACCACGTCTGACCTGTTTATTAGATTAAACATAAATATTACAAAGTAATTGAATAAGGAAGAAGGCTGGGCTGTGCCTAGGGACTGGCACCAAAATAGTTGATTTTACCTAAATGTCAAACAACAAAGTGTCTGTTTTTTCCATTTGATCATTTGTTCCTTTGGCTAATGGCAGTGTATACCAAAAATGGAGTTTGAGTGTTCATTTTCCCCAGGATTTAGTTGGCGGGGGGAAGAGTCACTCTTGAATCTTAGCACACTGATTGTGCTAGCACCCATGGGTAAATGACAAAGTCGGGTGTTTGACACTGGGTGGGGCACTTTTGCCAGCGCATGTTGCAGGGTTCTGTTTGGCTGAGTCACCCTGCCTCTGAGGATCTCCACCTGCGTATCTGTGTGCAGATGCTTTTGTGAAAGCAAATAAAATATGGGGACGGGAGTGGGGGAAAGCAGACAGAAAAAGACGCCGGTAATAACACCAAGGCTTGCAGAGTTATTGATTGAAATCATCAAAATACTGTATCTGAACCAACAGATAGTTACAATCCAGCTGGTAAGGTGGTATCATTCCCTTTTCCAGAGAAGGACATGAAGCCAGGTTGAGAATGAAGACGTTTCTGTGTTTTTTGTATAGTCCCATTTACTCATTGAAATATAGGGTCTGGAGCAGTGGTTCTCCCACCTGGGTGAGCATCAGAATCACCAGGAGAGAGCTGGGCCCCATCCTGCAGTTTCTGATTCTTTAGGTCTGGGGTGGAACCCAAGAAATGCATTTCTTTTTTTTTTTGAGACAGAGCTTTTGTTGCCCAAGCCAGAGTACAATGGTGTGATCGCCACTCACTGCAACCTCCACCTCCTGGGTTCAAGTGATTCTCCTGCCTCAGCCTCCCAAGTAGCTGGGATTACAAGCATATGCCACCATGCCCGGCTAATTTTACACTTTTAGTAGAGATGAGGTTTATCCATGTTGGTCAGGCTGGTCTGGAACTCCCCACCTCAGGTGATCCGCCTGCCTCGGCCTTCCAAAGTGCTGGGCTTACAGGCGTGAGCCACCACACCCGGCCTCACTTTTGTTGTTGTTGTTTTTGTTTTTTCTTTTTCTTTTTCTTTTTCTTTTAATTTAGTAGAGATAGGGTCTTCCCATGTTGACCAGGGTGGTCTCTAATTCCTGGGCTTAAGTGATCCTCCCACCTTGACTTCCCAAAGTGCTGGGATTACAGGTATGAGCCACTGCACCTGACTTTAGAATGGTTTTTATTTTTGAGACAGAGTCTCTCTCTGTTGCCCAGGCTGGAGTGCAGTGGCACAATCTCGGCTCACTGCAACCTCTGTCTCCTGGGTTCAAGTGATTCTCCTGCCTTGCCTCCTGAGTAACTGGGACTACAAGCGTGCGCCATCATGCCTGACTAATTTTTGTATTTTTTGTAGAGTCAGGATTTCACCATGTTGGCCAGGCTGCTCTTGAACTCCTGACCTCAAGTGATCTGCCAGCCTCAGTCTCCCAAAGTGCTGGGATTACAGGCATGAGCCATGATGCCGAGTCAGAATAGTTTTTAAATTGGGATTATTTTACATGAAAATCTAGATTTCTGGCCTCACTTGGAAAAACCGAAAAACCCACATTCATTCTTGCATGACAAGAATTGGTTGGAACTGAGTAAACAGTTTCTCCTTCTAGAAGAGACTTGTATGCTCCAGTTTTGTTACAGTCCCCACCAATCCCACCTGTCTGACACCAGGCCCACTCACTCGTTTTATTTCTATTTGGCCCTGCAGGTTGTTGAGTTTGTGATGGAGCTGTTTTTCTATGTTGTGCTCTCTAAGATATTCCCAGTGTAAGCCACAGCCTGATATTCACACATTTGAGTAATTGCTCCTGAGGCTAGACTTATTGACTGGCTTCTAATGAATAGAATATAGCAGAAGTGATGGGGTACCACTTCAAGAGTAGGTTATAAAAAGACTGTGACTTCCGTCTCTCTTGCTCTCTCCTGTTTAATTTGCCCTGTGAGGAAGTCATCTGCCATGTCCTGAGGTCACCCCTGTGGAGAGAACCATGTGACAATGGACCGAGACCTGCCAAGTTAGTTTGTAAGTGGATTCCTCACCGGTCAAGCCTTCAGATGAGACCATGACCCTGGCCACCAACTCCTCCCAAATCTCATAGTGACCTTGAGCTTGAGGCTCTCAGCTAAACTGCATTCAAATCTCTGACCCACAGAAACTGTGAGGTATGAATGTTTGCTGTTTGAAGTCACTAAGATTTGAGGTAATTAGTTACATGGCAATAGACAGTATAGGTTCAGATTATGTTGTGGAAATGGTTTTCTACATATCACCATAAAGACATTTGAAAGATTGTTATGCTGGGAAATTATTCTCCATTCAATTCACCTCAGATCAGTGGACATATATATGTACACATCTGAGTTCAGGGATTAAAGCAACACCCAGAACATCAATGTAAGGATTTTACACCATGAAAAAGAGCCCAGGAATCCTCTACCAGTATTTAAGTCAATAAACATTGAACCAGCTTTCTCATAGTTCTTCAACCTCATTGAAGACATTTGATTTTTTAAGGCAAAAATCCTTGGTTGGGGATATTTGGGAACAAGGAAAGAAGAGGCATAATAGAAGTAGCTGGGAATAAACCATTTCAGCAGTAATTATTAAGAAACACTAAGACTTGAAATAGATTTAAAAAGATGGGGCATGTTTTTTCTGATAAAAAGTGTTTAGTGCTATGAATTTTCCTCTGATTGCTGCTTTAAATGTATACCATTGATTCTGATAGGTAGTGTTCTGATTATCATTTTGTATCTTTTTTCCCATAATTCCAGTTTGTATTTCTGCTTTCACCCCAGAGTTGTTTATTAGAGGATTTAAAAACTTCTAGATGAAAGGGCCTTTTTGTTTATTTGAGTTTGTCCTTTCATTGCCATGCTGGCACATGATTTAACAAGTTTATCTACGGATTAGTTAATTGTCTAGAGGAATGTATCTGTGTTTGATTTATGTGCTATTAATGAAAAGGTCAGACACAGTGAGGTTATATACCAGCCTGCAGATTTCTGTTCTGAAGGGAGAACACTAAAGGTTAGTTTTACTGCCTTGTAGGATGTTAACAGTTTTGATTTTAACTCAGCAAACTTATCACAGACTGCCTTTCTAAGTTGACTACAAATACATCACTTGTCAAAGCATTTTTTGAACCAGCTTTACTATTTACTGGCTTCCTCATAAATGGGTGAGATAAAGCTTTGGCAGGTGTTCATTCTATATTGTACAAGAGTCATATTTTAACTTTTTGAAAATTTTACATTGACACATAGTCCTTCAAAACTACATTTTCCTTCTTGGTATCCTTCTAATTATGAAACTTGGAGCTACAAGGAAGCCTAGAGAAATATGTCATTGAGGGGAACTCGGGCAATCTACTTCACTCCTGATTTTTAAACAACGAAGTCCCCTGGTGAAGATGAGCATGTGTTGGAACAATATATGCTGTTAGCATCAGAAATGAATGGCCACCATATACTGGAAAAACCATTTATGAAACCAAGAAACCCATTGCTTTTTGAAAACATGAAGAGGAATTTCTGTTCAATAAGCTCATAGCATTCCTAGAAAGTCATGCCTTGGGGCACTCACTTGAGTCCTGGAAATGTTTGGAATAATTGGTGAGAGGCATGTGTGTGCATCCAAAAATAGCCAACAGGCTGGGCACCGAAGCTCATGCCTGTAATCCCAGCACTTTGAGAGGCTGAAGAACGAGGGTCACTCGAGCCCAAGAGTTCAAGACCAGACTGGGCAAAAATGTGAGACCCTGTGTTTATAAAAACTAAAATAAAAGTTGCCAGGCATGGTGGTACGCACCTGTAGTCCGGGCTACTTGGGAGGCTGATGGGGGAAGACAGCTTCAGCCCAGGAGTTCCAGGCTGCGGTGAGCTATGTTCATACCACAACCCTCCAGCCTGGGCAACAGAGTGAGATTCCAACTCAAAAAAAAAAAAAAGCCAACAGCTCCTGCAGAGATAAACCACCATTCCTATGAACTCTTCAGAAGGAGTTTTCTGGGAGAGGGAGCTGGTAAAGGGGGAAGACAGTCACAGAAGAACCAGTGCAGGAGGTCATGTGGGGCCAGGAAGCCACAGGGCAAGTCAGACCAGGTCTGACTCCCATCTCTGCTGTATCCTAAACTGGACCTCAGTTTCCCCATCTGTAAAAGGAAGGGATTTAGACCAGCTAAACTTTTGCTGTCCAGTCTGGTGGCTGCCGGCCACATGTGGATACTGAGCACTTAAAAATGTAGCTGGTCTGGCTGGGTGCGACGACTCACACCTGGAATCCCAGCACTTTGGGAGGCTGAGGCAGGAAGACCACTCGAGGTCAGGAATTAAAGAGCAGCCTGCCAACATGGTGGAATCCCGTCTCTACTAAAAATACAAAACAAGTTAGCCGGGCGTGGTGGCAGTTCATCTGTAATTCCAGCTACTCAGGAGGCTGAGGCAGGAGAATCACTTGAACCCAGGAGGCAGAGGTTGTAGTGAGCAGAGATTGTGCCACTGCACTCCAGTCTGGGCGACAGAGAGAGACTCTGTCTCAAAAATAATAACAGCAACAACAACAACAACAACAACAAAATGTAGTTGGTCTGAATTGAGACATGCTGAGTGTAAAATACACACGGTTTCAAAGACATGCAATAATACATGTTTTCAAATAACATGTACAAAATAAATATATACCAATTTTGTCAATATAAAAGTGGTAAAAAAAAGAATGTAAAATAGCTGATTAATACTTTTTTATATCTATCATTTGTTGACATGATATTTTAGATATACTAGGTCAAATAAAATATATTATTAAAATTAATTCTACTTGTTTTCCTTTTAAAGTTTAAAATGTGACAACTAGAATGCTTAAAATTACATCTGCGGCTTACATTGTTTTCTGTGGGACAGCGGTGCTGTAGGTGTCAGTGTCTTTGAAGAATTTATTTATGGAAAACAAAAGACATATCCACATACAGGTGTGAGGCACGCTTTGCAATACTATTACGAGTAAATTGTCACTGTGCCAGTCGCTGTGACTAAATCTCTCCTCGGCCTGCTGTTTCCACTGCAAGGTGCTGAGAGACCTGTGGGCTGATACACTGTGGGGATGTGGACTCACTGGACAGTGGGCAGGTGACACTCTGTCTACTCACAGTCCAGGGGATCTGCTGGAAGGCCAAGGGGCAACATTCATCTCTATGGCTTTTGAGCATCCAGAGACCCATGTAAGGATTTGCTCAATGAAATTACTGACTAGCAGGAGTTAGAGGCCAGTCTGGCCAACATGAAGAAACCCCGTCCCTATTAAAATTACAAAAAATTAGCTGGTTGTGGTGGCGCATGCCTGTGATCCCAGTCACTCAGGAGGCTGAGGCAGGAGAATCACTTGAACCTGGGAACCGGAGGCTGCAGTGAGTCGAGATCATGTGATTGCACTCCAGCCTGGGCAACAGAGCAAGACTTTATCTCAAAAAAGAAAAAAGAAAGCAAAAGAAAGAAAGAAAGAAATTACTAAAATGTGGTTTTTGATTCTATCCATTATTTTTCATGCCTCTGCAATCTCTGTCCATAGTACATTGTTATTGTGCATGCAGATGAATGAATTTCCACTTATCTGGAAATAAAAAATCTGAAAACTCCATTGCTGGGAATCCCGGAGGCCTGAGATGTGCAGTTGTATCAGTTCTGGATGATTGAAAAATTTTGCTTGGCAGGCAGAATTTTTGAAAATTGAATACTTTTTCAAATGCCAAGAAGAGACCAATAGTTAAGGGAACTCATCTGAGGTCCAGTGAATCATCACCCGCTGGTCCATCTATTTGGTATAGCCAGATTTCAGCAATGTGTTTTCTTCAAAGCTAGTCGCAGTTCTAGTCTTTGTGGTGTCAGAGAGCTCTTCTGTTATTCTCTGAAATATAGTGACAGGTTTTCTGTTTCTGAAACACAATCATGATGCACCTTCTTATCCAACCTGTGAGACATGACCAAAGAGGGCCTCTCACATTGGGCCCTTGAATGACCCCAGTTGGTTTGTGAACCTAGGTTCAGAGACACTTCTGCAGTATGAATGGTTTTGAGGCCCAGGACAGTAGGATCCCTGTAAGCTAAAATACATTTTCTTCTTGGTCTAGTAAGAACAACTCTCACCCCGTCCCAGAGGCCAAGGGAGGTTAGAAGGCGGCCACTTAGAAAGGGGGTACTCTATACACTCGAGGCTGGTGAGGGCAGGCTTGCTCAGGAAGCCCCAAGGTATGCTGGTAAGAAACTAGAACTGTTGACCGGCAGTTCACACTGGTTCTCTTCTGGCACCATTCTTTGCTGTAAGAGGATCCCTCTCAGGATCAGGGCCATGAGGACAAAAGGAAAGAACAAATCCCTTATGGCAGATATATGAATTTGAAGTTTATTTCCTGGCACTGCATTGAGACCACAGCTAGACCTTCATACATAACATTTCTCCCACAGTTTGATCTTCAGACCAAACTGAAGGAAGATACCAGCTCAGCCCGTGTGAGCTCTGTTGTCAGTGGATAAAGTGGGTCTAAAGCCTGGAACGGTGGTTGGGAGGCTGATGGTGGGAAGTGGTAAGGGAGCGGGGGTGGTAGCAAGGCTGGAGGCCGGGATTGGTGGGTTTGGACCCCAGGAGAGACTCACGATGCTACAGAGGCAGGACCGGTGGAGGAAGAGTTCGGGGAAAGTGGAAGCACAGCCTGAAAATCTTTGAATGTCAAGGTGAAGGGTTCAGACTTGGTCCTGAGCCAGCAAGGAGCCAGGATCTTCAAGCAGGTGACATGGATCAGTAGAAACATGTACAGTGTTGGTGTGGGTGGATTACAGGCATCATTTATCATGCCCACAATGGAACAATGAGAACCAAATGAATGAATGAGAACCCAAACTGGATGGGGAGGATAATGACGAAAAAGAGGTCCAATGATTGCCTTCCAATTATTTATGCTTTACACAAAGTCACATGAGCACTAATAGCCAAGTGGATATAGGACAGGAAAGAAGGGCAAGTACAGGATATAGGACAGGAAAGGTGGATATAGGACAGGAAAGGTGGGTATAGGACAGGAAAGAAAGGCAAGGACTTTGGAGAAATGAAGAGGATTTGGGCCAGGGGTGGTGGCTCATGCCTGTAATCCCAGGGCTTTGGGAGGCCAAGGCAGGATGATTGCTTGAAGCTAGGAGTTTGAGACCAGCCTGGGCAACACAGAGAACCCATCTCTATTTTTTTAAATAGAGAAGTTATTTAAAAAAAAAAAATGAAAGAGGAGGATTTGCCAGCATTGGGAGCCTGGATGGTAAGGGGAGTGGGGGTGGCTTGGGGGAAGCTATGGGATTCAGGGAAAGGGGGGATCAAAGATAACTTTGAGCATCTGTGCCCCTAATTCAAGACTACCAATAGCTTTCCCAGCCTAGATGACATCTTTCTTAAACTCTTTCATTCAATACACCTTTGAAATCTGATAGCAGTAGGTGTTTACATTTATTACTTAAAAGCAGGTCACTTTGGCTACCATGTCCAGGGTGTTACCCCTTCTCCCCTACCATGTGTTTTGTTGTTGTTTTTGTTGTTTTTTGAGACACAGTCTTGCTCTGTTGGCCAGGCTGGAGTGCGGTGGCACCATCTTGGCTCAGTGCAACCTCCATCTCCTGGGTTCAAGCCATTCTCCTGCCTCAGCCTCCTGAGTAGCTGGGATTACAGGCGCCCATCACCACGCCTGGCTAATTTTTATATTTTTAGTAGAGACAGGGTTTCACCATGTTGTCCAGGCTGGTCTCAAACTCCTGACCTCAAGTGATCTGCCCGCCTCGGCCTCCCAAAATGCTACAATTTATAGGCGTGAGCCACAGCACCCAGCCATGCCATGTGTTTTGTGGAGCAGGAAGATACTATTTTTCCCAGAGGGTTGTGGAAAATTAACAATGGTGCTGTGAGTGACTGGAAAATGGGTTGATCTGCATAGGATGGATGTGGCTGGAACTTCCGTGATGCGATTCCACAGTAACTACGGGGCATCTCAGTGATCCCAGAATGCTCACATAATTTGTGTGTTATCCACACACTTCACCTATCTGAGTCATGTCCATGAGCCAGGACAGATGGGAAACCACAAATCAAGGCTCGCTACTAGTGGTTAGCAACTCTGGTTTAGAAACACAAACTGGATGGGGAGGACAATGATGAAAAAGAGGTCCAATGGTTGCCTTCCAATTATCTGTGCTTTACACAAAGTCACATGAGCACTAATAGCCAAGAGAGGTATAATACTCATGTGGAATTCAGCTGTGAGCCAAGAATGTGACCAGGAAACCTCACGCTTTATGAAAGCATCCTCTTCAGTTGTAGGGCATCACTGGTGTCTGCTGAGAAGTGCGTTGTAGTAGCATCAAGAGTCACTCCAAACCTTAGCTCCAACCACCTTCCTAAATGGTATAATGTCAACCTCAGCTCTCAAGTCAAAGGCCGCTTCCTCAGGAAAGATTTCTCTGCAACCCCAGATTAGTTATATACTCTCAGCACTCCTTTTACATCTCCCATGAAGCTTTTTTTAGAAACGATTTATAATTATGTGTCTGCTGCTGTGATTATTTGATTAATATCTTTATTTGCTACCAGACTGAAAGCTCCTTGAGGTTAGGGGCAGCTTTTGCTTTTTCTCTCCCTGGCCACGTACAAAGCTTGGCTGCTCATGGGTGCTTAACAGGTGAGAACTGAAATAAAGCATGGTGAGTCAGAGCAGGGCCAGTGGGTCCCAGAAGGTGCCCACTGGGTGACAACCCATCTCAGCACTGAACTCCCCTCCAGCTTGTTACAAATGAACGTGCAAAGAGTCAGCACTGAATATCCAAAGGGCAGTTTACTTCTCACAGATAATTACATGTGAATGCTGGTGACTAATTATGGAATAGTCACAGCAAAGAATAACCATGTCTAGAAGGAAGAGGAAGGAGGTGGGTGTGGTGGCTCACACCTATAATCCCAGCACTTTGGGAGGCCAGGGTGGAAGGACTGCTTGAGCCCGGGAGTTCCAAGAAAGAAATAGGAAAGAAAGAAGTATAAAGTAACTATATCATTTACATGGAGCATCTGACTTAAATAAATTAAAAAATTTAAACTCTGCCCAAAACACAAAATTACAGACAAGTTAAATAGTGCAGGCGCCTTTGCCAATATTTGCACGGGTATTTGACCCAGAAGAGGTTACGTGACAGGTCTCACCCTTGGCGGGGTCAGGCAGGCCTCTCACCTCTCACCTGATTGGTTCTTTCCTACAGCGTAGCCCAGAAATACAAGTCAATGACTTAACTGCTGTCCCACTGGAAATTCAAATAAAAACAAATGTGATTTTCTTAGAACTGCAGGAAAAACTGGCCACAGTGGACTTGATGATAGGTGGTATATTGGGCTCCACAGGGCACCTTCCTAAGAAATGTTCAAAGGCAACTTTGTACTCCATTTTCTTCTTCTTCTTCTTCTTCTTCTTCTTTTTTTTTTTGAGATGGAGTCTCGCTTTGTCACACAGGCTGGAGTGCAGGGGTGCAATCTCGCCTCACTGCAAGCTCCGCCTTCCGGGTTCACGCCATTCTCCTGCCTCAGCCTCCCGAGTAGCTGGGACTACAGGCGCCCGCCACCACGCCTGGCTAATTTTTTGTATTTTTAGTAGAGACGAGGTTTCACCGTGTTAGCCAGGATGGTCTCAATCTCCTGACCTCGTGATCCTCCCGCCTTGGCCTCCCAAAGTGCTGGGATTACAGGCGTGAGCCACCGCACCCGGCCCTTTTTGTTTGTTTGTTTATAGATGGAGTCTTGCTCTGTTGCCCAGGCTGGAGTGCAGTGGTGTGATCTTGGCTCACTGCAACCTCCGCCTCCCAGGTTCAAACGATTCTCCTGCCTCAGCCTCCTAAGTAGCTGGGATTACAGGTGCAGGCCACCACACCCAGCTAAGTTTTGTATTTTTGGTAGAGACAGGGTTTCGCCATGTTGGCCAGGCTAGTCTCAAGCTCCTGACCTCAAGTGATCCGCCCACCTCGGCCTCCCAAAGTGCTGGGATTATAGGCGTGAACCACCGTGGCAGGCCTCCATTTTCTTCTTTTGACTTGACTTTAAAATTTAACTGCTATGTAAGATACAGCTCCACTGTGCTTCCTGACCATCATAAGGTGGTAGTTATGGACTAGTCAATATTTAGGCTGATCTAGACAGTGCTTTGGGTTAAGGAGAGGTTTTGGATCATCCCTCTTAACAGGGGAAAATAAATATCTCAGCATCAGATGCAACCTGGAGGATGACAATCGGGCAATCTGGTGGGCTTAACTCTTGATCTACAGGGGACTTGAGGAGGTCCTTGCTCTCATCTGCCTCCTGTGGGTGGAGGTTATACAGGTTTGATCAAAACTGAGTAAATCATTTGAGAATTGAGATTGTCTGCAAAGCTTAACGATTAGGATTGATAATTGAGACCATCTGTGTCAACATAACTTAACTCTTTCTTCCAGGATCTTCTTGCCCAGAAAATTAAGGCTGTAAACCAATAAATAACTTCACTGTTTGCTGCGGGAAATGTCTACACAATAATTTGTCCTGGCAAACAATTTTGTTCACCTGGGAAAACAGCTCACTTATCAAACAAGGGTTTACTTGTCAAGAGCCACTTCAATATCCTAGTCTTGCTGTATCCACCAATCCCAAGCTATTGTGGCATAGACGTCACCGAAATCAAATTAGTTCTCCACCTTGAAAAATGCAGCTTGAAGGACTTGGACCTAGATCCCGGAATCCTATAAATCTGCCTCTTAATCTCCCCTGGCTTAGGCATGAATAAGACTGTGTCCTGGTGATGTTCTTCCTTATTTCAGTAAATCTCATGAACTTTGCTTTATCAGTAGGTTCTTCTGATGGACTTTTTTTGTAGAGTCAACAGTTGACACCATATATCAGTTTTGGTCTCTTGGAAACAGGAAACATACAAATAAATGTTAATAGATACTTCCATCCCATAAAGGTTGGTTAATTGTTAAACATAGTCACTTGTCCTCAGTAATAAAATCTCCTCCATCTTCCTCCTCTGGGGACAAGACCTGGTGTTGGAACACCTGCCTATGACAGATTTCAAGTGCATATTTTACTTCCATTTTTCTACCTTTTTAAACATAATTCTGTATTTTCAAAATTTTCTATACTGAGGATGCCTTAATTCGAGGGCGAATGAAAGGAAACAAAGCAAAAAGCCACAAGAGGGGAATTGATTCCCAAGTGTAAATTAGAAGCGACCACCAAGTCTTCATTAAATACACACACACAGAGTACATAAAACACCCATTTAAAATCTTATCTCATTAAGCTCGCAAGGTAATTTAGTCCCATTAACATCAATATGAACACAGAAGAGTTAGACAGTTGTAATCATGCTTTCTCGTTATCATAAGAAGCCTTTGGGGATGCTTGATAAAATATTCCAGAAAATAATATTTCATCATTCTAAGGTGAGGCCCAGGAAGCTGTTTTTGTTTTTGTTTTTGTTTTTGTTTTGGAGCCCTTCAGTGATTCATACAAACAAGCCAAGGAGAGAACACATGGACGACAGCACTGATTCACTGGAAAGCAAAGTCCAGCGTCCACCATAAAACCCTGCAGCTGGAAAAGGACAAACTGAGCAGCTCTCAGATAAAGACAGCCTCATCCGTCTTGCGCAGCGCGGCCCCTGTCCGTGCCCAAGTCCCGTGCCTGTATGAAAGCACTAAATCACAGACCCCGCAACCTGTTATAAGCCCTGGTAACAATCAGCGGCCAGGCTCAGGCAAGCTCCCTTAGCCGGCGCTGGCTGAGAGAGCAGACTTCCCTCAGCAGCTCCACGGAGCACCGCAGCTCCCAGGCTAAGGCAGCAAGCTGACGATTTGAGATCCCAATCAAGGCTTCTTTTACCTTAAAGAAACTTCCTCGCTTGTCCAGACCGCGGGCGCCCATGGTCCAAGCTGACATTTCCCCCAGCGGGGCTCCACTGCACGCCGGGGACTCCTGAAGGTAGAGACATTTTTAATGGTTAGTCCAGCCTGTAGGAAATTCCTTTCTAAGCCACAGAACACTCACAACAACAGTCCTGCCAAGATCTTTTTCCGTCAACAACACAGTGCCATTTATTTCTCACCAAGCCCTTACATCTCCCTTCAGCCCAATTTCCTGTCCCCACCAGCACAGTTCCTAGACGGCCCCACCTCGCCAGCCCACCTCCCACCGCTGCCGCTGACGTAGAAGGTCCTTGGGATTCCAGGAAGCATAATGATTACTTTGTGTTTGACCTCGCGCTGAAATGTGAATGGAACCAATATTAGATGTGCCCATCATCTGCTCTGAAAGCTTATAGATTGACTGTGGCTGATCACAGAGGGACAGCTGAAGAAGGAGGTTCTGTACATCCCAGGAAATCCTGCTGGAAGGGGGTGAGGTCATCCTTAGTTCTGCAGGCCTCTCCCCCAGGCAAGGTCAACAGAAGGGCACTGGGAAGTAATCGCTCTAGTTTTCCCTTAGAAATCAGAAATATTTGGATAAAATCCTGTCACTGTTTACAGGGATCAGTTCACGGAAGAGGACAACATGTAAACAGCTTCACAATCATCCAAAAAAGGGGAGTTGAACGTAGAGGAAAACTTAGAGGCAGGGTAACAACACGGTTCTGAATTCCAACTGCGGCTTTCGGGGCTTGGAATTTCCCCTGCTAGGGCATCAGATCCCAATAATTCTCCCCTTTGGGCCACAAAGCCTTCAACATTCAGTTCTAAGTTAAACATATATGCACCTCTGCCAGCTGACCTGGCTCAGGCCTTTGTGCATTAAAGGGAGCACCCCCAGACCCTTCCTTACCCAGTGACTGTCCCAGGATCTAGTATAAAACCACCCTGTCCTTCCTCATTCATCCCTTCTCGCCATGACATGCACAGGATGTAGCTCATGCCAACCGTGACGGACACAGAGGAGGGCCAGTGAAGGAAATAGTGAGACTGTCTCTTGCACCATCAAGGAATATTCAAAGTGGTTCAGCTGCAGGGCTGGGTAGGCACCGAAGCTAAGGCAGCTGCTGCTGCAGGTTCACTGAGGCTGTTTCATTATTAGCTGAGTGGCAGAGAGCCAGCGACACAAACAGGACATTGAGGGCGACGGTTAGGGATGTTTCAACAAGTGGAAAAGCATGAATTTATAGCTGAGAAGTGCATATGAGTGAGTGAGCAAGGATCTTTGCAGGGAGGTTTTTTTTCGGCCCCATGATTTGCCCCCTGCTTGCACTCACAGTGAGTGGTGATGACCTCTGCACGGAATCCCATCTAGAAAACAAGAATGACACAGAGCATCCCACCCCTCCTTCCAGAACCATCGTCTCTTTGTGTCATTGCTCCGTGCTGTGGCCACTTTAAAGATTCGACGGTGTCTTCTCTGTGTTTCTTTCCACTTGTGATCCTGCTGGGATGAAGGCCAACGTTCCAGAAACCTCCTGAGAAGGCAGTGTGTGATTTGCTGACTCTAGAAGTTCAGGTTCGGGGTTCATCACTCATTAGCAAAGGCCACAGGTTGCAGCGACTCCAGAAAGAAATCACAGTGCCGTGCTCAGAACTAGGGGCGGAATGGAGCCACCCTGTCACCTTGGGGAGCAAACCATGACCTGTTTAGACCCAGAAGCACACACATAAAAAAGCATACCCTGCTTTAAGCCAGGCCTAATGTCTGGAATTCTTTTTATGTCAGACTTTTTTTCGGCAGGGGATTTGATGTCACCTGGCAGTTCAGGAATTGCGAAAAGACAGCCAAGACTTCATTCCTCATCCAGACTTAAGTTTCTTTGTTCTGTTCTGAAGTTTTCCATATACAAACTCTTTCTGATGAGCCACGGCAGGCAGGGAATTTTGCCTATAGCATTGGAGCAGTTTAGGTTCCAGAAGTGTACTAGTTTATTTTAATTAGCTGCCTGAAACCTGCATGTGCACACTTTCACCTCCAGCAGTCCTCAGTTCACCATCCAGTTTGGATTCTGCTCAGGGCAGGCAGATCCATCACATTTCAAAAGATGCAGGTGGCATCTCTCCTTCATAAGCTGCTCCAAGAGGGAAATGAGAGCAGGTGACAGGAACACACTGCCAGGTGCAGCAGCACGTACCTCCCACAGGATTAAATGCTGGGGGCCATCCAATAGTTCAAGCAGACAGTACATAGCTCATATTATTTTTAAAAATAAAGTTCTTGATCAGAAAAATAAAGTTCTTGGTCTGTGCAGTGGCTCATGACCAGCATTTTGGGAAGCCAAGGTGGGAGAATCACTTGAACCCAGGAGTTTGAGACTAGTCTGGGCAACATAGCGAGACCTTGTCTCTACAAAAAATTAAAAAAAAAAAATTAGATGGGCGTGGTGGCATGCTCCTGTAGCCCCAGCTACTCAGGAGGGAGGATCACTTGAGCCCAGGAGGTTGAGGCTACAGTGAGCCATGATCACACCACTGCACTTCAGCCTAGGCGACAGAGTAACACTCTGTCTCAAAAAAAAAAAAAATAAAATAAAAAAAAAATAAAGAAAAGTTCTTAAGGGCCCCAAAGAAGTTCTGGTTTAAAATCTTTCCGTAGTAGCTATAGTTAGCTATAGTTTTCTTCCCCAAACCATAACCTTAGACACCTTGACTCAATATTGCCAGCAATCTAATACAATTTAAAACAATAACTTCTTTTCACCTGCGGTTCCCCATGCCTCCCCACAGATGTCACCCCAGCAGCTTCTTCCTAAAACCACCCCAGTAACAGGCTGGACTAAGAAACAAAAAGGGTACCGTAGTTTGAGAGGCTGTGAAATTCCTCCAGACTTGTACCGGTTGGAAGCGTGTTCTTTTCCTGGCTTCCCTGAAGGGTAAAGTGGATTCTTGAGAAAATGAGTCCAACACGTCTGGTAGATCTTTCCAGATACTAGCTAAAAGCTAGCAAAAAAAAAAAAAAAAAAAAGAGAAGAAGGAGGCAGCCCTCATAGGACTAAGGACACTGCAAACATTTGGGAGCTGCCAAGCCTTTTCAACAACACCACTGAAAGAATGTAAACGGAGCTGGTCGCTTTGGTCGGCACTAATGGACAAAGGCAGGAAGTGACTATTCCTCATTCTCCCAGAGACACCAGCCTCTGTCACTTTATAGTAAACTTAGTGGTGGCTTTCCGTGTGGCCCCAAGAGCGACCGCTGTGGTAAAGCAAAGTCTGTCCTTAAAAAACAGAAAGGATTCCTGCGTCCCTTGGCTGGGTTCCAGGCTGCGCTGCCTGCTTGCTATGTGAGACTGCTGGAGGCTGGTTCTCCAACCCATTCTACCGACAGCCACTGAGGCCAGGAGCTGAGGCCGCCACCTGGACCCTGGCTGTGGGCTGGCCGACTGGGGTTGAAACACAGAGTCCCCGATTTCCAGTTCACTGATCAATGGAACTGGGTTGAGTCACGGGCACTCTTCCAGTTTTTGCTGTGCTGGGCCACAGGCCAGATCTTGGCAAGATAGAGAGCTCGAGAAGCATTAAGGACAGGACTGTTCCCTCCTCTTCCCTCCCCGCTCGCCCCTTCCCCGCCCACCTCTACTCTCCCTTCTCCACCCTTCCCATCCCATCTCCTCTGCTCCTCTTTTCTTCTCTTAATTTCTTTAGTCCAAAGTGACGTTCCTATTTTGAGTCAAGGATTTTATTTTATTAATTGACCAGTAAAAATTGTATATATTTATGGTATACAACATGACATCTTGAAATACATAGGTATACATATTGCAGAATGGCTAAGTGAAGCTAATTAACATATGTATTACCTCATATGCTTTTTACTTGTCCTGAGTGCACTTGCGCACTTAAAATCTCCTCTCTTTGAAAATTTTCTTTTCTTTTCTTTTTACTTTTTTTTTTGGGAGGGGTGGGGGACAGGGTCTTACTTTGTTGCCCAGGCTGCAGTGCAGTGGCATGATCTCAGCTCACTGCAGCTTCCACCTCCAGGGTTCAAGGGATTCTCCTGCCTCAGCCTCCCAAGTAGCCAGGATTACAGGCGTGCACCATCATGCCTGGCTAATTTTTGTATTTTTTGGTAGATATGGGGTTTTACCACGTTGGCCAGGCTGGTCTTGAACTCCTGACCTCAAGTGATCTGCCTGCCTCGGCCTCCCAAAGTGTTGGGATTATAGGCATGAGCCACTGCGCCCGGCCGCAATTTTCAAATATGCAATACATTGGTTTTGACTACAGTCACCGTGTTGCACAATACAGCTCTTGGACTTATTCCTCCTTCTGAACTGAAAGTTTGTATCCTTTGACCAACATCAGCCCAATCTCTTCTCCCCTTGCCCCCACCCCAGCTTTCTATTTTATCCTATTTTATTTACTTTAGGTTACAAGTGCAAACCCACAAGAGAAGCAGCAAAAGCAATTATATTGGATTCCACTACTCACAGGTCTGACTTAAAAGACACTTAGGGTACTCAAGTCCTGGATTCTCGAATCCGCACTGCCTGAGGTTGGCTATAGAAGCTTTCTAATCACAGCCTTCAGTTTCTCTTTCTAGCTGTTGAATGAGGCGAGGCAGCACTGACTTCAGTCTCAGTAAACAAGACCTCGTTACTGTAATTATTTTACAGTCAAATTGACCAAAATAGGAAAAAGTGACTCACCCTAGGGGACCTGTCAGGTCAAGTCCGAATCTAAGAAATGTATCTCACTTTTTTGCCTGGCCCCTTAATGAGCTCCCAGGGAGACAGGTCATCTCTCCTTTTAATGCTTTTTGTTTTTTTCTAAGAGAGGTAGGAGGAAGTGGAGGTGGCTGTGTATCTGGGTCCAGGGAAGTTCTCTGAATATTTCCATAATTATCTTTGTATTACCCAATATTTTACACGTTGGACAGAAAAATGTTATTCCAGGATCGGACTTGACAATTTGAACTATGTGAATTAAAAGAAATTTTTCAAGTGTCTTGGATCACTGCTTGACACAGGTTTTCCCTTGCCGAACAGTCATTTTTTAAAAAAATGTTAAGTTTGAAGGTCACGAAAACTTTTCATTGAAAAGAGAAGCTAATTTATGAGAAAGAAAGAAGTCATATGCAAAGAACTGTATTCCCAGCCCCCTTACTCAGCAACAGTGTTTTAATTTTAATTTTAATTATTGTTTTTGAGACAGGGTCTCACTCTGTTGCCCAGGCTGTAGTGCATTGCTGCAGTCACGGTCACTGCACCTCGACCTCCTGGGCTAAAGTGATTCTCCCGCCTCAGTCTCCCAAAAGCTGAGACTACCAGTGTGTGCCACCACATTCAACTCATCTTTTTATTTTTATTCTGTAGAGACCAGGTCTCCCTCCCTATGTTGCCCAGGCTGGTCTCAAACTCCTGGCCTCAAGCAATCCTTCCACCTTGGCTTCCCAAAGTGCTGGGATTACAGGAGTAAACCACTAAGCCTGGTTCTAATCCTATTTAAAAACTATTGTTGGCCGAGTGCTGTGGCTCATGCCTGTATCCCGATAATCCTAAGCACTTTAGGAGGCCAAGGCAGAAGGATTGCTTGAGGCCAGGAGTTTGAGACCAGCCTGGACAATATAGTGAGACCCTATCTTTAACATAAAAAAATTAAAAAGTATTTAAAAAATGGAATTAGGAACAATATCCAGTGCCTCAATTTTGCTGAGAGTAACCTTTTTTTTTTTTTTTTTTTAACAAGGTGCTGTGGAGTGGGGTGGGTAAAACTGATTTCTGCCACTTACAGGACTGGCCTGTAAATGGGGCTAATTCCATTGGAAGTCCATCCCTTCTTTCCTTGGAAAACTGGTTCGCAAACTCATAGAAACTCTCACCACGTCCACACCACAGAAGCCCTGCTGGTGCCCATGTAGCTACTGGCCATGTGGCCACCCGAGGGCAACAGGCAGCTCCTCTGCTGGTTAGAAAGTCCTCCTTTTCTGGCTGGACATGGTGGCCCATGCCTGTAATCCCAGCACTTTGGGAGGCTGAGATGGGAGGATCACTTGAGGTCAGGAGTTCAAGATCAGCCCAGGCAACATAGGGAGACCCTGTCTCTACAAATAATAATAAAAGCATGAGCCAGGCATGGTGGTGTGTGCCTAGGGTCCCAGCTACTTGGGAAGCTGAAGCAGGAGGACTGCCTGAGCCCAGGAAGTCAAAGGTGCTGGGAGCCATTATCGCTCCACTGCACTCCAGCCTGGGTAACAGAGTGAGACCAGGGGAAAAAAAAAGTCCTCCCTTTATAGAGTAGGAAACTTCTCTCATCTCCTAGCCAATGCCCTCGTTTTTCCCCTTGGGCCATTTAAGAATTAGCCTCCTGCGGCATCCTTCTTCCCCACCCCTGCAGGCATCCCTTATTCCTCTCTTGACTGATGACTTCTCCTGCACCCGTGGCCCAGGCCTCAGGGCTGATGGACTCTACTCACTTGGAATATGACTGAGCATGGAAAGAGGGGTAGCTATCCCTTGGCTCCCACAAGGTCATTGAAAAGTCTATATACAGTTGACCCTTGAACAATGGATGGGGTAAGGGTTATGAGCCCCCGAGCTGTCAAAAATCTGAGTACAACTTTTAACTCCCCAAAACTTAACTACAAAGAGCCTACGATTGATCAGAGAAGCCTTGCTGATAACACAAACAGCCAATTAACACATATGTTATGCATTCATAAGATATTTAGCATTTTCTTAATTTGTTCAGTATTTCTAGGCTACACAACTTCTGTGTTTTTTTCAGATTGGTGCAAATCTCCCCCAGAAGTGTTTATTGAAAAAATTTGTGTATACATGGACTAGTGCAGTTTGAAAACCTATGTTGTTCAAGGGTCAACAATATTTCCAAACCTCCTCACTCGAAAAGCTCCACGTGATCAGTGGTCACACAACAAACGCGTGCAGTAACTTCATACGATACAATGCAGAAGTGTCATAAGCCAGCTCAGCTCTTAATCCACAGAATCCCATGGACAAAGAAGCCACACACTCTGGGACTTCCTCAGGGTCTACTCATCAACCTGTTAGCACTTGAGTTTAGAGCTTTCTTTTCCAAGGTTCTCTGTCTATGATGGTAAAAGAGTCTATGTAGGTGATTATTTTTCATTAGAGGTTGTAATCTGGCAGCTTTTGGATTGAGTCCACACTGCAGACACAATATATTAAGTAATGCATTTATTTATTTATTTATTTATTTATTTATTTATTTATTTATTTTGAGACAGAGTCTTGCTCTGTTGCCCAGACTGGAGTGCAGTGGCGCCATCTTGGCTCACTGCAACTTCTACCTCCGGGGTTCAAGTGATTCTTGTGCCTCAGCCTCCCAGGTAGCTGGGACTACAGGTGTGCACCACCATGCCCAGCTAATTTTTGTATTTATAGAAGAGACAGGGTTTCACCGTGTTGGCTGGACTGCTCTTGAACTCCTGGCCTCAAGTGATCTGCCAGCCTTGGCCTCCCAGTGCTGGGATAACGGGTGTGAACCGTTGTGCCCTGCCTGCATTTAAAATGTTTCTAAATTAACTGTCTCCAGATCCCAAGACAGAGATTCATGCCCAGGTAGTTTCTCAGTGGTGACTTCAGGTAACACTTGTAGGGTATGGGATTGTGACAAAGGGAAGGGAGGGCAACCAATACAAGGTGCATAACCAAGCAAGGAACCACTGTGAGCAGTGGACTCTAGTCCCTCAGGGGAGCCCTGGGAGTCAGTGACAGCCATGCATCCGAACTGTCTCAAGTGAGGCAAGTGGAGAGCTGGGGTATTTGTCCACCAACTCTCCTGAGTCATTGACTGAGAGCTGCTTCCAGAGGGTCTTAGTTCACCAGAACTTCCAGCAAGTCCCTGCATGGGTAGAATGGGCTGTAGCAGCCAAAGAGAGCCCTCATATAAAGGTGGCAGCTGGCAATCAGGGCAGCGTGCATGGGGATGCTATATCCAGGAATATGCGAAGGACTGGGTGCAGTTGGCCACTTTACAAAATCAGAACACTGCACATCAAATGTAGATGTCAGGCTTCTCTGGCCACCCTGAGTTATCCTTCCAGTATGGCCCCAGATGGCTCACTCTGAGGATTCTGTTAGGCAGAATGCAGGTCCTTCCAGTTGACCAGGGCCTGTGGACCTGCTCTCCTCACTCAGATGCCCTGTGTGAGTGAAAGGGACTCACCCCTGTGCCCGATCTGTAGCAGGTGTGATTCTGCCCGGCCCTACCATCAACTGATTGGACTGGGGATGGACAATGGCCCAGACTAGAGTTAAGAGTCACAGAGTAAGTGCTTATGCCTGAAAGCTGGATTTGAAACTGAAGGAAACTAAAATATTTCACCCCAAAATATACTTCTTTGACATCTTTCAAGATGGCTATTCAGAAGGGCTGGAAATCTAAGAATAGCTAAAAAGCTGTCTTTTCTGGGGATGCAGCCAGGTTTCCTCTGAGGTCCTCCCCTGTCCAGATGTAGGAAAGATGAACTGAGAGGCTGGCACCATCAAAGGTGGGAAAGAACCATTTCCCATCTCTTCTTTCTGAGAGCTGCTACCTGGGAGGTTTCCTCTGCCTGATGAGACCACCTTTGCTAGCCAGGCCTCCTCTTCTGCCCCTCTCATCACCTATTTTGCCACCATCCAAAATCCATTCTTTCTGTAACCTCGAGATGGCATACAAGCTTCTGAGCCCCATAGCGGGGTGGGGGTGACCACTCTGTAGTTCTCCCTTGGGCATGTTAATAAATGTTTGTGCCATTTCTCCTCTTAACCTGCCTTTTGTCGGTCAGTCTTTCATCCAGCCTTCAGAGAGTGAAGGGGAAATTTCTCCTTGGCTCCTACAAACTCATATGACAGCTCAATTTATGGGGAACAGATACCTTGAGTGAATAGATATGAGAGACCATTGGACCACAGGATGTGTGTGGCAGTGGTGAAGGTTAAATGTGCAATGAAGAGTCTTGAGCCTTTTGGATAGACTTATATTCCCTTCCATCAAACGCATTTTGACCAGGACAGCATCCGAAGGATGAAGGACACCCTGAGTTCTCAGAGGCAGGCAGAACTTTGAGATGTTTACTATCATCCAATCAGATGTTTACTTCAAAGATCTTGGAATCAACTAAAGCCCACACTGATAAAGAAGAAGCCCACCAAACCAAAACAGTACTTGCAGCTGTCACCTCTGACGGGGTTTCTTAGATGAATACAGTAGAGGGAGACCTGTGGACCATCTGAGGGAAGATGCTTCAACTTAGGGATGACGAAGATGGACAAGAGCCATACTTTGATTTCTCCTGTCACCCTGCAAAGGTGAGTGGAGGCTTTGCTATGTTTCCCCCTCTCTCTCTTTTTAAGTTTCTGACTTGAATGAAATGCAATTAATTCTGTTTTTCTGATTGTGGGGCAGTTACGGACTGTTGTAAAAATGTTTTTACGTTGTTATTTATATCTGGTCTTTGTGACCTCAAAGGATATTTTAACTTCATGTTTAATAAACACTGATATTTAAATTGGAATTATACCAATATTGATAATTTTCATGGAGAACGTATTTTCCCAAGCAAACCATCTTAACTCATTGGTCCTTTCTCTTAAACAGTACAGTTAAATTGCTTAAAACTTTTCTGAGTTCTATTTTAATTTTGTATCTTTCTTCTTTTCTAATATAAGAACTTAAAGCTGTTAAGGATTCTATGTTTTGTTTTAAAAACTTTATAGTTTTAGCTTTTTTTTATTTTTTTGAGATGGAGTTTCACTCTTGTTGCCCAGGCTGGAGTGCAGTGGCACGGTCTCAGCTCACCGTAACCTCCACCTCCCGAGTTCAAACGATTCTCCTACCTCAGCCTCCCGAGTAGCTGGGATTACAGGCGCCCACCACCACACCTGGCTAATTTTGTATTTTTAGTAGAGATGGGGTTTTGCCATGTTGGTCAGGCTGGTCTTGAACTCCTGACCTCAGGTGATCTGCCTGCCTTGGCCTCCCAAAGTGCTGGGATTACAGGTGTGAGCCACCGCACCCGATCAGTTTTAGCTTTTATGCATAGATCTATGATCCATCTCAAATTAATTTTTGTGTGTGGTATGAAGGTTGAGAGTCTGTTTTTTCATAAAGCTATTCAGTTAATTTTAATTTTATAGAAAATAGTTTCAGGAATGAATACTTCCCTTGTAAACTTTGTAAAAGAGAAGTGATAGATCCAAAGTATTTTTGTCTTCATGAAACTTTACCGTTGAAGGTTCCTGCCCTGTGAGGTGTTGGCTGTTTTCATTATTTCTATGAAGTTCCAAATTTTCTCGGTTACATTTGGAATGTCCGAATTTTGTAAGATTGATGCTTCTGTCACTTTTTAGTACATAACAAGTGTGACTGTCCACAGTTAGGGACAGCTGTCATCAGGTTTTCTTCTATCAGTATCATTTTTCTCAGACCAAGTTTTTTTCACTTTCCAAAATTACAAACAAGATATAATTCATCAATTCATGTTTGGATCTATCACAAATTCTGTTGAGTGCATCTTCACCCATTTCATTATGAAATGGCTACAATACTAGTGATTTTGTAATTCTTAGACAGTCAGTAAGGAAAGTAGAAGCAATTCCACAGAAACTCTAGGAATATTCTTTGGCCCAGCAATGGAGTACTGAAATTCTAAACATAATACTGTTTATTCTATCAATGTTTTTGTTTTGTTTACTAACAGCCTATGTCATCAGTGGAGTAAAGAACTAAACAAAGTCCGCATGGTTACATAAAAATGTCCTGGGTCTATTGGCCGGTGTGGTGGTGCATACCTGTAACTCCAGCTGCTACTTGGGAGGCTGAAGAGGGAGGATCTCTTGAGCCCAGGAGATTGAGGCTGCGGTGAGCTCAGACTGCACCCACTGCACTCCAGCCTGGGTGACCCTGTGAGGGGCTCTGTCTCTATTTAAAAATAAATCAATAAAATACAATGTTCTGGGTCGAAATGTTATGACAACCAGTGCTATGAAGGAAAAAGAGAGGAACATCATCCCTATATAATAAATTAGCCTCTAGGATACATCTTGCCTGGAATCTTACGTACTCATTTGCTTCTTTTCCTTCATTTTGACCATGAATATGCTGATGTCTTTCCAAACTTTCCCCTTCACCATTAGGGTGTTGACCCTTCTCTTTATTTAGTGATGGGCAGGAAAATGTTTAACAACTGGCTTTCTGGGAAATAAAAGCCGTGAGTTTTAGCATTTGGCTATTTTGTGGTGTAAATACTCCCATCATGGCTGGTTTCAAGCTACCAGTGTGACATCAACAGACTTGGAAAATGCATGAAAATCTAACAAACAGCTCTAGTGAGCAGGGAGAACCAATTCCAGGTCACCACTATATTTAATTCACCAATTCTAAACCACAAGGTCTCCGAAGAGGTGGATTTTATTTGATTCTTCATACACTTAAGTAATAAAAGATAGCAAAAGTAAGAAACTAGATCTCCAGACTGAAACCAGTGCTTTATCCATGAAACCACATTATTTGTCACTAGTAGGACATAAAATATTTCTGGCTCTTATCTTAACCAAGTGAAATGCTGCCATCGGGAATAGTTAAAGGAAGCCATATGTTCGGTCTGTTATTTTAGACTTAGTGGGTTCCATTTCTATGGAGGTTGAAGAGGAGAAGAAGAAAAGATCTTCCTTTATGGAACCAGACATTAGAGATCTCATCTGCTTGTTCACAGTAGCGTCTTTAATACCTTACGTGCTGCCTGGTACGTATGTGCTCAGTAAATGTTTGCTGAATGAGTAAGCGCATAGGATTTTACAAAGAAGTCATCCAGGCTGAAAAGGGTTTTTAAAGAATGACTTTTTCAGCTAGGTGCGGCAGCTAACATCTATAATCTCAGCATTTTGGGAGACCAAGGCAGGAGGATCGCTTGAGCCCAGCAACACAGCAAAACCTCATCTCTACAAAAAATTAGCCGGGCATGGTGGCATATATCTGTGGTCCCAGCCACTCAGGAGGATGAGGTGGAAGAATCGCTTGAGCCTGGAAGGTCAAGGCTGCATTAGTCATGCAACTGCACTCCTGCTTAGGTAACAGAGTGAGACACTGTCTCAAAAAAAAAAAAAAAAAAAAAAAAAAACCAAGAATGACTTCCTCTAAAGCATAAGATGATAGGAAGAACCACGCTTATCTTTAAGAATCACTAGATCAGATAAAATGCCAACAACACACATACCATGCTGTAAACTCACAAAACATGCTGGAAAAAACTTTTTTTTTTTTTTTGGGACAGAGTCTCACTCTGTTGCCCAGGCTGGAGTGCAGTGGCGCGATCTCGGCTCACTGCAATCTCCACCTTCCCGGTTCAAGCAATTCTCTTGCTGCCTCAGTCACCAGCTGAGATCACAGGTGTGCACCACCATGACCAGCTGATTTTTGTAATTTTATTAGAGACAGAGTTTTGCCATGTTGGCCAGGCTGGTCTCAAACTCCTGGCCTCAAGTGATCTGACCGCCTCGGCCTTCCAAAGTGCTGGAATGGCATGAGCCACTGCACCTGGCCTGGAAAAAAAAATATATTTTTTTCATATCACTTTGAAATACCAAAGAAATAAAAGAGTCTAGGGAGTCTATGTGTTCTCTCTGTTGTTGGATTTTTCTTACAGAGTTCTATGATCTGAAGATCTTTCCTCTCTCTATAGCATACAAACCTACTTTGCTCCCTACAAGTCCCTAGCCAATCATGTTTCTCAACCCTTTCATTTTTACACGAATTGCAATTCTAGAGAAGTCTCTGGGTGTTTGTCCAAGACAACACATCAGCATTGAAGATCACACAATGAAAAAAGTCCACGGGAACAAGTGCAAAACTCCCAGTGAAATATATCTACCACTGAAGCAAACTGACCACACTGCATGTTTGTGCATGTCCTTGCATCCACGTGCTGTAGGATTAGAGCCTTAAAATTCCCATGCTTTCTCTTAGGAAGTGGGTTGGAGAACAGATGGCCTCCTCTGAAGAATGTCTTCCTTGTAAGCCCACAGATTCCCTGTGGACAGTCAGCGGAAGCACAGTGGCTAATATCAAAATAACAACATACCATGACACCTTCTATACATGGTAAATGTGCTAATAATATGTATTAATATTTAATACCATCACACAACCAGACTCCAGAAATTAGCAAGGGAAAAGCATAAAGAAAGAAACAGTTCTCCAAAATAACTTAGTATTTTGTGTGTCTGTGAAAGAGTCATGAAAATCCACGTAATGCTTTCAGACATATCTGTCGCGATCACCAAAAGGTGGTTTTGGTGGCGGCAATTGTGCCTCAGAAGTTCAGGCATCTTTAAAAGTCTGTCTTGGCTGACAAATGGCATTCAGGTTTTTTTTTTGTTAGGAGTGACAAGGACATAGGATATTTCACAAATCCAGTTTCCTATTATTCAGTTTTGCAGTATTTGCAACTACCAAAAAATTTCTGCTAGGTTCTGCAGGTTCTCTGAAGCTTAGGGTTTTCCTCTCAATGGTCTACCTCACCCTATCCTCTTGTTCAGACGTCTGACTCCTTCCCATGGCAGTGGTGTCAGACAGGGCAGGTGTGGTTAGCGTGGAGCCCAAGGTACAGGGGAGGAAGCAGGATTAGCGCTTATCCATTGAGACTATTTGAGGGTGGGTACAAACTCATGTCCGAGAGAGACTGCTTTGGGTCATAATGATAGCCAAAGAGTCAGATTATGGAGAACAGAGTAAAGCATGGAGGGTCATGCGGGCCCGTGGATGGATGGCCTGAGCGGACAGTAGAGACAGCGCCATTGCCCGTGTCTGGGTTTTCATGCCACCCATGAGGATGCAGGGTGGACACTGACATTTTCAGGGACTGAGGCAAGAGGACAGATGGAAGTTCACATATACTTTATGTCTCAATATTAAGAAATTACACATCAAGAGAACAAACTGTTAACTAAAATATGTTCTATTCTCCTACCATGACACACGTGCCTTTATGAGGACTTGGGAAACCTGGTTTACATTTAAAATTCTCAGACTTGTCAGTGTTTTGTCCCTGAACATGGGGACATGGGGTGACCCTGAACCTGCCTCAAGGTTTGTTACCTCTCTTCTACCTCCACTAGCTCTGGGGATACCCCATCCTTGATGTCCAAGCACTGTGCATCCTTCATTCCCTCCCACACTTTTCAGCCTACAGATGCTACTCCAGGAGCAGAGTGAGCCCGTGGGCCCAGGGGCTTGGGAGACAGCCTGCCAGGCAGTGGAAGCAGGCTTGGGCCATGCGTGCAGAGATTCCAGAGCTTTGGGCATTGCGAGCATGGGTGAGGCAGTGAGGGGATGTGGGCCCAAGACTGGCACAACTGGTTTGCTCCAAAAATTTCTCCTTCCACGAGGAGGAATGAGGCTAGGATAGGAAAAAGTACACATCTCAAGTGTTAGGGGACTACTGGGTGGCAAGTAGGACCATCTTAGGGCTCACAACTGAATGGACACAGCTTCCGCTACTATTTTTCTTTTTTGAGACAGTCTTACTCTGTCGCCCAGACTAGAATGCACTGGGATAATCATGGCTCATGGCAGCCTCAACCTCCCAGGCTCAAGTGATCCTCCCACCTCAGCCTCTCCAGTAGCGGGGACTACAGGTGTACATCACCACACTTGGATAATTTTTTGACTTTTTTGTAGAGACAGGGGTCTCTACAGTTGTCCAGTCTAGTCTTGAAGTCCTGGGCTCAAGTGATTCTCACGCTTCAGCCTCCCAAAGTGCTGAGATGACAGGCATGAACGATTGTGCCCAGCCCCACCACTGCTTTTGGTCCTCTCCCATCCTCCATCCATTCCTGGTTTGCAGAAGCATAAGGTTCGGTCCTGTGTGGGCCTAGTTACATCGCTGTGGTACTTGCAGAAAGCAGGTGGGCTAAGGTTCAACAGCCCTATTGCAATCTAATTTCTCTCTAGCTCTGAATTCCAGCGAAGAGGTCAGGCTCTCTCTTGAGAAGCATCCTGGCTCTTGTGCTCCTTCCTCTGCCTTATGATTCTTTCACGGGGCGAGTCTACAACACTCTAACCCTGCACTATGAACCCACTGTCTTAGACTCCTGAAATCTCGTTCTCAATTCTAAACCAGATGCCCTTCCCCTCCAAACATTCTTGTCTTGGGAGTCAAAACGTATCCAGTAAGCACTGAAAACTACCTCTGCCTTGTGTCTGAGATATGCACACTTTCTCTGGGGCTGGGGTAATGTTATGAACCCTCTGCAATCAGCATCCATTGACCTCGAGTTACTGCAGATAATAGGAAAACAGTAACATGCCTGAGAATCACCCAGAAGCTGAGTTTCTTGGTAAAACAAGGTGTCCCTCTCTTTGGGTGGCTGTAATAGCATCTCCAGCAAGGGGGGATGGTTAGAAGTTAATGCTTTTATCTTCCTGAAGACCTTATCTTCTTACTCTTCTCCAGAAGGGCTATAAGTGCTTTTGGTGAAATCAGGAAAGCAAACTGGGCCAAACTGGACTCTTTATAGTCCTCACTGGCCTAATCCAAATGGGTGGGTCTGGCTATAAAAGAAGGAATGCCCCAGTACACTTGGTATGTGTTTTTCTGTTTGTTTGTTTGTTTTGTTTGTTTTTTAGACGGCGTCTCTATTGTCCAGGCTGGAGTGCAGTGGTGCGATCTCAGCTCACTGCAACCTCTGCCCTGCTGGGTTCAAGCAATTCTCCTGCCTCAGCCTCCTGAGTAGCTGGAATTACAGGCACCCACCACCACACCCAATTAATTTTTAAATTTTTAGTGGAGACAGGGTTTCATCATGTTGGCCAGGCTGGTCTCTAACTCCTGGCCTCAAGTGATCTGCCTGCCTCAGCCTCCCAAAGTACTGGGATTACAGGCGTGAGCCACTGCACCCGGCCAGTATGTGGTATTTTGATTTATAACGGGCTTTCACTCACATATCCCCATTTTGCCTGTCATGCCGTCGTAGTCTGTGTGGCACCTCTCTCTATAACATGAGCCCTCCCTACATCTGGAAGCTTCCATTTTAACCACAGCTTTCTCCATAGACCCTATTTTCCAGTGAAGCCCTCTTCTCTTAGTTAGGAGTCTTTCCTTTTCTCTCCTCTTCCCTTTTTTAAATTGTAGTCTATCCCTTTATTATCTCATTGGGGTATACACATAGAGTAGACAGAAATGAAATCTTTCAGTCAAAGGCAAAAGATTTATACGACCTGAAGATCAACCAGAGTATAGATGTCAGATCTTTCAGTGGCAAAGCTGTGCATTATTTCTGGATTGCAACTACTTATTTTGCCTGGATCAAACAAAAAGAAAACAAAAAAGCTAAGGGTTTGTGGAGTCCTCTTCCTTCTTTCCTATACTCTGAAATATCAGTCTAGAAAAAAGTACGAGAAACAGTCATTTTTGGTTTCTTTCTCTGAAATTTAGCTTCCAGTGCAGACTTTCCACTTCACATTCCGTTCCCCTGAAGTCGTCGCTCCATCTTCTGTTAATGACAACCCCAGGCTCAAAGCCTCAGAGGGAGGGACCCCGGCTGTGCTCTCACTTTCCTCCTCACATCAGTCATTCTGCGGTTCTGCTGAGTCTTCTGGTTGAAACGTCGCTCATCTTCCTTCCCATCCTCTGCACTCACTCAGACCTTGGACTGCGGCGACCCTAATGGCTTCAGCAGCTCTTTAAATGTCTGTGCATCACCACTGTCTGCCTCTGCTTCGTTCCATCCTACAGGCCTGCATCAAAGGACACATTCCGCTGGGAATGTGTTGGGTGATTTAAATGTCTGCATCACCACTGTCTGTGTCTGTTTCATTCCATCCTGCAGGCCTGCACCAGCATTCTGCTTCCCTGTTTGCAACCCATTTTTTATTTATTCAAAATTTAAAAAATTTTAATCTGTTGCTTAGGCTGGACTGCAGTGGCACAATCATAGCTCACTATAGCCTCAAACTCTTGGACTCAAGCGATCCTCCCGCCTCAGACTCCCTTGGGACTATAGGTGTGCAGTACCACATCCAGTTAACTCATTTTTTTTAGAATTTAAAAATTTAGGCTGGGCACAGTGGCTCATGCCTGTAATCCCAGAACTTTGGGAGGCCGAGGTGGGCGTATCACAAGGTCAGGAGTTTGAGACCAGCCTGGCCAACATGGTGAAACCCTGTCTGTACTGAAAAAAAAACCAAAAAAAAAACAAAACCAAAAATTAGCCGGGCATGGTGGTGTGTGCCTGTAATCCCAGCTACTCAGGAGGCTGAGGCAGGAGAATTACTTCAACCTGGGAAGCGGAGTTTGCAGTGAGCCAAGATCGAGCCACTGTACTCCAAATTGAGCAACAGAGCAAGACTCTGTTTAAAAAAAAAAAATTATCGACTGGGTGCGGTGGCTCACGCCTGTAATCCCAGCTCTTTGGGGGACCGAGGTGGGCGGATCACTTGAGGTCAGGAGTTGGAGACCAGACTGGACAACATAGCAAAACCCCAGCTCTACTAAAAATACAAAAATTAGCTGAGTGTGGTGGTGCTCGCCTGTAATCCTAGCTCCTCAGGAGGCTGAGGCATGAGAATCGCTTGAACCCAGGAGGCGGGGGCTTCAGTGAGCCAAGATCATGCCACTGCACTCCAGTCTGGGTAATGGAGTGAGACCTTGTCTCAAAAAATAAAAAAATAAGAAAATAAAATAATTTAAAACATAAAAATTTATCTATATTCCCTCTTTAGGGCCCCTTCTGCTCTGCAACCAACCCAACTATTCAATCTCAGTTGTTAATTATATCTCTACTCAACTATGCCTCAACTCTCATTATGCTCCTCTGCTCAGTGTAACCTGTCCTAGTCTCCATTCCCCTGGAAGCCAACTCTGAGAGAAGCATTGCTGTGCAAGTTGTTTCCTTGGGAGGTGGTCCTAGGAAACACTGTAGGGAAAGAGACAGGTACTGTAAGGGAGTCAGGGAGGGGAAGGCAGCCAAGGAAAGGTGCATTACTGACACCAGGAAGCATTATGAGATAATGACAGGGTGTGCTGTCTTGAGCACCCTTCTGGGTTAGCTCCACCTGTCACTGTCTTTCTTTGAGCCACAATCAATTGTGCTTCATGGTATTAAGTTCTATAAAGTCATCACCAACTGTGAATTAGCGAACACTGAACCATTGTTCCTAGGGGAAATACCAGCTTAGGTTCCTGCTAGCCCCTGGTCACAGCATTTTCATTAACAGATCAGTGCATAACCTTGCTTTATGTGTGTTTCTAGTTAAAACCACCTTATTTAATATGTATTGTTGATTCATTGACACTGAAGTCATAGTCAACAACACTATAACTCATGCCCAAACAGAGCTTATCTAACATTCACATTTTCTCCATCACAGCCTTCTTGCCCTTAAATAGCTCTTTGGCATTTACTTTAGGGGCCTCTTAAAGCAGCAAAATAACAACACACACACATACACACACACACACACCCCAAAATGTGAAAAAGGCAGCACTAAATAGACGTCAAAAAGGACACTTGCTTACAGTATGAGAGCCGAAAAGAATGTAGGATCCTCAGCTGGGAATGTGCCAGGTGATTTAAATTTTTTGCTCCTCTGTGTACGTACACAATGACCACAAAAGCACCATGATTATTGATTGGGAGTCACAAATAAATGTCAGCAAGAAAGCAAATTTGCAAATACAGAATTCACAAATAATAAGGATCAACTATATTTTCAATTCTGTAAATTGTAGAAAACTGATAATAATGCAAATGAGTGTTGCCCACAGAGATGCAAGTTCGGTTCTGTGGAGATGCACTTGATTAGTGCCCTGTGGCTATTGACCAGTTTTGCATCCACTTGTAAAGTAATTTTAGTGTTCTTAATTGCCTATATCAGGGGTCTGCAAAGAAGGTCTAGCAGGCCAAATGCACTTACCATGTGCTTTTGAGAATAAAGTTTCATTGAAACACCAGCGACCACTCCTTTATTAACATATAATCTATAGCTGTTTCAGACTAAAATGGCAGAACTGAGTAGTTGCAACAGAGACTACGTGGCCTGCAAACCCTAAAATATTATCTGGTCCTTTCCAGAAAAAGTGTGTTATACAGCTGGACATGGTGGTGCACACCTGTAATTCCAGCATATTGGCAGCCTGAAGCAGGAGGATCCCTTGACCCAGGAGTTCAAGAGCAGCCTTGGCAACATAGTGAGACCCTATCTCTACAAAAAACTTAAAAAAAATGAGCCAAGAGTGATGGCACATGCCTGTAGTCCCAGCTACTTGGGAGGCTGAGGCATGAGGATTACCTGAGCCCAAGAGATCAAGGCTGCAGTGAGCCGAGATTGTACCACTGCACTCCAGCCTGGGTGATAGAGCAAAACTCTGTCTCAAAAATAAAATTAAAAAAAAATAATAAAAATAATAAAACATTAAAAAAGAGAAAGCTTGTTATATATTTGTGTGTAAGTGCTATTTGAGTCCACTTTTAAATCAGTTGTGACATTTTACCATTTCCCTCATTCGCTAATGAGTTTAAAAAATTTTTAAACAGTTTTTTAAAAATTTAATTAATTAACTTATTACATATATTTAGGGGGTACAAGTGCAGGCACCTTACATGCATATTTTGTGTCGTGGTGAAGTTTGGGCCTCTGGTATACCCATCACCTGAATAGTGAGCATCGTAATCAATGGGTAATTTTTCAACCCTCACTCCCTACCCAGCGTCCCACATTTTGTAGTTCCCAATGTCCAGTATTTCACTCTGATGTAGTTTTTTAAAAAATTTATATTAATGTCATGATTTTACCTTTAGAATACTTATCCTTTAAGACTGAACATGTGTAGCTGGGGGCCACCAGAGCATGATGCTGCAGGGGAGTGCAGATGATGTGGGGTGAGTGTGCTCCAGGGGTGTCCCAGTTGAGGTCAAGGAAGCTGGGTTGTGTGGGTCACTGTTGGAGAATCGCTCTTGGGGGTATTAACTTGATGGCACCCTCAGAGGCCAGGCAGAAAGTTGCAGTAAGACGTGCACAGGAGTGTATGGTAGGAGGAGGTGAGCGAGGTACAATTGCACATGCATCTTATCCATACTTTATCCCCACTCCCACCTTTGCATTTGGATCAGTGTCCCCACACCTTTTCAGCTTCATATATCCAAATTCTGCCCATTCTTCAAAGATCAGCTCAAGCCCACCGTATTAGTCCATTCTTACACTACTATACAGAACTTCCTGAGACTGGGTCATTTATAAAGGAAAGAGGTTTAATCAACTTACAGTTCCGCATGGCTGAGGAGGTCTCAGGCAACTTACAATCATGGTGGAAGGGGAAGCAAGCACCTTCTTCACAAGGTGGCAGGAGAGAGATGAGTGAAAAAGGAGGAACTTCTGAACACTTATAAAACCATCAGATCTTGTGAGCACTCACTCACTATCACTAGGCGTGGGGGAAACTGTCCCCATGATCCAATCACCTCCCACTAGGTCCCTCCCTCAACACCTGGGGATTACAATTCAAGATGCGATTTGAGTGGGGACATGAAGCCAAATCATGTCACCTACCTTGTTCATGGACTTTTCCCTGAGCACTGGCCCCATAATGATCTAACACCATTATTGAACCAGTGAAATAACTTAAGAGTCCACAATTCCTAAATCTTAGTGTCCTCCTCATAAACATCATTGAAATAAACTGGGGACCCATTTCAGCATTTTTAACTGGAAATATAGTCCCTGTTGGGCAGAGTTCCTGCCTATGATTCCTTAGAGAAGTCGTGATGTGTACATTGGTTCTGCCTCCTTCAGGGTAGAGACCCCACAGAATGGAGATAGGAAGCATTCCTCACTAGCACCTATCTGTCTTTGTTGAGTATTTTGACACATGGCATTGCATGCCCTAACTCCCAGCCAAACCTAGAACAAACCAACCTAGAACAGCTAGAACATGTGACCTAAGGTGGCAGTCTGAGGAAGAGGAAGTTCTGAAACTACATAGTGCGTGATGCACTGCTATTTACTAGAAACGGTGATTTTTCTCACCTCAACCCCACTCCCTCATTTTAGTGGGATAACTCTGAGGTGTACGATCTATACTGTCTCCCAAAGATACCTCATGACATGAAGATTCGGCTGTCCCA